>NC_140994.1:245219784-245737289 GCF_052327205.1 Somniosus microcephalus | reverse complement strand
CAGAAAGTGTGGGGGAAAAATCGTGGAAAATCAAGATGGCGGCCACTCACCTCGGTTCAGAAGGATAAGGCCCGCCCACACACGATTGGTCGACCGGTCAGGTCACCGAAGCGTAGGATTGGTCAATCGTCGAGTCACTCGACACTCAACTGTAGGACGGCACGCGCCAGGAACCCGCCGTCCGATTGGTCGACCTCGACGTCACACGGTCGCTAATGAGATGCTAATGAGCGGAACGCTGAACGTTTTTGGGATACCGCGGGCGGGATTTTTGTCCGGCCGAAACGTAAATACGCCTATGACTGGTCCGGAATCGCAAGCTTTCTTTTGAGTCGACGCGCGCGTCGGTACGCTCTGTAACTTTCAAACGTATAGAGAACGGACAGACAGACATCAGGACAGACCGAAGAGCCACTTTATATATATAGATTCATAAATTTTCTGATCAGTTTTATAAGAAAATTTTAGTGGAAAAATCTTTTACAAGTGTACTTTTTGTCCATTCTTCCTATAATAGGTCATTACATTTCACTTTTTATTTCTACTTCAATTATGTTGCTTTCAGTTGGAAATTCTCTGTGGATGGTGGATTAGAGGTGGATCATACATGGTCCATCATTTATTATTTTGAACAAAATAATTGCACATTTAAAATATTAAGAATTAATTTTTATTAAAACTATCACAGGAGGTGGTGCAGAATTTTATTGAAGACGTTTATTATACATTTTACAATTCTAAGTGAGCATAAGGAAATAATTTAGCAAGTTTTTAATTTCATTTCTTTCTCTTCACATTCTGAAGTGTTAAACATATTGAGGAAATGTGCCTCGGTTTTCCTTCTGGTGGCTTTCTGGTGCTATATATATATCTATATCTATATGTATATTTCTTACAGGGAAAGAGACGGAATCTGTGAAATGAGGCTACGATTTCTCTGCAGCAAAATGCCAGCTGGTTTGATGTTCAGTTTTTTTGTGTTTCTACTTCCGTCTGTTTTCACACAAAGTAAGTGCCTTATTTCCACCAATCACGGTCATATTGTTTTACTTTATTAGAGTGTTTAATGAATTCACACACCTAGTATTCAGAAAGCAAGTAAGTTCTTTATTTTCATGTCCCTGCTCCTTTAAACAGGATGTGTAAGTTCACTTTTCAGATTAAACAATGGAGCAACTTAATAAAATGAAAAATGTTATCATACTTCTCATTGTTCCACAACTTCTTTTCCCAATCAATTACGCTATCTATCTATCCATCTAAAAGAAAAGCAAGACTTGCAATTATATAGCGCCTTTCATGACCACTACATGTCCCAAAGCACTTCACAGCCAATGAAGTACTTTTTGAAGTGTAGTCACTGTTTTAATGTAGGAAATGCAGCAGCCAATTGGGCACAGCAAGCTCCCACAAACAGCAATATGATAATGACCAGGTAATCTGTTTTAGTGCTGTTGATTAATATTGGTCAGGACACCAGGGATAACTCCTCTGCTCTTCTTCAAAGTAGTGCCATGGGATCTTTTCTGACAGAGCAGACAGGGCCGCGGTTTAAGTTCTCATCAGAAAGATGGCACCTCTGACAGTGCAGAATTCCCTCAGTACTGCATTGAAGTGTCAGCCTGGATTTTGTGCTCATGTTTCGGGAGGAATTCAGGAGAAACATCTTTACCCAGAGAGTGGTGAGAATGTGGAACTCGCTACCACAAGGAGTAGTTGAGGTGCATAGCATAAATGCATTTAAGGGGAAGCTAGATAATACATGAGGCAGAAATGAATAGAAGGATATGTTGATAGGGTTAGATGAAGTAGGGTGCGAGGAGACACATGTGGATCATAAACACCAGCATAGACCAGTTGGGCTGAAGGGCCTATTTTTGTTCTATAAATTCTATGTAATTCTAGTTTAGTGTCAAAACTTTAAACTTTATTGTAAATACAGTGTGCATGGAGTCATTCCAGACAAGAGGGGAGGATGCAGGATCCGCCTGATCTCCGCCTTCCTTGAGAAACCCCGTCACAGGACAAATGGGGTGGAAACCCGACATAACCGTATCCTGCCCCAATTTGTCTCCCCGAGCTCCTGCCCACCCTGATAATGCCCCCTGTAGACCAGGAGTCACGAAGAGATTTGGAGCCTTTATTTTCTGTAACATGGAATTAACCACATCCTCTCTTTCTATTTTGATTATTTTTTGTAGTAATAATGTATGTTCTGATAACGCTAGTAATAAATACGCTGAATGTGTAATGGAATTGTTCTGTTTTTCTCTGTAATAGTGATTACAGTGAAGACAATGTGATCAGTTGAATATAAAAATGTGACTGTAAATAAATGAACTCCAATATAAACAATTACAAATATGGGATTAAGGAGTTGTGATTTGATATTAAAATGCTTACATTGTTCCTCTTTCTAACAGGAAACACAAATCATATTTATTTTTTGGATAACGAAGATGACATTCTGTTAAAAGGACCAGACAATCCTGGGAATGGCCCTGTTGTCTGGGAATGGAAACCACACTCAGGGCAAGAAATCCAGCGGCTGGTTACTTTTCACAAAGGGAATTCGAGCTGGTGGGATGCACAATGGAATGATCACTTTGGAAACAGCAACTTGTACCGAATGATAGAATGGGATCCTGGTACAATTAATCTGAGAATTAAAAATCCCACATTTAAACTTGCGGGATCGTTCATTTTGTCTCAAACACAGCCAAGTAATAAAACCCTGAAACAGTACGAAATATTTGGGATAAAAGGTGAGTGGGACAAAGTGTAGAAAAGGTTCAATGATATGATTCTCGGTGAATAATTTCATGTGTAGCGATGAGAGATTGCCAGGATCACGTGAGGTTTATATCACCCAGTGCAGAGAGCATCTCTCATTAAAACAACCAGGGGAAAGATTTTGTTCATTGTTTCTCCTGGAATGGTCAACATGAGTAAAAACATTTAGAAAATTTCACCAGAAATAGCAAACCGAGGAATCTACCCCACAGAGAGTATTATGGTCTGCACATTGGTACAAAGATTAACTGAATTATGTTACCAAACCTATAGATCACTTGTAATGATAGGCCTCAGCACTCCTTCTGGGCCAGGAGGAAAAGGAGTGATTCCCCCACCATCAGACCACCGCACCCCCCCATCCCCCCCATAAAAACACACCCCTGGGCTCAGGGATCGGACCTACCTGGTCCTGCGGCCTTCTCCGGATCAGGCTAACTTCCGGGTTGGGAAACTTCAATGACGAAAGATGCACGCTGTGAAGTTAAATCTCCACAGCATGCGGGGAACCCTGGAATTCCATGTTTCCTGTACACTAGCGGACCCCCCCACCCCCACTCCTAGTGTTTTGGGATGTAAAAATTCCCCCAAAAGCCCCATGTTGACGACTTAATTCTTACTTGTCATGTTGCTGGTGGGACTGAAAGTCAGGGTGGGCATTTTTAGAACAAGCCTCTCCTGAATTGCCATTCCTCATGGACGCTCAATGATTGGAGCCCTGCTCAGGAGCATTTTGGGAGCCCACTAATTTAAATAGCGTAATGACTTGACATGGATTTTGTACACCGACTCCCAGTGCGTGTGTTGGGTGGTCTCACGGAAGAGTGCGAGGCACATTGAGAACAGATGGTGTAAGGGGTGGTGTGTGGGTTGTTTAGTCAGCTTCACCTCTGACTCCCTTGAGCGGTTCGAATCGCTCCCACGCCCTCTTTGTTCTCGGCTTTGGACTTATTTGGGGGTTGTAATGAACTTGCAACAGACACCTGGGTTGGTCAAAAAAATTCAGATCTTTAATTTGAGACAGGAAAATACACAATACAATAAAACTTATACTCTAAAAGGGTGGGGAACACTCGGAATATACGAGGGAGAATTACAGTAGACAAAAATCCCTTACCCTCCCAACCCCACTATCCTAACTAGGTTGAAATCCAGAGGACCAGGAAATGCTCACCAAACGACTTTCTTGACAGATTGTAGAGGTTCGCGATTTCAGGGTTCTCCTTAGTTGTGGCGGTTGGGGCCTGCCATACCCCGGACATGGTAGAAGACTGCACCTGCGTTGGGTCTTCAGTTTGGGTTGGTCCGCTGATGCGGTTAGTCGCGCTGTTGGATGTATCGGGTAAGAACCCATTTTATTTGGTTAGGGTAAGTGTTAGGGTCTTTTGTGTCAAAATCTTACCCAGGGGTAAGTCAGACTAGCCTGTAGAGTGGAAACAAGTTTTTGTTTTTTGAGTTTTCGGTGGTTGGTTTCTTGTTGGTCGCGATGGCCCAATGTTACCTGGTTGGTGGTAATATTGGTAGTTGTTGGTTTCTTTAGGCCTTTGGTTGCCGTGACTTTCCTTTTTCTTCTGTTTCTTCGAGTCTCCGATCCTGATGATGATCCGTTGAGCTGTACTGTGCTCTCGCCGACTCGAGCCGACTGTCTGATGACGAACTGACTGTTTCTCTGAAAAAGCAGACCTCAATTATACTGGTTTGATGCCTGGCTTATCTGACCGCCAAATCTCAGGTTTCTTTGTTAAATTTGGCGGGCTCATTATTTTTAATGGCCCAGAATTTCAGGTCTCCACGGGTGAGTACGCATGGGGTACACACCCGTAAGCCCGATGGAAGTGTCGGTTTCCTGCATGCACTGCGCATGCGCGGGAAACCGGCACTTCCGTTCCTCTGAACGAAGGGGTTCAGATGTCGACCGCGTGCGCGGGGGAGGCTGCGGGTGCACATCGAACTTCGTTTTTTTTACAGGTTTTCCTGGGAGGGTAAGCCTGCAGAATTTAGAAATATAAAAAGCAGGTGTAAGGCCTGCTTTTTACAAGGTAAGTGGTGAATTAATTAAAATTAAAACATTTTTTGCACAGGTTTATTATTTTTAAATACTTTAAAACAAGGTAAGTTTATTTTTAGCCCCGTTAGAAGATAAAATTACTTTTTTCAAAAGTTTAAATTATTGTTTAAAATAGTTATTTCATGTCATTTATAGTTTATTTTAAAAATGTGATTAAAAAAAAATTATTTGAAGATTTAGTGCTATTTTGGGGCCGTAGTATTTATAAGTCTTGACAGCACTTCCTGTCAGACTTATGAATGGAGCATTCCCTGCTCCGATTGGCTGCCCATGGCCCACGTGATCCCAGGGGACACTTCGAACTAACTGCGCCCCTGGGATATGCAAGCACCGCGCGCCGGCAGCTGGACCAGGCCCAGGATCGGAATTCCACGGGAGCCCAGAGCTCAATGGCCGGCGCGTTAGGTAAGTGCAGATCAGGGGCTTACACCCGCGGGAAGCCCCCGACCTGAATTTCTGGGCCAATATGATTTAAAACTTCAACGAGCTTCGGGGATGGCCCATCTAACTTTAATGAGCTTCGGGGACAGTCCATCTACTCTTTAACGAGCCTTTAACTGGTTTCGGGATTGCCTTGAAACTAGTTTAAAAATGCAAAACGTTTGTAAATCTCTTTGATTGGTTTTGGACTGCTGTTTGATTGTTGTTTCCTGTTGGGCTATGTTTTTTTCCTTTGTGTTGCTGTGGGCATGTACTGCTTTATTCATGTACTTTGGGTCTGTGAGTTTCGGCGGGAAACAGGTTTTATTGTCTTTATGTAAAGGCTAAGGTGGCCCAGGACTTTCCCAGACTGTCCAATAACCAAACTCGGGGGTCCCACCCCACCTCCCCTGTGTCACAGACTTTCGCAAGTCTGAACATGCCTTTTAAACCAGCCAAACCTTCCTGGGGTTTTTAATTTTAAATCCCATTGGCCCAATATTCCTTCAAACAGTCCAATATCTCTCCTTTTCTTCCTTTGGGGGAAAATGTGTAATTTTGCGAACCTTACAGTGGGACTGGAGCCTTCTCCATGACCGATAATATGGGCGTTACATTCCCATCAAACCCTCCTCTGGTGAGATTCCATCACCTGTCCATTGTGGTGTTGGCTTCCCCAAATGGCATCCAAACCATGTAACCTTAACCTGACCCCGGATACTCCAGCAGGGTCAGGGGTGAAGGTCATCGGCCACACTCTGCTCACTTACGTTGGCAGAGCAGGACTGAGAATTTTCAGGCTCACTGTGTTATTCTACTGCTAAAATGCACTTGTGTGTAATCTGGCCTGACTCTTTAATGCAGCAGGTACAAGTGCTGATGATGGGCACATCCTATGGTCAGTTAGAACCTAATCGTTGGATTGTACATGTCACTACTTACACTAAATCTTATTGATCTGTTTTTCACAGTTGAATCAAGTCCACAGCGTGCTGTGGTGGGCAGTGATGTTACACTCAACTGTACCATCTCCAAACTCTCAGATACAGCCAGTCTTCAATGGAAACAGAGAGACTCATCTCAGCAGAACAGGAGGAACACTGATCATATTCAACTAAATAACACAGTCTATCTGATAGTCAAATATGTTGCAGTAGAGGATAAGGAGTTGTACGCGTGTGAAGTGCAGGAAAATGGATCCATTATTCTCACAGGAAAAGCAGATTTTTACGTGACCCAATGTAAGTGCAGTTACCTCACAGTAGATATTAAAGAGTTACTAATATAAAACTGTTACATATAAAGTGGAGTCAGACATGTCAACCATCAGCACTTCATGCTTACAGTCAGCATGTGGGGGCCTGGTGCACAAATCAGCATTGAACAAAAAACTGGCCTCTCGCCCCTCAATGCCACTTCTAACTGAGTTCTGCTGCTATTTGAAGTGATTCCAGCTGCTGCATTGAAGGGATAATTACTAGTCCTCGCCCTTTTTGGGCTTCCTCAGATCAGGCATATTCCCCAGACGTTCACTTTCAACTAAAGTTAGAGATAGCTGAATTCTATAAGACGTTTAAATGGGTCTAAATGTCCAGACTATCTCTCCCTAAAGGAAATGAGCGACCTGAAGATATTACCATCCTCCAGATAGCACTTTTAATAAGTTTAACTAGTCTGTAACCTTCCGGATATTATGAGGGTCCGGAATACCCCCCAGAAAGAATGTACAGAGATTTGAGTTTGCGAGTTTGATACAGCAATACTAATTTGAGACAATTCTAAAAATATATAAATTTATTAAAGAACCGACATGTAGTTAACAGCTGTGAGTCCATCGCAACATTACAGTTCAAAAACAAATAGCTTACATTTCTTATTTCCCAGAGATCCTTATTTTCAAATCTTAACTTTGTTACATTTCTACATTTCTTACTTATTTCTAAATCCAGAACATCCACCAAAATCAAATTAAAAGTAACTCTTTGATCCCCGAGACTCAAAGTTAAAAACTTACAGAGATGCCTCTGAAGAGTGAGAGAATCGCTTGGCCCATTCAGCGACTTCTGACTTTCTGTTTGAAAAGCTCTTATTTTTATATTCTTTGTTCGTGGTTTCTCCTTTGAAGTTTTCTGCTGATGTAAGCTAATTGGCCCAGAACTTGGTGTCGGGGGCTTGCCGTGCGTGCAAGCCCCCGATGTGCGCTCACCCTGCGCGTCGACATCTGAAACCTGGCCCGCAGTGGATTTCCTTTCAGTGGCCAGGTTCTGATGTCGGCGCGCTGTGCAAACCTGACCCAACGGCGTAGTTAGTGCGATGTGCCGGCTGGGATCAGGTGAGCACTGTTCAGCCAATCAGGGGAGGGGAAACTTCATTCATAAGTTTGAGAGTAAGAACTGTCAAACTCATGAGAAGTACTGCACCTCAAAACACTACTTAAACTTTAAATAAAATTTAAAAAAACATCCCAATCATTAAATTAAGTATAAATAAGTTAAAAAAAATAATTTAAACAATAATTTTTTTTTTGAAAAAAATAAATTTTTAATAAAAAGGGTCTAAAACTAAACTTACCTTATTGTAGATTCTTTAAAATAATAAACCTGTGGGGAAAAAAAATTCTAAATTGCACTATAACACCACTTACCTGTAAAAATAAATACTTACGTGTGCTTTTTACAAGCGTAAAGACCGGAGGCCTTTACACATGCGCAAATCCCCCAAAACAGAGGAAATCCAAGACGCACGCGCTGCCCCCTACAGCACACGTGCTAGCCTCTTCACCTCTTGGGTTAGAGGAGAGGAGATGCTGGTTTTCAGCGCATGCGCTGTGCATGCTGAAAACCGGCATTTCCTCCGGCCAGACGCGTGAGTACCCCTTCCGTACTCACGCGTTTGGGGAGGAATTTCTGCCCCATTATCTTTAGTGATGCCTCTGTTGAATGCTTTCTATTCTTACTGTCATTTCAGCTGCCAATTCTCAGACTTCTGTCTCTACCTTTAGCTGTTCAATAGTTATCACAAAATATGACAGCAATGGTTTCTGTTTGATGCCATTTTTATAAAATGCTTTCATTCAATTCTTAATATTGGCTTAAATAACAACAGAAAATGCTGGAAAAACTCAGCAGGCCAGGCAACATCCGTGGAGAGAAATTAGAATGACATTTCGGGTCTAACCCTTTTTCAAACTGGAAAGGAAATAAAATAGATTGAAGGCAGGGCTGCGATAGAAAAAAAGAAGTAAAAGAAGTAAAAGAGACATTAAGAGGTATTCAAAACCAGATGAGATGGTAATAGGACAGCGGAGACAAAAGACGGCAAGATTAGGTGTGAAGTGTAATGGCAGGATGGGAGACAGCTGCCATGTGGGAGAGAGAAAAAAAGGAAAGGGGGGGAAGGGAAGATTCAAAACAAAGGGGTGGAAAAAAATATTAGTAAAAATGTAATAGGGGCCGAGGTTATGATCTGAAATTGTTGAACTCGATATTGAGTCTGGAAGGCTGTAAAGTGCCTAATCGGAAGATGAGGTGCTGTTCCTCGAGTTTACGTTGCGCTTCCGTGGAACAATGCAAGAGGCCAAGGACGGTGAGGTCCGAGTGGGAATGGAGCGGTGAATTAAAATGACAGGCGACCAGAAGCTCGGGGTCAGCCTTATGGACTGAACGGAGGTGTTCCGCAAAGCAGTCACCCAATCTGCCTGTGGTCTCCCCAATGTAGAGGAGACCACATCGTGAGCAGCGAATACAGTATACTAGATTGCAAGAAGTACAAGTAAATCGCTGTTTCACCTGGAAGGGGTGTTTGGGGCCCTGGACAGTGGGAAGGGGGGAGTTATAGGGGCAGGTGTTACATCTCCTGCGCTTGCACGGGAAGGTGCCAGGTGAAGGGGAAGGGCTGTTGGGGGTGATAGAGGAGTGGACTCGTGTGTCTCGGAGGGAGCGGTCCCTACGGAATGCTGAAAGGGGAGGGGAGGGGAAGATGCATTTGGTGGTGGGATCACTTTGGAGGTAACGGAAATGGCGGAGGATGATCCATTGGATGTGGAGGCTGGTGGGGTGAAAGGTGAGGACAAGGGGAACCCTATCGTGGTTCCGGGAGGGAGGGGCAGGGGTGAGGGCAGAAGTGCGGGAGATAGAACGGACACGGTCGAGCGCCATGTCAACCACGGTAGAGGGGAATCCTCGGTTGCGGAAAAAGGAAGACATGTCGGAAGCACTGGTGTGGAAGGTGGCATCGTCAGAGCAGATACGGCGGAGACGGAGAAACTGGGAGAATGGAATAGAGTCCTTACAGGAGGCGGGGTGGGAGGAAGTGTAGTCCAGGTAGCTGTGGGAGTCAGTGGGCTTGTATTGAATATTGGTGGATAACCTATCTCCAGAGATGGAGACGGAGAAGTCGAGGAAGGGAAGGGAAGAGTCAGAGATGGACCATGTGAAGGTGAGGGAAGGGTGGAAATTGGAGGAAAAGTGAATGAAATTGTTTAGTTCAGGGCGAGAGCAGGAAACGGCACCGATACAGTCATCAATGTATCGGAAAAAGAGGTGAGGGAGGGGACCTGAGTAGGACTGGAACAAAGAGTGTTCCACGTATCCCACGAAAAGGCAGGCATAGCTAGGACCCATGCGGGTACCCATAGCAACACCTTTGATTTGGAGGAAATGAGTGGAGTTGAAAGAGAAGTTGTTCAATGTGAGAACAAGTTCAGCCAGGCGGAGGAGGGTGGTGGTGGATGGGGACTGGTCGGGCCTCTGTTCAAGGAAGAAGCGGAGCGCCCTCAGGCCATCCTGGTGGGGGATGGAGGTGTAGAGGGATTGTACGTCCATGGTGAAAAGGAAGCGGTTGTGGCCAGGAAACTGGAAAATGTTAAAGTGGTGGAGGGCGTCCAAAGAGTCGCGGATGTAGGTGGGAAGAGAGTGGACAAGGGGAGAAAAGATAGAGTCGAGATAGGAAGAGATAAGTTCCGTGGGGCAAGAACAGACTGAAACGATGGGTCTACCAAGGCAGTCCTGTTTGTGGATCTTGGGAAGGAGATAGAAGCGGGCTGTGCGGGGTTGGGGAACTGTGAGGTTGGTGGCCGCGGGGGGAAGATCTCCAGAGGAGATGAGGTCAGTGACAGTCTTGGAAATGGTGGTTTGATGTTCGGTAGTGGGGTCATGGTCCAGGTGGAGGTAGGAGGAGGTGTCAGAGAGTTGGCGTTCAGCTTCCGCTAGGTAGAGGTCAGTTCGCCAATCAACGACAGCACCACCCTTGTCAGCGGGTTTAATGACAATGTCAGGGTTGGATCTAAGAGAATGGAGTGCTGCAAGTTCAGAGGGAGGTAGGTTGGAGTGAGTGAGGGGGGCAGAGAAATGGAGACAGCCGATGTCACGGCAGCAGTTAGCGATGAAAAGATCTAGAGAGGGTAAGAGGCCAGGGGGAGGGGTCCAGGTAGAATGGGAATTCTGCAAGCGGGAGAAAGGGTCAGTCTTGTGGGGGGAAGACTCCTGGCCAAAGAAGTGGGCACGGAGATGAAGGCGGCGGAAAAAGAGCTCAACATCGTGCCGAGCTCGAAATTAATTGAGGTGGGGGCGCAAGGGGATGAAGCTCAGGCCTTTGCTGAGGACTGATCGTTCAGGGTCAGAGAGTGGAAGGTCAGAGGGGATAGTGAAAACGCAGCAGGGGGTGAGATTGGGAGAAGGGGAGTCAGAGGAAAGTGAAGGGGAAGAAGGTTCCGGAGGGGCGTTGGTGTCAAAGAGTTGATGAAGCTAGCGATCCTTGACATCGGAAAGGAAGAAAAAAAGTTTTTTGTTGAAGCGTCGGATGAGTCGAAGGATGAAATGGAACTGTGGACCCGGACAGCTTTGAGATAGAGTGCGCCGGTGTTGCTGAAGAGAGAAGTCAAGAGTGTTCATGTGGCGCCGCATGGCGTTGAGCGTGGATCTCAGGATGCGGCGAGAGCAGTAGTTCGAGGAACGATGAATATCTTGGAGATATTTTAATCCTTTTTAACATGTAAACATTTTTACTTATATATTTTTTCCACCTCTTTGTTTTGGATCTTCCCTTCTCCCACCCCCCCCTTTCCTTTTTTTTCTCTCTCCCACACGGTAGCTGTCTCCCATCCTGCCAGTACACTTCGCACCTAATCTTGCCGTCTTTTGTCTCCACTGTCCTATTACCATCTCGTCTGGTTTTGAATACCTCTTAATGTCTCTTTTACTTCTTTTACTTCTTTTGTTCTATCGCAGCCCTGCCTTCGATCTATTTTATTTCCTTTCCAGTTTGAAAAAGGGTTAGACCCAAAACGTCACTCTAATTTCTCTCCACGGATGTTGCCTGGCCTGCTGAGTTTTTCCAGCATTTTCTGTTGTTACTTCAGATTTCCAGCATCTGCAGTATTTTGCTATCTTAATATTGGCTTAACTGGTTTTAGTAGACGTCTTGACTCCTAACTACTCCAAGTTCAATACAGAGATACAGAGGTATCATATTTACAATATGGAAATTAAAACCACTTTAACCAGGGTGTTTCATGAATTTCTAGCTATCTCAATTGGTTGCATATCAGACTTCGGGACTCCATATTTCAAGCTTAACATAAAAACTATTTGACCAGCAGGTGTTTCTTTTACTTGATGTCATTTTTTGAAAGGCACATGCCTCTTTTAATGTTCCTGTGTTTCTGTTCAACATGTTGGTTTTTAACACTTTACTTGGGCCATTCCATTGTGTTTCCCCCAAACTCCAGACCTTATGGAAGCGCCAAACTGCTATTTCAATAGTGCCATTGTTTATTGGTCAATAACCCATTCCCATTTCAAAAGCTTGTGGTTTTTACAACTTTGTTAACAACTGATCTTTATCTCAGAAGCCTGTATTTTTGTTTACAGCTTGTGTCTCTGAGGTGTTTTAGATTTTTACACCCAGTTTCTCATGTTTTAATAATGTCAGAATTTTCATAGGATGGTGTATTTTTCTGAACTATGGCTTAATCCTTCACAGCATGCTTTAGGCTTTAAATTAGCATTCAGCTGGGAGCAGGACTGAGGGAAGAGGGAAGGGCAGGGAATCAATGGCCATGAACGGAGAGGGAAGGATGGAAATGATGACAACTGAGAGCGGTACATTGGAGTCGAAGATAAGAATTTGCATTTGTGTGAAGTCCAGAAAAAAGACTCTGTTATTAAAATAGCATCAAAACTATTGATGTGGATCAGGGTAAGGCTAGAACTACCTTACAGTAGATATTAAATAGTTACTGAAATAACACTGTTACACACAAAGGACAGGGAGCACAGAGACAGCATATGCTTTTACTACAGACTGGGACCTTGTTTTCTCTTTGGAACTTTGGTGTAAATATAACATTGCAATACAGTGGGCAAATATCAACAACCAGGTCTGGATGGATCTGACAATAAATAGCGAAAGAGTTGAAGGTTGACAACAACATTCTCACAAAGCTCATCAGTTACCAAAACACAGAGACAATTCTTTTCTAAATATGGTTCACTTTACTCACTGCAAGGGCACAGCATTAAAGTCTAGCCATGAATATCTACTCAGTGCTCGTCTAAAACACACACCTCGGGTACAACACTGGCTGACTTTGGTTGAACATCATTGGTATTACAAGAAATGTACCAGCAGTTATGGTGCTCTGCGATTGTCAACATCTGAGATCAAAAGATTGTGAGTGGAGGAAGGGCGGATGGTTTTAATGTGGCCTGGTTCTGTACAGGTAACTGAATGGGGAACAAGCTGTCGAGAGGCAAGCGGGGCAGAGGAACAAGGCTACAACCGATATTTGCTTTTCTTGTTTCTTTCGCTCTACAGAGACGAGAATTGTCAAGGTAAATGAGGCGGTTCAATATCAGAGGGTAGATTATCTGAATTGAAGCAAGTTTTTTTATAAGTGGTAGCGGAATATAAAACAAAAACAGTGAATACTTTGAGTAACAAAGTATCTTGAAGAAAGAAAAAATTATGGGGGAGAAATTGTGTTGCTTTGTGCCTCCGGGGACGCTAATGTGGTGCAAACGTCCTAACGCCTGGGTGCGGCGCCACTAATGCCTCCCACGAAATTCAGCGGGTGTGTAGCGGTGGTGGTAGCTGGTAGCGCCACGGTCTGCTGCGCCAGCGATGATGATGTCATCACTGTGCGCAGCACCCTGTTTGCGCCCCCTGAACTATCACCAGGCGATGGGAACGACAGGATCGGGGGCGGTTTTGTAACGGCGGTAACATGCGGCAGCGTTACTTAAAGGAAAGGTGTCAGGCAACCATTTATATAGAAACATAGCAACATAGAAGATAGGAGCAGGAGTAGGCCATTCGGCCCCTCGAGCCTGTTCCGCCATTTATGTGAAATCATGGCTGATCATCCAAATTCAGTATCCTGTCCCTGCTTTCTCCCCATATCCCTTGATCTCTTTAGCTTTAAGAAATATATCTAACTCCTTCTTGAATATATTTAATGAATTGGCCTCAATGGCCTGCTGTGGTAGAGAATTTCACAGGTTCACCATTCTCTGGGTGAAGAAATTCCTCCTCATCTCAGTCCTAAATGGCTTAGCCCTTATCCTTAGACTGTGGCCCCTGGTTCTGGACTCCCCCGCCATCGGGAACATCCTTCCTGCATCAAGTCTGTCTAGTTCTGCTAGAATTTTATAAGTTCAGTGAGATCCTCTCTCATTCTTCTAAACTCTAGCAAATACAAGCCCAATCGACCCAATCTCTCTTCATATGTCATTCCTGCCTTCCCAGGTATCAGTCTGGTGAATCTTCGCTGCACTCCCTCCATGGCAAGAACATCCTTCCACAGATAAGGCGACCAAAACTGCACACAATACTCAAGGTGTGGTCTCACCAAGGCCCTGTACAACTGCAGCAAGACATCCTTGCTCCTGTACTGGAATCCTCTCGCTATGAAGGCCAGCATACCATTTGCCTTCTTAACCGCCTGCTGCACCTGCATGCTTACCTTCAGCGACTGGTGCACAAGGACACCCAGGTCTCGTTGCACTTCCCCTTCTCCCAACCTATTGCCGTTCAGATAATAATCTGCCTTCCTGTTTTTGCCACCAAAATGTATAACCTCACATTTATCCACATTATACTGCATCTGCCATGGATCTGCCCAATCAGCCAACCTGTCCAAATCATACTGGAGTCTCTCTGCATCCTCCTCACAGCACACACGCCCACCCAGCATTGTGACATCTGCAAACTTGGAGATATTACATCTAGTTCCCTCGTCTAGATCATTAATATATATTGTGAATATCTGGGGTCCTAGCACCGATCCCTGTGGTACACCACTGGTCACTTCCTGCCACTCGGAAACCAGCTCTCTATCTAAGTCAGTATCTTACCCCAATCCCATGTCCTTTAACATTGCACGCTAATCTCTTATGCGGGACCTTATCGAAAGCCTTCTGAAAGTCCAAATACACCACATCCACTGGTTTGCCCTTATCTATTCGACAAGTTACATCCTCAAAAAATTCCACTAGATTAGTCAAGCATGATTTACCTTTTGTAAATCCATGTTGACTTTGTCCGATTCTGTCACTGTTTTCCAAGTGCTCTGCTATTACATCTCCCGATGTCAGGCTTACCAGTCTATAATTCCCCGCTTTCCCTCTACCACATTTTTTGAATAGTGGGGTTACATTAGCTACCCTCCAATCCATGGGAACTGTTCCAGATTACATAGAATTGTGGAAGATGACCAGCAATGCATCTATTATTTCTAGGGCCACTTCCTTAAGTAGCCTAGAATGTAGATTATCAGGCCTTGGGGAATTCTCAGCCTTCAATCCCATCAATTTCCCTAACACCATTTTCCTACAAATTCTGATTTCATTCAGTTCCTCCCTCTCATTGGACCCTATGTTCCCCGACATCTCTGGGAGGTTATTTGTGTCCTCCTTTGTGAAGACAGAACCAAAGTATGTATTTAATTGGTCTGCCATTTTTTTGTTCCCCATTATAATTTCCCCTGATTCTGACTGCAAGGGACCTATGCTTGACTTTACCAATTTTTTTCTCTCATATCTATAGAAGCTTTTACTGTCAGTTTTTACGTTCCCTGCAAGCTTACTCTCAAACTCTCTTTTCCCCCTCTTAATTAATCCCTTTGTCCTCCTTTGCTGAGTCCTAAACTGCTCCCAATCCTTAGGTTTGCTGCTTCTTCTGGCCAATTTATATGTCCTCTCCTTGGTTGTTATGCTATCCCTAATTTCCCTTGTTAGCCATGGTATAGTCACCTTTTTTGATTTATTTTTATGACAAACAGGGATGAACAATTTCTGTAGTTCATCCATGCGATCTTTAAATGTTTTCCATTGTCTATCCACCATCAACTCCTTAAGTAACGTTCCCCAATCCATCCTAGCCAACTCGGGCCTCATACCATCGTAGTTTCCTTTATTGAAATTCAGGACCCTAGTCTCTGAGTCAAATACTTCACTCTCCATCTTAATGAAGAACTCTATCATATTATGATCGCTCTGCCCCAAGGGGCCTCGCACAAGATTACTAATTAAGCCTTTCTCATTACATAATACCCAGGCCTGATCGCTAGTTGGTTCCTCGACATATTGGCCCAGGAAACCATCCCGTATACACTCTAGGAATTCCTCCTCCACAGTATTGTTACTAATTTGGTTAGCCCAATATATATGTAAATTAAAGTCACCCATGATAACTGCTGTATCCTTATTGTACGCATCTCTAATTTCCCATTTAATGCCTTCCCCAACCTCAGCATTACAGCTTTGGGGTCTATATACAACTCCCACTAATGTTTTCTGCCCCTTGGTATTTCTCAGCTCTACCCATACAGATTCCACATCATCAGAGCTAATATCCTTCCTTACTATTGTGTTAATCTCCTCTTTAACCTGCAATGCTAACCCACCTCCTTTCCCTTTTTGCTTGTCTTTCCTGAATATTAAATACCCTTGGATGTTGAATTCCCAGCCTTGGTCACCCTGGAGCCATGTCTCCATAATCTCAATTATATCATATCTGTTTACATCTATTTGCACAGCTAATTCATCCACATTATTATGAATGCTCCTCGCATTAAGTCACAAAGCCTTCAGGCTTGTTTTTTTAACACTCTTAGACCTTTTAGAATTATTACTTACTGCGGCCATGTTTGATTTGCACCCTTGATGTCTCTGACTGCCACTTTTGCTTTTCTCCTTCCTGTCTTTTGCTTCTCTCCTTGCTTCCCTTTCCTCTGTCTCCCTGCACAGGTTCCCACCCACATGCCATTTTAGTTTAAACCCTCCCCAACAGCACTAGCAAACATTCCCCCTAGGACATCGGTCCTGGTCCTGCCCAGGTGCAAACCATCCAGTTTGTACTGGTCCCACCTCCCCCAGAACCGGTTCCAATGTCCCAGTAATTTGAATCCCTCCCTCTTGCACCATTCCTCTAGCCACGTATTCATCTGAAATATCCTTCTATTTCTACTTTGTCTAGCACATGGCACTGGTAGCAATCCTGAGATTACTACTTTTGAGGTCCTATTTTTTAATTTACGTCCTAACTCCCTATATTCAGCTTTTAGGATCTCATCCCGTTTTTTTACCTACATTGTTGGTACCTATATGCACCACGACAACTGGCTGTTCACCCTCCCCCTCCAGAATGCCCTGCAGCCACTCCAAGACATCCTTGACCCTTGTACCAGGGAGGCAACATACCATCCTGGAGTATTGTTTGTGGCAGCAGAAACGCCGATCTATTCCGCTTACAATAGAATCCCCTATCACTATAGCTCTCCCATTCTTTTTCCTCCTGTCCTGTGCAGCAGAACCACCCATGGTGCCAGGAATTTGGCTGCTGCTGCCTTCCCCCGATAAGCCATCTCCCTCAACAATATCCAAAATGGTATATCTGTTTGAGAGGGGGATGGCCACAGGGGACCCCTGCACTACCTGCCTGTGCCTACTACTTTACCTGGTGGAAACCCATTCCCTTCCTGCCTGTGCAGCCAACTGATTAAACATGATATCCACAATGTCCTCAGCATCACGAATGCTCCATTCACTGCTCCAGCGCCGCAATGCGGTCTGCCAGTCGATGCAGCTGGATACACTTCCCGCACACATGCTCGTCAGGTACACAGGAAGTATCCCTGATTTCCCACATAGTGCAGGAGGAGCATGCCATGTGGCCGAGCTGTGCTGCCTTGACTTACCCTTTAATTAATTTAAATTAAATTAAATCAAATCAATGCCACTAATTACACTATAATTAAATGATATACTCAAGTGCGCTTGTTTACTAGCACTCCCCGCTACACAACAGAGACCTTAGAAATTGTAACAACAAAAATTAAGACCTTCTAAACTTTATAAACTATTACACTTAACTGTCAAACTATAGAGTTGTATAAATGCTCAACTGGCCGTACTCAACCAATCAGCTGCTTCCTCTTGCCCGCGTCAGTTTTTGAATTGTGGCGTGGCTCTGGAATGCCGCCGTTGGTCTGCGAGATTGACCGGCCTTTGAAAAATAGCCCGCTAAAGTAAGTTTAAATACACATTGTACTCTCCTGCTTCGCCCAACACCGGCCTCTTCCTACAGGGTGAAAAGTTAGGAAAAACAAAGGTGAAGCAAGGGAGCTCCTCCTTCCACTCCTCACCTAACTCCGACTTACCCAACTCGCATCACTCTGTTGAAACCGTACTTATTTTGGCCGACTGCCAGCACCTGCCCACCTTTCACATTTCTATGCGGGGTACCAGTCACAATCGCTTAGCCCAGCACTCCGCTTGAGTGCCGGGCTGTTTCCACAGCACCCCGATCCCCGGTGGTCCGGCAGGGCCCCAGTCCGCACAGCGCTAGGCCCCTCCCCTTTAATCCGGGGAGGATGCCTCCAATGATGCCGTGCTATGTGCCACCACGCGTGGATCATAGCTTTGTCAAGAACTTGTTCAAATGAAGTTATGGTGATCAAACGTAAAATAGTTTTTTATAATTGTGGTCAGTAATTATTCTGGTTTTATCTGTACCTCAGCAACCAGAAAATTCTAACACTTTGTTCTCTGTCTCTCTATTCCAGATTTATATGGGAAGAGTTACATACTTTATCGATCAGGCACAGATCAGAGTGGACTCTCCCTGATTTGCTATGGTTGTTATGATAATTATATTCATTCTTACACTCATGCTGCATGGACCTGGAGGTCACATCATCTTCAAAATCAAGAGCAAGAAGTAGCATCTGCTTCGAAATCTCAGCTCATCAATGTAAACAGGTCCTACTTTGGGAGTCGACTGGTGCCCACAGAGACAAATTTTAATGGCAAGAAGTTCAGTGTGAGGATTGTCCCTGTGCTGTTTGAAGATGCAGGAGTTTACACATGTTCTCTGAGATCGTATAAAATGGTGACCATTAAACTAATCACAGTTAAAGGTAGGAGGCAGAATGTTGTTGTTGTTTTCAGTGATCAAGTTATTGTTTAAAATCTAAATGATTTTCTTGTTTACACAGTCACAGCTGAACCATCTGATGCAGTGACTGAGGGAGACACCGTTACCCTGACCTGCTCTGTCTCTGATGTCATTGAATCAATGAGACTTGTTTGGATCAGTAGTGATGGCAAAACTGTTGGAGAAAAAACATGGAATGGATGGAATTGGGAAGAGAAATCATTGAGACTGATTATTCAGAAAGCTGACAGAGACAGAGGGACCTGGATATGTGCTTTGTTTTATCAAAACAGGCCCCAGGTTTTAGTCCCGTACTATCTGGAGCCCAGTGGTAAGTGACTCAGGGTTTGCTCTTTATTATATTTATAATCTCGATAGAAAATTCTGGTCACTGATTGTTCTTGTTTCCAGAAGTAGCCCCTCCTTTATATCCTGTGTGTGAAGCTCTACAGTGGGGCAGAGCCTCAGAAAATCTACCCTGAGATAACTCAGCACAGGCTGGGATCGAGCTTGGAACTTTCTTGGTCTCTATGTCTCAACTACACTTTTGGTAAACTCACTGAGTTAGGGCAAGTATTTATATTTGATAACAAAATGGAGCCGTTTCCATTTTTTTGACCCAAAATCAATCAGAATGCTGAGCCAGAATGCCTAAATAAATCACAACAAAAATCCCAGCTGCAAACATTGCAATTGAAACTCCCCACTCTTCAGGCTCAGAGAAACTCTTCTTCTCTGCCTGTCTCAGCTGGTCCTGGAAACATTGATGCCTCATCACTCTCATTCTAACTGAGGGCTCGTGCATTCTGAGCGCAAGAACAGGAAACTCGAGGCTCTGGGTGGCCTCCTGAAACAGGCTTTAGGTGTCTTGAACATTCAATTCTGGGTCCTAACGCCAACTGGAGGACCTCGATTGAAATTGCTGTACAGATGGGCGGAGCTTATGCCATGCCAGCTCCAGCTCACTGTACCAGGTTTTGAATGGATGAACCAGTGGTGCTGAACAGGACCATTGGAGGCGGCTCAAGAAATGGCCAGAAAACTGTTATATCCGAATGGTAAGGTCCAAATAACTACGATATGTGAGACTTCAGGAACTCAAAACTTTACTTTTAATTACACAGAATAAGGAGAGAACAGAGCTCTTACACAGGCATGCACTGGTATTTCTTATTGCACGATGCAAACATGGAGGATCTTATGATGTCATACCCACAAGGCCCCATTACCTAACTACTTGTGTAGCAGGGCTTACCTTAAAACACTGGTAAATGAACCCTTTAATTTGTCTCCATCTAGTGGATAACTTAAGCATTACATCCGAGATTACTATATACCCCCTCTTAAGTTACAACAATTCTTAACAACATTCTTAAAAAGTCCATAAGGAAACTCCTTTAACGATAGTCCATCCTGAATGAATCTAGCAGGTCGTGATCAATCCCTCTGGCAGCTTGTGAGTCCTTGTTGAATGTCTTACAGTCAACTCCCTGCTTGGTTGTGGTAGAGCCACCTGCTGCTGTTGAGCAGTACTCAGAGTATCTGACTCTGCTACGATGGTTTCCTCTTGATTAATGGGTCCAGGTATAACTGTCTCTGTTCGTGGTGGTGGGACCACCAATGCATTTGGATAACTGGGGACCAACTTGTCCTCCAACATCAAAACTCTGTCCTCTGGAGCTGCACGGATAGGTGTACCTGGTAGTGGAAGGCGGCTCAAGGCATCTGCGTTCCCATGGTACTTGCCCGCTTTGTAAACGATGACATACTCATATGCCCTCAACGTCACTGCCCATCTCTGGATTCGGGGTGACACCAACTGTGGTACTGCTTTCATCTCATTAAAAAGAGATAGAAGAGGTTTATGATCTGTGCATATGTTGAATTTCCTGCCATATATATACTTATGAAACTTCTGTAACCCAAACATTACTGCTAATCCCTCTTTATCCAACTGGGAATAGTTTTTTTCCGCTGGGGTCAGAGTTTGAGACATAAACCCGATCGGTCTTTCTGTTCCATCTTCCATACAGTGTGAAAGAACTGTCCCCACCCCGTAAGGTGAAGCGTCATAAGAGAGAATGATGTCTTTCTCTGCATTGTAGTGAACCAGCACATCCGAGGGCAGCATCAGTTTCTTGGATTGTTCAAATGAAACCCTCTGTTCCTCTGTCCACTGCCACTGTGTCTCCTTGCGCAGTAGTTTGTGAAGAGGTGCTAACACTGTTGACAAGTTTGGCAAAAACCTGTTATAATAGTTTAGCAGTCCCAGGTAAGCTTTTAACTCAGTCACATTTGTAGGATCTGGTGCCTCCTGCAGTGCTTTTACCTTCTCCTTGATTGGATGGAGCCCTGTGGCGTCCACTCTGTGTCCCAGGAACACGGCGTCATTCCCCATGAAAGTACACTTACTTCTCTTGAGCCGTAACCCAGCCTTATCCAATCTTGGTAGTACCTCTCTCAGAGTGCTCAGATGCTCCTGGTCGGTTCTTCCCATCACCAGAATATCATCCAGATAGATGGAAACATGTGGAATCCCTTGCAGTACACTCTTGATAGTCCTCTGGAAGATAGCTGGACTAGATGAGACACCAAATGGTAAGCGGTTATAGGTAAACAAACCCTTGTGTGTGTTTATGGTTACATACTTCTTGGATTCCTCATCTAGCGTAATCTGCAAGTATGCATGACTCATATCCAGCTTTGTGAATTTCTTCCCTCCAGCCAGGTTTGCAAAAAGATCCACAGTTTTAGGAATAGGATACTGTTCTAGTTTAGACACCCTATTTACAGTCAATTTATAATCTCCACAGATTCTTACTGAATTGTCCGGTTTTAAAACAGGTACAATTGTAGCTGCCCATTCTGAACATTTCACGGGTTCCAGAATGTTCTCCCGCAAAAGATGATCAAGCTCAGCCTCTACCTTCGGTTTCATGGCATAAGGCACAGGTCGTTGTTTAAAAAATCTTGGCAGTGCCTCCTTGTCGACATAAATCTTAGCTGGGGGGCCATTAAATGTTCCAAGTTCTTCCTTGAACATGTTCTCATGCTCAATCAACACGTCTTGCAAAGACAACTGTTTGCCTCCCTCTAGTTGATTTATTGCTCCCCAATCTAATTTAAGTTCTCGTATCCAGCCCCGACCTAACAAGTTTGGTCCAGAACCCGATACTACAACTACAGGTAGCTGTTCCACGGTGTCCCTCTGTTTCACAGTTACAATAGCTGTACCCAATGTTGCCACTCGTTCACCGGTATAGGTTTTAAGCTTCATAGAGCAAGACTTTAACTCTGGAACTTTTGCACGGTTCCACAATTTTGAGTATTCCTCCCTGTTCATTATGGTAACGCCACATCCAGTATCCACCTCAAAGTTGACCTTAGTTTCATTTACTATCAGTTGCAAAGTGATAGGATCCACTTTAGGAATGTCCTCTACCATACTATGCATTATGAACCCATCATCTTCTTTCTCAGCTTCTCCACTGATGTGATGTGCTCCCTGTTTTTTCACTTCTCTTCCAAGGTTTTGCTTTTCTCCCCCTTTAGGTTTGTAAACCTCCACGGTAGCTTTAGCTCTGCATGCATGTTTTATATGTCCTTTTTTCCCACACTTGTGGCACTTTTCCTCCAGAAACCTGCATTCCCTTGCCAGGTGATCTCCATTGCATCTATAACATGCCTTTAAATGCGTACGTTGTGGTGTATGACTCATATTTAACTTGTGCACCAGCGTCTGACCTGCAGCTTGCTTTGTAGTAGACCAGTGTGAACCTTGTATTTCTTTCACATCACGGTTAGCTGTCTCTATGGCTTGAGCAAGTTCCAACGCTTTTTCATACATAAGCCCAGTCTCGGACAATAATCTCCTCTGCATTATCCTGCAAACCAGCCTATCTCTCAGCATGTCTTTCAAGCTGTTCCCGTAATTGCAATCATGTGCCAGTTTTCTCAACACCACAACATAATCCAATACAGTCTCGCCCAGTTTCCTGTTCCGTGAATTAACTTTGAAATGCTGTACAATCTCACTCGGTCTGGGATTGAAATGTTCCTTTAGCAAGTCCACTAATTCAGTAAATGATCTATCTCCAGGCTTTGCAGGACTGCATAAGTTTCTCAGTAAACTATATGTCAGACTTCCCACGGAAGTTAGCAAAATAGCTCTCCTTTTTCCAACATCAACTCTTTCATTTGCTACAAAGAAATGCATCAGCAACTCACAGTACTCTTCCCAAGTCTGAGTCTGAACATCAAAAGCAGAAATCTCTCCTACTCGAGTAGCCATGATTCAGATGCAGTGTTCTTGTATTTTCCCTTCTTCAAGTTGATATCTGTTAATCCTCGTCGCCAAATGTTATATCTGAATGGTAAGGTCCAAATAACTACGATAAGTGAGACTTCAGGAACTCAAAACTTTACTTTTAATTACACAGAATAAGGAGAGAACAGAGCTCTTACAGCTACAGGCATGCACTGGTATTTCTTATTGCATGATGCAAACATGGAGGATCTTATGATGTCATACCCACAAGGCCCCATTACCTAAATACTTGTGTAGCAGGGCTTACCTTAAAACACTGGTAAATGAACCCTTTAATTTGTCTCCATCTAGTGGATAACTTAAGCATTACATCCGAGATTACTATTAAAAACCTTTTAACAGTTACATTTCTGTGGAGCCAGGCAGAGGTGGAATGCTTCTCTTGGCTCCACAATAATACTGCGGCCTGGGTTCGACCCCCACACAAGCCCACGGGTTTGGCTCCCCAAAGGACCCACCTGTGGGCTGGTTCAGCATCAAAGCTGGCTGGAGTTCATCAGGGCCCCACTGGGACACAACGATTGGCGTCTGCGGATCATCTGTTCCATTCTAATGAGGGCTGATGCCGAATTTCATCTGGCCCCAGGCCGGCAGGGACCGGTGCTCAAAGCAATCACTTCACCAACTTAATGCCCATTTTGGGCCCAAGTTCAATTTCTGAGACTCGGAACCTGCAGATTTAAAAGCAGAGGAATGAAAGGGGACCTTAAAGAGCTTTATAAGATAAGGAGTGGAATAGAAAATATTGGTCTGGAGGAAAATCTCTGGACTGGTATAAGAGGCAGTTGGAGACTGTGATGATGAGACTGTAAGATTACATCGAAGGATGAGCTGGAGGAACCGACTCTCTTCCCTCATCCCTTGTCTTTATTTATCCTTAAATAATAAGGTTGAGTCCACCAGGGTGCTGCCAGAAAATAAAAAATGAAGGTGTAGTGTTAGGAGATTTAAATCAGTCAGGAAATAGTTAAAGGTGGAAAAAGCATCAATGGTACATGGCTGAAATAAAGAACAGAGGGAAAAGAAACAAAAAGAAGCATCAGCTACACTAGGTTAAAAAAACTCACAGGATTGAAGGAAGCAAAAGCCTGTTAGACCGTTAAACTTACTGTGAATGCAGCTTTATCTCCCACGTTGTTTGTGCCGGATTCTCACACAGGTCTTGTGATTCACTGAGCAGTGGGAATTCCTACAGAATATCGGTGATAGGCACCAGACAGCAATTCACCACCTCAACAGCACCTGTCCATGCACTGAGTGTTAATAATAGGCTCAGCAATATTACAAGGCAAGATTTCACAATGAGCAGCACAGTGCATGGATCCTGTGTTGGCTCCCACACTAGAAACCCCGCCAGAGGAACTTGGGGTCGATGTGAACTATCGGGTGCCTGACCGGCGGAGCGGAAGGGCGATGGACGGCCGCCCGATGGTGCTGACGGCAGGCCCGGTCCATGTTGATGGACGGGCCTCATTAGCATCACGCCGGCAGGCCTTGGCCAGAAATCGATGGGCCTACAGCCTGGCTCCGCCCGCCCAGCGCTAGGCCCGGGAGAAGATTGCGGTGGACACAGTGTCTGCAGGAATGGGGGGAAGGGGGGCTGAGCCATTCCCGGCCATTTTCCGGGACATTACCATCCCGATTCCACCAGCCAGGAGGCCCCAAAATTCAACCGCTCACTCTCTGAACAGTGGGGTTATAGGTCATTGAACACAATAGCACATTGAGGCTTGCAAGCCAGATATTAGAGAAGACAATTACATTGAAATGGAGAATAAACTAAAGACAAATTATTAGGGGATAACATGGTAGATCACATTCAATGATCTGTCTAAAAGTTTAAAATTAGGTTTGATAATCTTGAGCGCAATCAATGCCATGGGAGATCACACTTTCGAACATAATTTACTGGAAGTCTGTCTGCTGATAAAATTGTTCATTTGTATCATGTACTTACCTCATCTAGTGTTACAATGTTATAATAATTAAGATTTTGAAATAAAATAGTAAATTAAATGTACAGGAAACTCTCTGGTAACCGGCACCAACGGGACCGGGATGGTGCCGGTTAATTAAAAATTCCGGATGATGGAGAGGGTTATCTACCGAGGCTATTTTTAACAAACAAAGAGTCAGACTCCTGTTATTGAGGTGTTCGGACTTCTGACAGTGCCAAGAAGCCGAGTAGTGGCAGTTTGGAAAACTACCCCTACTGACTAACTCGGCAACTGCGGGAGACTCAGACTTGGACTTGGCAACATTTCCGGTTATTGAGGTGTTTTCGGAGTATGAATTTTGCCGGTTAATAGAGAATTCCGGATATTTAGGTGCTGTTTAAACAAGAGTTTCCTGTACCATAGATAAACATTACAACAACACACAAAACTTTCAAAAACATGCATGGCAGCACTGTTAAGTATTAATAGTTTCAACAAAATTGCACTTTGTCAAAATAGGTGTTTTTTAAGTGAATGCCAGTTACAGATCTGTGGCTGTCTCACACCTTGATGGTTAATGTCTCCCCAGACAGCACAGCCGAGATTGGGAACTCACCACCTGGGGAATCTCAGGTGTGAATCTGTATTCTGCCACTCTGGTCAGGACAACACTTTCACATCCAGTTTGACAGTTTAGATAATGAATGACCCAATTTTGAGTTTATTCACTCCCTTTTCATTCACTCAGAGCTGCTCACTTTAATTCTAAACCATTGCAACCACAAGAATCTGATGAAAATAGTCAAATCCAGACACATAAAATGTGACAGAAAGAACACAACGTGAACTTGGTCTCGAAGGAAATATTTGGTTCTCTGGCTCTGTGTTTAAAGCAGAATGTTTTCATTTTCCACATCTTTTATAGAATGACTGGCAGGAGTATTTAAATATTAAACGAGGTGGAGAGTGAAACTAAAATCTCAACTTTGTCCTTCACAGTGAGACCGAGACCACTTCCGGAGATTTGGATCATCACAGTTTCGGGCTACATTTTGGTTAAACTGGGCGTTGCTGTTGGACTGATTTGCTGCTTGAAGAGGAGGACCAGAGTAAGAATTTCTTTAAGCTTTCCAGTAAATCAGGAATTAGTGCCGAGCTCTCACTTGACACTGAGCAAACTGATGTTCACTGGACAGATATTATGTGGTCACAAACTGTATTTTAAAATGTCATTTAAATTTTGTACATTGTACTGAATTTAAAGGAATCGTCAGTTAAAGAAAGCAATTGTTCCAAATTGGGTGAATTCTTATAGCTTTGAATATTTTTTCTGATTCAAACGGCAATAACTTCCCTGCTCCCACTTTCCATCAGGCTCTGAGGAAGGAATCAGGGCGATCTCGGAGGGCCATACCTGATTATCAATGAATGGACAATGCTCAAACTAGGAGCCCAATCTTTTTATTATTTTAATTTACTATCACAATATTCCTCTTTGAAATGAGTAACTTGAATGTTGCCAGAAACCAATCTTTGAACAGTTGTTTGTTAAAGTGTGACCAGTAAAAATTACAATGAGCTGAACAGTACGACTGTATTTAGTGAAAATTAATGATTATGATAAAATTTATAGCAGATCACAGCTCAGGGAGGTAACAAAAGAGACAGGATCAGTAGCTTTAGTAGGAGAGCATAGTGCTGTCTGTAACAGAGTCCTGAGTTCAAGGGCATAACTTTACTGGTGAGGTCAGTTGACCTTAGGGAGAACCTCTTAGCAATGTGGCCGCACCATGGTGTGAACTTATTTTACATTCATATATTCCTATATTCCAGAAACTTGACCACAAAAATCTAGGCTGACACTCCACTGCAGTACTGAGGGGGTGCTGCATTGTCAGAGGTTCCGTCTTTCGGATGAAAAGTTAAACCTAGGCCCTGTCTGCTCTCTCAGGTGGACATTAAAGATCCCACGGCACAATTTCGAAGAGCAGGGGAGTTATCCCCAGTGTCCTGGCCAATATTTTTCCCTCAATCAACATCACAAAAACTCCCCCTTGTCCTTTCAATGTTCATCTTGTCAATGAGACTGACCTTCTGAACGCTCTAATCTATTTCTACTAAATTGTTGACAACCCAACTTTCCTTCCTGGCTCCCATGTTAGTAGATATTGCTAACGGTTCTCGCTCCTCAGGTACTGTCCCCCTTTACTTCAAATCTGCCGTCATCACCCCTCTCCTCCAGAAAAACTGTCCTTGTAAACTATCACCCCATCCCCAATCTCCCTTTCCTGTACAAAGCTCTTGAATGAATTGTCGCTTCCCAAATCCATGCCCATATTTCCCAGAACCCCTTGCCTGAATCCCTCCAATCAGGCTTCCGCCCCTGCCACAGTACTGAAACTGCTCTTACCAAGGTCACAAATGACATCCTAATTGACTGCGACAAAGGTAATCTAGCCCATCTCTTTCTTCGGTACCTGTTCGCAGTCATTGTCAGGGTTGACCACACAATTTTGCTCCAACGCCTCTCCACCATCATCAAGCTAGATGGGACTATACTTGCCTGGCTTAATTCCTAACTTTCCAGCTGTAACCATAAAATCACCTGCAATTACTTCTCTTCCCGATCCTGCACTGTCACCTCTGGTGTCCCCCAAGGATCTATCCTTGACCCCCTCCTATTTCTCATCCTCATGCTGCCCCTCGGTGACATCATCCGGCAACAGAACGTGAGTTTTCATATGTACGCTGATGATACCCAGCTCTACCTCTCCTCCACCTCTCTTGAACCCTCCACACTCTCTATACCATCAGACTGCTTGTCCGACATCCAGCTCTGGATGAGTAGAAATTTCTTCCAATTTAATATCGGGAAGACAGAAGCCATTGTCTTTGGTTCACGCCACGAACTCCATTCCCTTTCCACTGATTCGACCTCTCTCCCTGGCAACTGTCTAAGGCCGACCAAGTCTGTTCGCAACCTTGGAGACATATTTGATCAAGAATTGAGTTTCCTACTTCATATCCGCTCTATCACTAAACTGCCCATTTCCACCTTCGTAATATCTCCGCACTTACCTCATCTTATCTGCTTCTTAAACCCTAATCCATGCCTTTATCACCTCTAGACTTGACTTTTGGCCGGCATCCCTAGTTCTACCCTCCATAAACTTGAGGTCCTCCAAACCTCTGCCACCTGTGTGCTAACTCGCCTCTGGTCCTGATCACCCATTTCCCCTGTGCATGCTGACCCACGTTGGTTCCTGTTAGATCCGTGTGTTAATGGAGACACGGAATGCAGGAGTTGATTTAACAAGTGTTGTACTGAACAAAGTCTGGAGGTGAACTAACTACACAAGATGCTATACAGGCTTATATACCCGAGTGGTCACTACTGGTACTACAGTATACATAGAGTCATAGAGTCATGGCCTAGAAATTGGGTTTTGGCTTAGCCAGGGCTTTAGCGCCGGAAGTTAGTGCCGGCGCTAAGTCCCCCTGCGCGTGCCAAAAATTCAGTAGCGCCGCGCCCAAACGGCTGCCGGCGCTACTGAAGGGTCTTAGCGCCTGGAAAAGGGCACTAACTGCCGTTTAGCGCCTCAATTCCGGCGCTGCGGCACCCGATGCGGTGCGGCAGGCTGGGGAAGTGCAGGCCTCCTCCTTCCGTTAAGGAGGAGCTGCCTGCACCCGGCCGCGGCCCGCGCAAATCTGTTTAAAAATGAGCCCGGCACCTCGGACAAGTGCCGGGCTTGCATCTGTTCCGGGGGGGGGGGGGGGAGAAGTCCGGGGAGGGAGCTGCGGGCAGGCGGCCGGCGGGAAAGCGGCCGGCCGCCACGGGGCCTTTAATGCGCCGGCGCAAACACATGTTGGACTCTGTTGCCAGAGTCTTAGTTGCGGCTGCCACGGGCGAGGCGGCCGCAACTGAATTTCGGCGCTGGGGCCCGTCGGCATGGCAACCGGGACGCTGCGCACACCGATGACGTCATCGGTGCCGGCGCAGCGCTACCGGTGCAACGCTGCTTTAGGGCCCCAGGGAATTTTTCAACTGGCCATAACTCTGGCGCTAGTCCCTCTAGCGCCTCAAAAGCGGCGCTAAGGCTCGTGAATTTCTAGGCCTAGTTTTACAGCACAGAAAGAGGCCCTTCGGCCCATCGTGTCTGCGCCGCCCATCCATCCCTGTCCAGTCTAATCCCATTTTCCAGCATTTGGTCCATAGCCTTGTATGCAATGGCATTTCAAGTGCTCATCCAAATGCTTCTTGAATGTTGTGAGGGTTCCTGCCTCTACCACCCTTTCAGGCATTGAATTCCACATTCCAACCACCCTCTGGGTGAAGAAGTTCCTCCTCAAATCCCCTCTAAATCTCCTGCCCCTTACCCTGAATCTATGCCCCCTTGTTATTGACCCCCCCACTAAGGGGAAAAGTTCCTCTTTATCTACCCTATCTATGCCCCTCATCATTTTGTATACCTCAATCAGGTCCCCCCTCAGCCTTCTCTGCTCCAAGGAAAACAACCCCAGCCTGTCCAGCCTCTCTTCATAGCTGAGGCGCTCCATCCCAGGTAACATCCTGGTGAATCTTCTCTGCACCCTCTCCAAAGCAATCACATCCTTCCTATAGTGAGGCGACCAGAACTGCACACAGTACTCCAGCTGTGGCCTCACCAGCGTTTTGTACAGCTCCATCATAACCTCCCTGCTCTTATATTCTATGCCTCGGCTAATGAAGGCAAGTATCCCATATGCCTTTTTAACCACCTTATCTACCTGCTCCGCTGCCTTCAGGGATCTATGTACATGTACACCAAGGTCCCTCTGACCCTCTGTACTTCCTAGGGTCCTACCACTCATTGTGTATTCCCTTGCCTTATTTGTCCGTCCAAAATGCATCACCTCGCACTTTTCAGGGTTAAATTCCATTTGCCACTTTTCCGCCCATCTGACCAACCCGTTTATATCGTCCTGTAGCCGGAGGCTTTCCTCCTCGCAATTTACCACCCCACCAATTTTCGTGTCATCTGCGAACTTACTGATCATACCTTTTACATTCTCATCCAAATCATTTATGTAGATCACAAACAACAAGGGACCCAGCACCGATCCCTGAGGTACCTCACTGGACACAGGCTTCCAGTCACAAAAGCAACCTTCGACCATCACCCTCTGCCTCCTGCCACTCAGCCAGTTTAGGATCCAACGCGCCAAGGCACCCTGGATCCCATGGGCTCTTACCTTCTTGACCAGTCTCCTATGCGGGACTTTGTCAAAAGCTTTACTGAAGTCCATGTAAACCACATCCACAGCATTTCCCTCATCCACCCCCTAGTCACCCCCTCGAAAAATTCAATCAGATTTGTCAGACATGATTTACCCTTGACAAAGCCATGCTGACTATCCCCGATTAATCCTTGCCTCTCCAAGTGGAGATTAATTTTGTCCCTCAGAATTTTTTCCAATAATTTCCCCACGACAGATGTTAGACTCACTGGCCTGTAATTCCCTGGTTTATCCCTGCTACCCTTCTTGAATAATGGTACTACATTAGCTGTTCTCCAGTCCTCTGGTACATCCCCTGTGGCCAGAGAGGTTCTGAAAATTTGTGTCAGAGCCCCTGCAATCTCCTCCTTTGCCTCCCACAGCAGCCTGGGATACATCTCGTCCGGGCCTGGGGATTTATCCACTTTTTGGCCTGCTAAAACCGCTAGCACCTCCTCCCTCTCGATGCTAATATGTTCAAGTATGTCACAGTCCCCTTGCCCGATTTCTATGTCTGCATCGTCTTTCTCCATAGTGAACACAGATGCAAAAAATTCATTTAAAACCCCGCCTACATCCTCTGGCTCTACACACAGATTGCCACTTTGGTCCCTAATGGGCCCTACCCTTTCCCTGGTTATCCTCTTGCCCTTAATATACTTATAAAACATCTTAGGATTTTCCTTTATTTTGCTCGCCAGTGTTATTTCATGGCCCCTCCTCGCCCTCCTAATTTCTTTTTTAAGTATGCCCCTGCACTTTTTATACTCCTCTAGGGCTTCTTCCGTCTTTAGTCTTTTGTAACTGCCAAAAGCCCCCCTTTTATTTCTAATGCATTTTTGTATATCCCTTGTCATCCAAGGTTCCCTTTGCTTGTTGGTCCCACCCTTGACCTTTACAGGAACATGTTGGCGTTGTACTCTCTCTATTTCCCTTCTGAAAGTCTCCCACTGTTTTGATGTGGATTTTCCTATAAGCAGCTGCTCCCAGTCCACTTTGGCCAGATCCTGCCTTATCATATTAAAATCGGCCTTCCCCCAATTTAGAACCCTTATTTCCAGGCCGTCTTTGTCTTTTTCCATGACCACCTTAAATCTCACCGAATTATGGTCACTGTCGCCAAAATGCTCTCCTACTGACATTTCCACCACTTGCCCGGCTACATTCCCCAGAATTAGGTCCAGTACCGCCCCCTCTCTTGTAGGACTTTCTACATGTTGGCTCAAAAAGCTCTCCTGGATGAACTTTAAGAATTCTGCACCCTCTAAGCCTTTCACACTCTGACTGTCCCAATTTATATTGGGGAAGTTGAAATCCCCCACGATTATTACCCTATTATTTTCGCACTTTTCTGAGATTTGCCTACATATCTGTTCCTCTATCTCCCCCTGACTGTTTGGGGGCCTATAGTACACTCCCAGCAAAGTGCTTGCCCCCTTTTTGTTTTTAAGTTCTACCCATATGGCCTCATTAGAGGAACCCGCTAATATATCATCCCTCCTTACAGCAGTAATTGACTCCTTAATTAATATTGCAACACCCCCTCCCCTTTTACACCCCCCTCTGTCTTGCCTGAAGATTCTATACCCCGGAATATTGAGCTGCCAGTCCTGACCCTCCCTCAACCATGTCTCCGTGATAGCAACAATATCGTACTCCCATGTGTTCAACAACAACTTCAGTTCATCCACCTTATTTGCAAGACTCCTTGCATTAAAATAAATGCCTTCCAGCCCTGCCATATTCTCTTTTGCCTTCACATATTTGCTCTGCCTTCCCAGCTGACTTGTTTTTCCCTCTGTATTTGGCTGTAAATCACCCCCTACTATAGCTCCACTCTGTACCCCAACCCCCTGCCAAGTTAGTTTAAACCCTCCCCAGCAGTGCTAGCAAACCTCCCCGCTAGGATATTGGTGCCCCTCTGGTTCAGGTGTAAACCGTCCGACTTGTACAAGTCCCACCTTTCCCAGAAACAGACCCAGTGATCCAGGAAACTAATGCCCTCCCCCCTGCACCATCCCTTTAGCCACGCATTCATCTGTTCTATCTTCCTATTCCTATACTTACTAGCACGTGGCACCGGGAGTAATCCAGAGATTACAACCTTTGAGGTCCTGCTCTTTAATCCTTCACCTAGCTCCCTAAATTCTTGCTGCAGGACCTCATCCCTGTTTTTACCTATGTCGTTGGTACCAATGTGGACCACGACCACTGGCTGTTCACCCTCCCCCTCCAGAATGCCCTGCAGCCGCTCAGTGACATCCTTGACCCTGGCACCAGGGAGGCAACAAACCATCCTGGATTCACGTCTACGGCCACAGAAACGCCTATCTGTTCCCCTTACTATAGAATCCCCTACCACTATTGCTCTCCCACTCTTTTTCCCCCCTTCCTGGGCAGCAGGAGCACCCCCAGTGCCAGGAAGTTGGCTGCTGCTGCCTTCCCCTGGTGAGTCATCCCCCTCAACAGTATCCAAAGCGGCATACTTGTTTGAGAGGGGAATGGTCACAGGGGTCTCCTGCACTACCTGCCTGCTTCTATTGCTCCGCCTGGTGGTCACCCATTTCCTGTCTTCCTGTGCAGCCCTTCCCTGCGGTGTGACCAACTCACTAAACGTGCTATCCACGAACCTCTCAGCATCGTGAATGCTCAACAACCCATCCACCCGCAGCTCCAGCGCCTCAATGCAGTCTGCTAGTAGCTGCAGATGGATGCATCTCTGGCACACGTGGTCATCAGGGGCACCGGGGTCCCTGAATTCCCACATAGAGCAAGAGGAGCATATCACGGGGCTGGGCTCACCTGGCATGACCTTCCCTTTACTTAATTTAAATTAATTTACTATCACCAATTAAAGATATCTCTAAGGCGCTTGTATAGTCTACCAACAGTCCCTGCTACACCAGAAAGACCCTGGTAACTATAAACTACAGAGTTAAAGTTTAAAAAAGAGAAATACTCACCAACCAATCACTTACCTGCTCCCTGGTGATGTCACACTCTGATTACTTTTTACCTCTCTCCCCGCTGCTGAGTTGGTGTGCCTCGCCTCTCTCTGGTTTTTATACCGGGCTCCGACTCACTGCTCCCGCTGGTCCCGACTGGTCTCGGGCCTCGCCTCTCTCTGGTTTTCATACCGGGCTCCGACTCACTGCTCCCGCTGCTCCCGACTGGTCTCGGGCCTCGCCTCTCTCTGGTTTTTATACCGGGCTCCGACTCACTGCTCCCGCTGGTCCCGACTGGTCTCGGGCCTCGCCTCTCTCCGGTTTTTATACCGGGCTCCGACTCACTGCTCCCGCTGGTCCCGACTGGTCTCGGGCCTCGCCTCTCTCTGGTTTTTATACCGGGCTCCGACTCACTGCTCCCGCTGGTCCCGACTGGTCTCGGGCCTCGCCTCTCTCTGGTTTTTATACCGGGCTCCGACTCACTGCTCCCGCTGGTCCCGACTGGTCTCGGGCCTCGCCTCTCTCCGGTTTTTATACCGGGCTCCGACTCACTGCTCCCGCTGGTCCCGACTGATCTCGGGCCTCGCCTCTCTCCGGTTTTTATACCGGGCTCCGACTCACTGCTCCCGCTGGTCCCGACTGGTCTCGGGCCTCGCCTCTCTCCGGTTTTTATACCGGGCTCCGACTCACTGCTCCCGCTGGTCCCGACTGGTCTCGGGCCTCGCCTCTCTCCGGTTTTTATACCGGGCTCTGACTCACTGCTCCTGCTGGTCCCGACTGGTCTCGGGCCTCGCCTCTCTCCGGTTTTTATACCGGGCTCCGACTCACTGCTCCCGCTGGTCCCGACTGGTCTCGGGCCTCGCCTCTCTCTGGTTTTTATACCGGGCTCCGACTCACTGCTCCCGCTGGTCCTGACTGGTCTCGGGCCTCGCCTCTCTCTGGCTTTTATACCGGGCTCCGACTCACTGCTCCCGCTGGTCCCGACTGGTCTCGGGCCTCGCCTCTCTCCGGTTTTTATACCGGGCTCCGACTCACTGCTCCCGCTGGTCCCGACTGGTCTCGGGCCTCGCCTCTCTGGTTTTTATACCGGGCTCCGACTCACTGCTCCCGCTGGTCCCGACTGGTCTCGGGCCTCGCCTCTCTCTGGTTTTTATACCGGGCTCCGACTCACTGCTCCCGCTGGTCCCGACTGGTCTCGGGCCTCGCCTCTCTCTGGTTTTTATACCGGGCTCCGACTCACTGCTCCCGCTGGTCCCGACTGGACTTCAAAAACATAGTTCCTCTTAAAGGTGCATACACTACAATTCCTCCCCTTTTAGATAAATAGTACATAACATTTTAAGTAATCATTAAATAACATTTTTACAAGAACAATAATATACACATTTGCTGAAGTTAATCAATTTCAAATTCAGTCTCTCGGGAGGCTTCCTGACTCGGTCCGGATAATGTCTCAGTGGTGTAGTAGGTTCTTTTGGCAAGGTCGATTCGGCTTCAATGCCAGTGTCGGGTTCATCTGGTTCCAGTATCACCGGATCGGAGGTAGATACCATGGGTATCTCTGCTTCATCACTAGGCATATAAAGTTGTGGTGTAGGTTGTCCTTTTTTGGATGACTCTATGATCTGGTCAGCATGGCGCCTTATTATGCTTTCTCCAATGTCTACGGTATACATCAGCGGTCCTAGTCGTGTGCAAATAGTTCCAGGCTGCCATTTCTCGGTACGGTAGTCCTGGGCCAAAACTGGTTGACCTATCTGGAAGGTTCTAGTTGGCCTTTCATTCATGCTTTGAAATTGCCAGTTCTCTACGTCCCTTCTGATGTTTGGCTTGACCAAATCCAGCTGGCATCTTAGGCTTCTATTGAAAAACATCATGGCGGAGGTTTGGTTTGTAACCACATGTGTTGCATTCCTGTACGCAAAAAAGAAGTTATCTACCTTATGTTGTAGATTTATGTCTTCATTACCCATGGCCTTTATGGCCTTCTTGAAGGTCTGGACAAACCTTTCAGCCAATCCATTGGTGGCGGGATGGTATGGGGCGGACGTGTAGTGCTTAACCCCATTGTTTTTTAACAACTTCCTGAATTCTTCGGATACAAATTGCAGTCCATTATCAGAACAGATCTGTTCAGGCAGCCCATTCCTGGCGAATATGGTCCTTAATACTGTGATGGTTTTTTCCGTGGTGGTGGAGGACATCTTTATTACCTCCGGCCACTTGTGTGCATCCACCGCGATTAAGAACATTGAGTCCATAAATGGACCAGCAAAGTCGATATGTACCCTTTGCCATGGAGATGAGGGCCACTCCCATGGATGTAGAGGGGCTTGTGGTGGGGCGTTTTGGACCTTCTGGCATCCTAGACAGCTCTTGGTCATTTCTTCAATGTCTCCATCGATACCTGGCCACCACACAAACGCTCTGGCTAAGTTCTTCATTTTCACTCCACCCAGATGCCCCTCGTGAAGCTCCTTTAGCACTCGATCCTTGAGTTTGGGTGGAATCACCACTCTGGATCCACACATCAAGGTTCCTCGGCACACTGACAGCTGTTCTCTTCTTTGCGAGAATGCTGGCAACAGTGGTTCACCATGTGCTGGCCATCCCTTCACCGTTAAATCGTAGACTCGTGAGAGAGTCGGGTCATTTCGCGTTTCCTTTTCAATGGTAGAATTTGTCACCGGTAGACATTCCACTATGGTCGAGTGGAACATCTCCACTGGGTCCACTGTAGGCGCCTCTTCCATCATTGGCAACGGTAGGCACGATAACCCATCAGCATTCCCATGCTGTTTTGTTCCTTTGTATTCTATGTCATATTGGTGTGCCCCTAGGAAAAGGGACCACCTCTGTAGCCTTTGTGCTGTCATAATGGGAACGCCCTTTTTAGGGTTGAATATGGAGACGAGGGGTTGATGGTCAGTCAAAAAGGTAAATTTTTGTCCGTGTAGGTAATGGTTGAATTTCTTCACCCCCCACACCAGGCTGAGTGCCTCCCTGTCGATCTGGGCATAGTTACGCTCAGCTGAGTTCAATAAGCATGACGCAAAAGCTATCGGCCGCTCCGAGCCATCAGGGAATCTATGCGATAATACCGCTCCCACGCCGTAAGGGGATGCATCGCACGCCAGTCTGATTGGCAGTGATGGGTTGTAATGAGCCAACACTTCCCTGGACGTGATCAAGCCTTTGCATTTATGGAAGGCACGTTTACAGTCTTCGCTCCATTTCCAAACTACTCCCGTTTGTAGCAGTGCGTTAAGAGGGTGCAGAACCGTCGACAAGTTTGGTAAAAATTTATGATAGTAATTTACTAATCCCAGGAACGACCTTAATTGTGAGACATTTTCAGGCGCTGGGGCCTTTACGAACGCTTCAATTTTTTCAGGTGACTTATGCAACCCTTCTTCGTTAATGACATGGCCACAATATGATATTTGTTTCTGGAAAAATTCGCACTTGGGGCGATTTGCTCGTAGGCCCCGTTCTCTCAGCCTCGTGAGCACCTGCTCCAAGTTGGCAAGGTGCTCGTTGTTGTTTTCTCCTGTTACAAGGATGTCGTCTAGGTAGCATTGAGTCCCCGGAATCCCTTGCAGGACTTGCTCCATAGCTCTTTGCCAGATAGTCGGAGCTGATGCCACTCCGAAAACCAGTCGATTGTACTGGTACAGGCCTTTGTGTGTGTTTATTGTGAGATACTTTTTAGAGGCCTCCTCAACCTCCATCTGTAGATATGCCTGTGCTAAGTCAATTTTGGTGAAACGTTTCCCTCCGGATAGTGAGGCGAAAATATCTTCTATCCTCGGAAGAGGATACTGTACCATGTGACGAACCGGGTTTACAGTCACCTTGAAGTCCCCACAGATGCGAACTTTTCTCTGTTCTTCAGATTTATCATTATTCAACGTTTTCTTCATGACCGGGACGATGGGTGTTGCCCACTCACTCCAATCTACCTTGGATAACACGCCTGCTTTTTCCAAATTCTCCAGCTCTGCCTCGACGGCTGGACGACTTGCATATAGCACCGGCCTTGCCTTAAAAAACTTGGGAATTGCCGCATCTTCCACTTTTATTGAGGCGGTGGCGCCTTTCAGGGTTCCTAGTTCCTGTTGAAACACTTCTTTGGCGTTAGCCAAGATTTCTTTTAATCGTCCAGGTATGACGTCATCATCGTTTTTTTTCTTACTGGTCACCATCAGTGCCTGAATGGAGAGCCAGTCTAAACGTATCTTTCTGGTCCCAACAACGGTGGACCACCATCTTGCAGAACGTATATATACAACTTCTGTATTTCCTTGCCGTTGTATACAACAGGCACCCTTATTTTCCCTCTGGGGTATACTTTCTGCCCCGTATATGTCTTCAAGACAATGGATGTGTCTTTCAAAGGTATATGCGGAAATAGCCGCTCGTAATCCCGTCGACTCATGACGGTCAGAGCTGATCCTGTATCTAGCTCCATTTTAACTGGGGACCCCGCTATCATGAGGGTAACCCAAATGGTCTGGTAATCTTCTTTGGCAATTACATTATGTAATTTGAGACAGCTTAGTCTCTTGTTTCTGGAGTCGCTATTGCTCTTCTGGTCTTCGGAGCCACTGTCCGTCATCATTTGTACCTTTCTGTACTTTTCCTTATTGACCTTTTTACTGTCAGCGGATTTCCTTCCAGATCTGCATACATGTGCAATGTGACCCATTTTGCCTGCATGCTTTGTCCTTGAACCAGCAGTCCTTCTGGTCATGGGTGGATCTGCCGCAGCGATAACATCTCTCGAAACACCGTGTCATTTCATGGGTGCCGAAGTCCTGTGGCTTTTGCTGTATCTCTGCAGCTCCTCTTGCTGCTGCTTCGTATGACACAGCCACACTGAAAGCCTTGTCCAGTGTCAAATCTTTCTCAGAAGGTAGTCTTTTCTGTGTTCCTTCGCTTAGGATACCGCAGACGAATTTGTCTCGTAGAGAATCTGCCAGTCCTGCCCCGAATTGGCAGTGCTTTGACAGCTTTCGTAATTCGGTGAGGTAATCAGCGTTACTTTCATTCTTGTGCTGATTCGTCCTGAAGAATTTGAATCGTTCCGCTATCAGCAGCGGTGTTGGGTTTAAGTGCTCCTGTAAGGTATCAAAAATCTCCTTAAAATTCTTGTCCATCAGTTTGGCTGGAGTGATCAAGTTTTGTAACAGCCCGTATGTCCTTGCGCCCATCAGATTTAGAAGTGCCGATGCCTTTTTATCATCCGCTACTTCATTCGCCTTGCAATATACCTCCACTCTTTCCACATATGTGGTCCAATCTTCTATATCACTATCGAAAGCAGTAATATTGCCAGTCTTCGGCATCTTGAAAATCTAAAATGGCGCTTCCCGCGCTTTTCCTCCATCCCCGATGGATAAAAATAGCGCCTCCCGCGCTTTTCTTTCTTCCCCGCCAAGTTAAGATGGTGCCTCCCGCGCTTTCCCGCCACTGCCACTGCTGCCAACGCTGTTCTCCGCGGTTCCCGTTGCGACCTGCAGCTTTTCGAGGTATTTCTATTTTTTTTTTATATATCGCTTCAATAGTTTCTCTGTTACTTGGAGAACTGTTCCCGTCATGGAGCGGACCCTCTGGGACTTTCCCCTCCCTCTGCTCGGTCCGAACGCTGACCTGCTTTGCAGCACCGGCCGCGCCCTGAGTGCTCCACCCTCTCTCTCTCTTTGCTTCTGCTTCCCGACTCGCTGCCCGGCCCCGTTGCAGAGCCACCCGATCGAGCTCTAGCCCGCCGCAGCCCAGGAAGGATCAGTGCATTACCTGCCACCAGCCCGTTTAGCTGGTGAAACCACAGTTTTTTTCTTGCTTCTGGCTTTGACCTTTGTCTGAAGAATCGATCCCCTTGAGGTGCTGCAGAATTGCAGGTAAGTTCGTTTCTAACTCGTCGCCACTGTTAGATCTGTGTGTTAATGGAGACACGGAATGCAGGAGTTGATTTAACAAGTGTTTACTGAACAAAGCCTGGAGGTGAATTAACTACACAAGACGCTACACAGGCTTATATACCCGAGTGGTCACGACTGGTACTACAGTATACAGGGGCTTCAAAAACATAGTTCCTCTTAAAGGTGCATACACTACAGTTCCCAGTTAAGCAAGGCCTAGAATTTAATATTCTTATCCTGCTTTCAAATCCTTCCATGGCCTCACCCCTCCTTATTTCTGTAATCTCCTCCAGCCCTATAATCCCCCTAGACCTCTGCGCTCTACCTCATCTGGACTTCTGAACATCCTCAATTATAAATGCTCCACTATTGGCGGCCGTGCCTCCAGCTGCCTAGGTCCTAAGCTCTGGAATTCCCGACCTAAATCTCTCCACCTCTCTACATCTCTTTCCTCCTTTAAGACTCTCCTTAAAACCTATCTCTTCGGCGAAGCTTTTGGTCATTTGCCCTAACTTCTCCTATGTGGCTCGGTGTCAAATATTGTTTTTATTTTGAAAACACTCCTGTGAAGCGCCTTGGGACATTTTATTACGTTAAAGATGCTATATAAATAAAAGTCATTGTTGTTGTTTATTATTGAAGGATAAGCTCTTTACTTAAAGCACATTTCTTGCCCCTTGTCAGATATTGAACGGCGGGAATCCACACGAAGCGACAGGAAATGAAACAGATGATTCACGAGGAGCCGTCACAATACAGACCCTGAACTCCGATACTGATCTGAGATCATAGAAAGACTGATACAGCACAGAAGGAGGCCATTCAGCTCATCGTGCCTGTGTCTGTCGAGAACTGTTGTCTCTGGAAACTAGTTCAATCCAACTTGGGGAAACTTTAGAAATAGATTTGTGATTTTATTCTGGATTTATTTTGTGGCAATTTTTTTATGTAGCTGGTTTGGTTTATATTCCAAAGTATACATTTCAATAGTTCTGTATTAAAGGCTGATATTTAGAGATATTTAGTAGATGAGAATCATATGCGTATAAATTCAAGTGTAGTCATTGACCAAATAATATTACCCATAATTACTCCTGGGTAACTAAAAAGCTAAGACTTGTTCAAATTGCAGCTGCAAAGACAGTCAAAAGCAGTTTTAACTAAGTTTTGATAACAAACAGCCACAGGCTGTGAGTGAAGGTTAAATTGCTAAATAATATATTATGATGCTAAGTTGGAATTAGAATTCGCTTAACAAAACAAATTGCAAAAATATTTAAAATATAATTAATATAAGGACATAAAATAGAGAGATCATGGAGATAAGGTATTTATCTGCTAGATTAAAATGAGATAGTCTGAATTTTTCTTTTGTTCATTTATGGGATCTGGGCATCACTGGCAAGGCCAGCATTTATTGCCCATCCCTAGTTGCCCTTGAGAAGGTGGTGGTGAGCCACCTTCTTGAACCACTGTAGTCCATGTGGTGATGGTACTCCCACAGTGCTGTTAGGTAGGGAGTTCCAGGATTTTGACCCAGCAACGATGAAGAATTGGCGATATACTTCCAAGTTAGGATGGTGTGTGACTTGGAGGGGAACTTGGAGGTGGTAGTGTTCCCATGCGCCTGCTGCCCTTGTCCTTTTAGATGGAAGAGGTCGCGGGTTTGGGAGGTGCTGCCGAAGAAGCCTTGGCGAGTTGGTGCAGTGCATCTTGTAGATGCTACACACTGCAGCCACGGTACGCCGGTGGTGGAGGGAGTGAATGTTTAAGGTGGTGGATGGGGTGCAGATCAAGCGGGCTGCTTTGTTCTGGGTGGTGTTGAGCTTCTTGAGTGTTGTTGGAACAGCACTCCTCCAGGCAAGTGGAGAGTATTCCATCACACTCCTTAATTCTGCCTTGTAGATGGTGGAAAGGCTTTGGGGAGTCAGGAGGTGAGACACTCACCGCAGAATACCTAGCCTCTGACCTGCTCTTGTAGCCACAGTATTTATGTGGCTCATCTAATTAGGTTTCTGGTTAATGGTGACCCCCAGGATGTTGATGGTGGGGGATTCGGCGATGGTAATGCCATTGAATGTCAAGGGGAGGTGGTTAGACTCTCGCTTGTTGGAGATAGTCATTGCTTAGCACTTCTGTGGCGCAAATGTTACCTGCCACTTATTAACCCAAGACCGAACGCCGTCCAGGTCTTGTTGCATGCGGGCATGGACTGCTTCGTTATCTGAGGAGTTGTGAATGGTGCTGAATACTGTGCAGTCATCAGCGAACATCCCCATTTCTGACCTTATTTTGAAGGGAAGGTAACTGATGAAGCAGCTGAAGATGGTTGGGCCTAGGGCACTGCCCTGAGGAACTCCTGCAGCGATATCCTGGAGCTGTGATGATTGACCTTCAACCACCACAATCATCTTCCTTTATGCTAGGTATGACTCCAGCCAGTGGAGCGTTTTCCCCCTGATTTCTATTGACTTCAGCTTTACTAGGGCTCCTTGATGCCAGACTCGGTCAAATGCTGCCTTGATGTCAAGGGCAATCACTCTCACATAATCTCTGGAATTCAGCTCCTTTGTCCATGTTTGAAACATAGAAACATAGAAACATAGAAGATAGGAGCAGCAGTAGGCCATTCGGCCCTTCGAGCCTGCTCCACCATTCAAGGAGATCATGGCTGATCATCCAAATTCAGTACCCTGTCCCTGCCTTCTCCCCATATCCCTTGATCCCTTTAGCCTTAAGAAATATATCCAACTCTTTTTTGAATATATTTAATGAACTGGCCTCCACCGCCCTCTGTTGCAGAGAATTCCACAGGTTCACCACTCTCTGGATGAAGAAATTCCTCCTCATTTCAGTCCAAAATGTCTTACCCCTTATTCTTAGACTATGACCCCTGGTTCTGGACTCCCCGGCCATCATAAACATCCTTCCTGCATCTAGTCTGTCCAGGCCTGACAGAATTTTATAAGTTTCGATGAGGTCCCCTCTCAATCTTCTAAACTCCAGTGAGTATAAGCCCAATCGACACAATCTCTCCTCATACGTCATTCCTGCCATCCCAGGTATCAGCCTGGTGAATCTTCGCTGCACTCCTTCCATGGCAAGAACGTCCTTCCTCAGGTAAGGCGACCAAAACTGCACACAGTACTCAAGGTGCGGTCTCACCAAGGCCCTGTACAACTGTAGCAAGACATCCTTGTTCCTGTACTCGAACCTTCTTGCTACGAAAGCCAACGTACCATTTGCCTTCTTAACCGCCTGCTGCACCTGCATACTTACCTTCAGCGACTGGTGCACAAGAACACCCAGGTCTCTTTGCACTTCCCCTTCTCCCAATTTATTGCCATTCAAATAATAATCTGCCTTCCTGTTCTTGCCACAAAAGTGGATAACCTCACATTTATCCACATTATAGTGCATTTGCCATGTTTCTGCCCAATCACCCAATCTGTCCAAATCGTACTGGAGTTTCACGACATCCTCCTCACAGCTTACCCTCCCACCCAGCTTTGTGTCGTCTGCAAATTTGGAGATATTACATCCAATTCCCTCGTCCAGATCATTAATATATATATTGTGAACAGCTGGGGTCCTAGGACCGATCCTTGCGGTACCCCACTAGTCACTACCTGCCACTCGGAAAACGACCCGTTTATTCCAACTCTTTGCTTTCTGTCCGCCAACCAGTTCTCTATCCAAGTCAATACCTTGCCCCCAATCACATGTGCCTTAATTTTGCACGCTAATCTCTTATGTGGGACCTTATCGAAAGCCTTCTGAAAGTCCAAATACACCACATCCACTGGTTCTCCCTTATCTATTTTACCAGTTACATCCTCAAAAAATTCCAGTAGATTAGTCAAGCATGATTTACCTTTTGTAAATCCATGTTGACTTTGTCCGATCCTGTCACTGCTTACCAAGTGCTCTGCTATTACATTGGACCAAGGCTGTAATGAGGTCAGGAGCCGAAGGGTCTTGGTGGACCCAAACTGTGCAGCAGTGAGCAGGTTATTGGTGAGTAAGTGTCGCTTGATAGCACTGTCGATGACACCTTCCATAACTTTGCTGATGATTGAGAGTAGACTGATGGGGTGGTAATTGGTCAGGTTGGATTTGTCCTGCTATTTGTGGACAGGACATACCTGGGCAGTTTTCCACATTGTCGGATAGATGCCAGTGTTGTAGCTGTACTGGAACAGCTTGGCTAGAGGTACGGATAGTTCTGGAGGACAAGTCTTCAGCACGATAGCCGGGGTGCTGTCGGGGCCCATAGCCTTTGCTGTATCCAGTGCACTCAACCGTTTCTTGATATCACGTGGAGTGAATTGAATTGGCTGAAGACTGGCTTCTGTGATGGTGGGGACCTCGGGAGTAGGCCGATATGGATCATCTACTCGGCACTTCTGGCTGAAGTTGGTTGCAAATGCTTCAGCCTTGTCTTTTGCAGTCACGTGCTGGCCTCCACCATCATTGAGAATGGGGATATTCTTGGAGCCTCCTCCTCCCATTAGTTGTTTAATGGTCCACCACCATTCACTACTGGATGTGGCAAGACTGCAGAGCTTTGCTCTGACCCATTGATTGTGGGATCGCTTAGCCCTGTCTATAGCATGCTGCTTCCACATTTTAGGATGCATCTTCCACATTTTAGCATGCATGTAGTCCTGTGTTGCAGCTTCCCCAGGGTGGCACCTAATTTTTAGTTACGGCTGATGCTGCTCCTGGCATACTCTTCTACACTCCTTGTTGAACCAGGGTTGGTCCCCTAGCTTGGTGGTAATGGTAGAGTGAGGGATAGTCCAGGCCATGAGGTTACAGATTATGTTGGAATACAATTCTCCTGCTGCTGATGGCCCACACTGTTAAATCCGTGTATCATGATGTTGTATGTCCTTCAATAACTAGACAAGAGACTGCAGAGAACAATCAACAGGTGTTTACTGGATGAGGGTTACTCTAAAACTAACTGTACAGATCCCTACTCAGGGTTATATACAGGTGTGGTCACTGCCAGTACTACAGTATACAGGAGCTGTAAAAAGTAGTTCTCTCCTTAAAGGTACATACACTACAATTCCTCCCCTTTTAGATTAACAGTACCATAACATTCATTTAACAATTAAATATCAACTAATTACAATTAACACATTTAACATGCAACATTAACTGAAAATAGTCTATTTATAAATTCAGTCTTTGGGGAGGCTTCCTGATCCTTTCTGGATAGCACCTTCCCTGAGTGTCTTGCTCTTGGTGCGGAGGCAATTCTGGCCCCCTGTCGTCGGTTGGTTCATCAGCTTCCGATGCTACTGTTTCTGGGGTAGATGCTACCTGTATGTCAGGTTCATCACCAGGTACGCGAGACATGGGGTTGAATCGTTCCTGTGACTCTAGGATCTGGCCAACATGGCGTCTCATAATGTTCTCCCCAACATCCACTGTGTATATTTGTGGCCCCTGCCGTGTGCATATCGTTCCTGGTTGCCATTTCTCTGTTCGGTAGTCGCGGGCCAAGACTGGTTGCCCTACATTGAAGCTCCTTGTTGGCTTCTCATTGATGTGCTGGAATTGCTTATTCTCAACATCTCTTCGTACATTTGGCCTGAGCAAATCCAGACGAGATCTCAACCTTCGGTTAAAGAACATCATGGCCGGGGTCTGGTTGGTGACTGCATGTGTCGCACTTCTGAAGGCTAACAGGAAATTGTCCACCTTATAATGCAGTGGAATGTCGTCATCGCACATGGCCCTTACTGCTTTTTTAAAGGTTTGTACGAACCTCTCAGCCAATCCTTTGTGGCTGGATGATACGGGGCGGATGTGTAATGCCTTACCCCATTCCTTTTCATAAATCTTCGAAACTCTTCGGACACAAACTGTGGTCCGTTATCAGAGCAAATCTGCTCTGGCAAGCCGTTCCTGGCAAATATGGTCCGTAGGACTGCAATAGTTTTCTCGTGGTGGTGGAGGACATTTTGATCACCTCAGGCCATTTCGAGTGCGCATCCACGGCTATTAAAAATATTGAGTCCATGAATGGACCAGCAAAATCAATATGCACCCGTTGCCATGGAGATGAGGGCCACTCCCATGGGTGTAGAGGGGCATGTGGTGCTGCATTTTGGACCTTCTGGCATCCTGAGCAGCTCTTTGTCAGGTCCTCGATTTGCTGATCGATCCCCGGCCACCACACATAAGCCCTTGTAAGGCTTTTCATTTTCACCCCTCCCAGATGGCCTTCGTAAAGCTCATTGAGCACTCCCTCCCTTAACTTGGGTGGAATTACCACTCGGGATCCACATATCAAGGCCCCCTGGCATACTGACAGCTGTTCTCTTCTGGATGAGAATGTTGGCAACAGTGAGTCACCATGTGTTGGCCATCCCTTCACCGTCAAGTCATATACCCGAGACAGTGTCGGGTCATTTCGGGTCTCCTTCTCTATATCCGCGTTAGTTACTGGCAAGCGTTCAATTATAGTCGAATAAAATATATCGACAGGGTCCACTGCTGGTGCTTCCTCTGCAGTAGGCAGTGGCAGGCGTGATAGCCCATCAGCGTTTCCATGCTGTTTCATGCCCTTATACTCGATTTCATATTGGTTCGCCCCAAGAAAAAGGGACCATCTTTGTAGCCGTTGCGCAGTCATCACCGGAACGCCCTTCTTTGGATTAAAAATGGAGACAAGTGGTTGGTGGTCAGTCAAGAAGGTGAACTTCTGCCCGTGCAGATAGTGGTTGAACTTTTTCACTCCCCACACTAGGCTGAGGGCCTCCCTGTCAATCTGGGCGTAGTTACGCTCGGCTGAGGTTAGTGACCGAGACGCAAAGGCTACTGGCCTCTCCGAGCCGTCCGGGAATTTGTACGACAGCACCGCTCCAATGCCATAGGGTGATGCATCACACGCCAACCGAATTGGTAGTGCTGGGTTGAAATGAGCCAACACCTCTTTTGGTGTGATCAATTCTTTGCATTTCTGGAAAGCTCGTTTACATTCGTCATTCCACTTCCATGGTACCCCCGTTTGCAGTTGGGTGTTCAGTGGGTGTAGTACTGTAGACAAATTCGGCAAGAACTTATGGTAGTAGTTCACCAACCCGAGGAACGACCTCAGTTGTGACACATTTTCCGGTGCTGGAGCCTTGACTACTGCCTCAATCTTTTCAGGGGACTTATGTAACCCCTCTTCATCAATAACGTGGCCACAATACGAGATCTGCTTCTGGAAAAACTCGCATTTGTGGCGATTAGCTCAGAGCCCATAATCCTTCAATCTAGTGAGCACCTGCTCCAGGTTGGCGAGGTGATCACTGTCATTTTCGCCGTGACCAGGATGTCGTCCAAATAACACTGGGTCCCTGGAATCCCTTGCAGGACTTGATCCATTGCCCTTTGCCAAATAGCCAGAGCTGATGCTACCCCGAACAACAGCCGGTTGTATTGGTCGAGATCTTTATGAGTATTGATCGTGAGGTACTGTTTCGAGGCTTCTTCTACCTCCATTTGCAGGTACGCCTGGGCCAGATCAATCTTAGTGAAGCGTTTCCCTCCAGATAGCGAGGCGAAAATATCTTCAATCCGCGGAAGCGGTTATTGTACAGTGTGAAGGACTGGGTTCACTGTCACCTTGAAGTCCCCACAGATACGAACCTTCTTTGGTTCCCCAGGCGTATTACTCAACGACCTCTTCATTACAGGAATGATGGGTGTAGCCCACTCGCTCCAGTCCACTTTGGACAGTACTCCTGAACGTTCCAAACCTTCCAAACCTTCCAGCTCTGCTTCGACGGCTGGGCGGATCGCATAAGGTACCGGTCTGGCCTTAAAAAACTTTGGGCGTGCATTTTCCTCTATTTTGATCGTCGCTGTTATGCCTTTTAGTGTTCCGAGTCCCTCCTGGAACACTTCTTGTGCGTCAGTTAGCATTTTTGACAGTCGTCCAGGTGTGACGTCGTCATCCTTTTTGGCATCTACAGTCAGTGCTTGTATGGAATGCCAATCTAGCTGTACCTTCCGGATCCATTCACGCCCTAGTAGTGGTGGTCCTCCATCTGGCAATACATATAGGTCAATTTTTGGTGTTTCCTTGCCGTTATATATAACGTTCACCCTTATTTTTCCTTTGGGGTAGACTTTTGTGTCTTCAAGACAATCTCCATATCTCTCAAGGGTATATGTGAGAATAGCCGCTTGCAGTCCCTTCGGTTTATGACTGTTAGGTCTGATCCTGTGTCCAATTCCATTTTCACTTGGACTCCGGCTATCTTGAGCGTGACCCAGATAGTTTGGTGATCCTCCGTTTTGATCACATTATGTAGTTTCAGACAACCCAGCTCCTTGCTTCCGGAGTCTGTATCACTCTTCAGTTCGTCTGAACTACTCTCCGTCATCTTATGTACCTTCTTGTACTTCTCCTGTGGGGATTTCCTGCTGCTGCTTTTCTTTTCCGACCTGCAGACTCTTGCTATGTGTCCTACTTTTCCACACTGCCTGCGCACTTGGGCCTTGAACCAACAATCCTTATGGTCGTGTGTTGTTCTGCCGCAGCGATAGCACTTCACTGTTCCGTATGACATTTCATTTGTGCCATATTCTTGCGGTCTCCGTTGTATCTCTGCCGCACCCCGTGCTGCCGCTTCGTGTGATGCTGCCATGCTGAAACCCTTGTCCAGCATAAGATCCTTTTCTGATAGAAGCCGTTTCTGGGTTCCTTCACTTTGAAGCCCACACACAAACTTGTCCCTTAAAGTATCTGCTAGTCCCGTTCAAAACTGGCAGTGTTTCGATAGCTTGCGCAGTTCCGTTAAAAACTCAGCATTACTTTCATCTTTATGCTGGTTCCTTTTTTGAAATTTAAATCTTTCCGCTATTAGCAGCGTTGTGGTGTCTAAGTGGTCCTGTGGTATTGACACTATGTTTTCAAAATCCTTTTCCGCTGGCTTCTCTGGGGTTACTAGGTTTCGCAGTAAGCCATACGTTTTTGCACCCATTGAATTCAACAATACCAGCACTTTCCTGTCATCTGGCACTTCATTCGCCCTGCAGTACACTTCTATGCGTTCGACATATGTCGTCCAATCTTCAAATTCATTGTCGAATGCTGTGACACTGCCACTCTTCAGCATCCCTGGGTGTGGTTAGACTGGCTCAAAATGGCATCTCCCGCACTCTCCCTTCTTCTCCGCTGCGGCTCAAAATGGTGTCTCCCGTGCTCTCCCTTCTTCTCCGCTGCGGCTCAAAATGGCGTCTCCCGTGATTTCCTTTCTTCCCCGCTGACGCTGCTCGCCCCCTGAACACCGCCTCTCTCTCTCATTGACGCCGCTGGGTCCTGAACAGTGGCTGCGCCCTGTGCGCTCTATCCTCTTTTCCCATCGACGCCGCTCGGTCCTGAACACCGGCTGCGCCCCGTGCGCTCTACCCTCTCTCTTCCCCGCTGACGCTGCTCGGCCTTTTCTTGTGCCGTCGGTCGGCTCTCGCCGCCGTTGTGCGGGAAGGGTCTGCGCCGTACCTGTTGCCAGCCCGTTTTGCTGGAGTCTCCGTTGGACGGTCGACGCCCGTGCCTCTGGACTCTCTGAAGAAATTGCAGTATTCTCTTCACTATCTCCCCGTCAAAAAGCCGTCCACAACAGAATTCACAGCAATGATGGAATTTCCCTCTGCAGAGTTGCAGGTAGGTTCGAATTTTCTCGTCGCCAATGTTAAATCCGTTTATCTTGATGTTGTATGTCCTTCAATAACTAGACAAGAGACTGCAGAGAACAATCAACAGGTGTTTACTGGATGAGGGTTACTCTAAAACTAACTGTACAGATCCCAATCAGGGTTATATACAGGTGTGGTCACTGCCGGTACTACAGTATACAGTGATACGCTTATCAATTACTCCATAAAAGGCGAAGAATTAGGAAAGTAATGAAAAGGTTTTTATTAACTAAAGAACAGAGCATGCATCTTGTGGACGACCGGTTCCAAAAAGGAAGTGGGTTGTCGGGCAGCCACCTTTATACCAGGTCATGTAGGCGGAGCCAGCTGAGGCATGCATAGGTACACAGTGAGTAGCAGGAGGTAACAATGTGCAATAACGATAACAGTAGTGAACGACAGTGAAAACAATAACAGTGGTTTACCACATTCACCCCTTGTTTAAAATTGAGTCCGGCGGGGTGAAGTGCACTAAGAGTTCGTGTAGGTAAGTCTATAAGGGGGCCTTGTATGCCGTCCTGATTGTCGTAGCAGCGGCGGCGGTGCTGCAGTATCCAACGTCGAATCTGGTGTCTGAGTGGTCGACGAAGGGTCCTGTGGCTCCGGCATGCCGCCTACAGGGGTTGGGTTGGGAGAATTGGTGCATAATGATTCAGGGGCGCCCGAGGGTGCGAGGTCTCATATGGAGACCATGTCCTCCTGCCCGTCTGGGTATGCCACGTAGGCATACTGGGGGTTGGCGTGTAGGAGGTTCACCCTCTCGACCAGGGGGTCCATTTTATGGGTCCTCACGTGCCGCCGCAGTAGGACGGGCCCAGGAGAAGTCAGCCATGTCGGTAGCGAGGTTCCCGATGTGGACTTCCTGGGGAAAACGAACATTTGCTCATGAGGGGTGGCATTAGTGGCAGTACAAAGCAGTGACTGGATGGAGTGGAGCGCCGCAGGGAGGGCCTCCTGCCAGCGAGAGGTCGGAAGGCCCTTAGATTTTAAGGCTAAGAGGACGGCCTTCCAAACCGTCGCGTTCTCTCTTTCCACCTGGCCGTTCCCCCGGGGGTTGTAGCTGGTGGTCCTGCTCGTAGCAATACCTCTCGCGAGCAGGTACTGATGAAGTTCGTCGCTCATGAAGGATGAGCCCCGGTCACTATGTATATAGCTAGGGAACCTGAACAAGGCGAAGAGGTCATTCAGACATTTGATGACCGTGGTACTGGTCATGTCTGGGCAAGGGGTGGCGAACGGGAAACGGGAGTACTCATCAACTATGTTGAGGAAGTACACGTTGCGGTCAGAGGAAGGGAGGGGCCCCTTAAAGTCGATGCTCAAGCGCTCGAAGGGGCGAGTGGCCTTGATCAGGCTTGCTCTGTCTGGCCTATAAAAGTGCGGTTTGCATTCGGCACAGATTTGGCAGTTCCTGGTCATAGCCCTGACCTCCTCGACGGAGTAGGGCAGGTTGCGGGACTTAATGAAGTGGCAGAATCTGGTGACCCCGGGGTGGCAGAGGTCATTGTGGAGGGTCCGCAGTCTATCAACTTGCGCGTTGGCGCATGTACCTTGTGATAGAGCATCTGGGGGCTCATTGAGTTTCCCGGGACGGTACAAGATATCGTAATTGTAGGTGGAGAGTTCAATTCTCCACCTCAAGATCTTGTCATTCTTGATTTTGCCCCTCTGCTTATTATTGAACATAAAAGCAACTGAACGCTGGTCAGTGAGAAGGGTAAATCGTTTTCCGGCCAGGTAATGCCTCCAGTGTCGCACCGCTTCCACAATAGCCTGGGCCTCCTTTTCGACAGAGGAGTGTCGAATCGCGGGGCCCTGGAGGGTCCTTGAGAAAAAGGCCACGGATCTCCCCGCCTGGTTAAGGGTTGCAGCTAGGGCGAAGTCGGATGCATCGCTCTCCACTTGGAAAGGGATGGACTCATCCACTGCGTGCATTGTGGCCTTCGCAATATCACTCTTGATAAGAGTGAAGGCAGCACCCACCTCTGATGTCAGGGGGAAGGAGGTGGACTTGATGAGGGGTCTGGCTTTGTCCGCATAGTTGGGCACCCACTGAGCATAGTAAGAGAAAAACCCCAGGCATCTCTTCAGTGCTTTTAGGCAGTGGGGGAGGGGGAGCTCCATAAGGGGGTGCATTCTGTCGGGGTCGGGCCCGATGACTCTGTTCTCCACTACGCAGCCGAGGATGGCAAGGCGCGCGGTGCGAAACACACATTTCTCTTTATTGTATGTTAGATTCAGCCGCTGGGCCGTACGGAGGAATTTCGCTAGATTAACGTCATGGTCCTGCTGGTCGTGGCCGCAGATGGTGACGTTATCCAGATAGGGAAAGGTGGCCTGCAGCGCGTTCTGGTCAACCATCCGGTCCATCTCCCTTTGGAAGACCGAAACCCCGTTGGTGACGCCGAAGGGGACCCTAAGGAAGTGGTAGAGGTGGCCGTTTGCCTCGAAGGCAGTATACTGGCGGTCCCCATGGCGGATAGGGAGTTGGTGGTATGCTGACTTAAGGTCAATGGTGGAGAATACCCTGTATTGCGCGATCTGGTTGACCATATCAGATATGCGGGGAAGTGGGTATGCGTCCAGCTGGGTGTACCGGTTTATGGTTTGGCTGTAGTCGATGACCAGGCGGCGTTTATCGGCGGTCTTAACGACTACCACCTGGGCTCGCCATGGGCTGGTGCTCCCTTCGATAATGCCCTCCTTCAGGAGTCGCTCCACCTCAGCGCTAATAAAAGCTCTGTCCCCGGCGCTGTACCGCCTGCTCTTGGTAGCGATGGGTTTACAGTCGCGGGTGAGGTTAGCGAACAAGGGAGGTGGGGGGACTTTGAGTGTGGAAAGGCTGCAAGTGGTGCGCAGCGGGCGATTTAAAAGCTGTTGGTTGCAGACTGTGAGTGGGGGAAGGGGTCCACCGTATGCCAATGTGACACTTTTGAGGTGGCACTGAAAATCCAACCCTAGCAGAACGGCAGTGCAAAGACGGGGCAGGACAAGGAGTTTAAAATTTTTATATTCAGTGCCCCTAACCGAAAGGGTCACCACACAGTAGCCGCCGACGTCCGTTGAATGGGACTTGGACGCCATAGAAATCCGATGGCGCGTTGGCAGGACCGTGAGGGAGTGGCTACGCATCGTGTCGGGGTGAATAAAACTCTCCGTGCTCCCGCTGTCAAACAGGCAAGTAGTGGCGCGGCCGTTTACCGTAATGTCCATCATGGACCTGGACAGATGATGAGGGAGGGCTTGATCCAGCGTAACGGAGGCCAGTGTATGGCTGCGTGAGCTGATATGGTCGTCCGACGAGACGGTGGTCGAGTCCGGAGACAAATTGCCGGTTGAGTGCGGCGGGCAAAATGGCGGCGGCCATGATTCCGATCCCCACGCGGCCGGAGGTGCACAAAATGGCGGAGAAGATGGCTGCCCCCACGGTTCACACGTGGCGCTGCTGGCATTCGCGGGTTTCCCTCTGCAGGCGTTGGCGTAATGGCCTTTCTTCCCGCAGCCAGAGCAGGTAGCGGCCTTCGCCGGGCAGCGCGCTCTAGGGTGTTTTAACTGGCCACAGAAGTAGCATTTTTGGGCCTGGTTACGGGACATCGTTGCAGTAGTTGGTACCGGGGGCGGCGGTCCCAGTTGATTTCGGGACATCGCTGCAGTAGTTGGTACCGGGGGCGGCGGTCCCATGTCCCAAGGTCGCGATGACCATGGCGCGGCCCCGTTACGTGAGTATGCTTCGAGGTTTCGGTGGGCCGCATCTAGTGAGAGCGCGAGGGCTACGGCCGTCTTCAGGTCGAGCTCCTTGCTTTCGAGCAGTCTCTGCCGGGAGTAGTCGGACTGGAGGCCCTTAACGAAGGTACCACAGGTAAGTCCCTCCGCGTGCGCCGCAGCTGTTACCGCCTTACAGTCGCAGTCCCTGCAGAGCGTCTGTAACGCCCATAAAAATGCCTCTACCGATTCCCCCGGTTGCTGCCTGCGGGATCCCAGGAGGTGTCTGGCGTAAATCGTATTCACTGGGCGCTTGTATTGCCCTTTTAGCAGGTCGAGAGCCGCCGTGTACGTAGTAGCGTCCCGGATGAGTGTATATACTTGAGGGCTCACCTGGGCGGTCAGGACTTTTAATTTGTTCTCCTCCGATGTCACGGCGGAGGCTTCTAGGAAGGATTCAAAGCAGCTCAGCCAGTGTTCGAAATTGGTAGATGAACCCGCCGCTTGGGGGTCGAGGTCCAGGCATGCCGGTCTGAGGGCTCGCAGCAACGCCTGCTGTTGTTGCTGCTCAGTTCCGGACATTTTACTTTTAGTTAATAAAATTGATACGCTTATCAATTACTCCATAAAAGGCGAAGAATTAGGAAAGTAATGAAAAGGTTTTTATTAACTAAAGAGCAGAGCATGCCTCTCGTGGACGACCGGTTCCAAGAAGGAAGTGTGTTGCCGGGCAGCCACCTTTATACCAGGTCATGTAGGCGGAGCCAGCTGAGGCATGCATAGGTACACAGTGAGTAGCAGGAGGTAACAATGTGCAATAACGATAACAGTAGTGAACGACAGTGAAAACAATAACAGTGGTTTACCACATACAGGAGCTGTAAAAAGTAGTTCTCCCCTTAAAGATACATACACTACACACACCGCCTCATGGATGCCCAGTTTTGAGCTGCTAGATCTGTTCTGAATCTATCCCATTTAGCACGGTGGTAGTGCCACACAACACGATGGAGGGTGTTCTCAGTGTGAAGATGGGACTTCGTCTCCCCAATGACTGTGCGGTGATCACTGTGTTACCAATACTGTCTTGGACAGATGCATCTGCGAGAGGTCGATTGGTGAGGACGAGGTCAAGTAGGTTTTTCCCTTGTCTTGGTTCACTCACCACCTGTTACAGGCCCAGACTGGCAGTTATGTCCTTCAGGACTCAGCCAGTAGTGGTGCTACCGAGCCACTCTTGCTGATGGACATTGAAGCCCTCCACCCAGAGTACATTCTGTGTCCTTGCTACTCTCAGTGCTTCTTCCAAGTGGTGTTCTGATTCATCAGCTGAGGAAGGGCAATAGGTTTCCATGCCCATGCTTGACCTGAAGCCATGAGACTTCATGGAGTCCAGAGTTAATGTTGAGGTCTCCCAGGGCCATTCCTGCCCAACTCTATACTGCTGTGCCACTATCCCTGGAGGGTCTGTCCTACTGTTGGGGCAGGACATACCCAGGGATGGTGATGGTGTAGTTTGGGACATTGGCTAGAAGGTATGAATCTGTGAGTATGATTATGTCAGGCTGTTGCTTGACTAGTCTGTTGCTTGACTAGTCCGTGGGACAGCTCTCCCAATTTTGGCACAAGTCCCCAGATGTTGGTGAGGAGCACTTTGCAGGGTCGACTGGGCAAGGTGTTCCTTTGCCGGTGCCAAGTGGTGCATCCGGGTTCATTTTGGTTTCGTAGCGATTAGTTACAACTGAGTGACTTGCTAGGGCAGTTAAGAGTCAACCACATTGCTGCTGCTCTGGAGTCACATATAGGCCAGACCAGGTAAGGACGGCAGATTTCCTTCCCTAAAGGACATTAGTGAACCAGATGGGTTTTTATGACAATCCGATAGTTTCATGGTTACCATTACTGATACTAGCTTTTTATTCCAGATTTATTTAATTAACTGAATTTAAATTCCCCAGCTGCCGTGGTGGGATTTGAACTCAAGTCTCTGGATCAGTAGTCCAGGTCTACTGGATTACTAGCCCAGTGACATTACCACTATGCTACCTCAAAATGAGTGAAACAGCACTGATATGGACCCTTGGTAGAAAGGTCTTGTACCAGGGAGGCAGGAAATGAACTCAATAACTTAAGACGTAGGAGCAGGAGGTCATCTGGCCCCTCGAGCCTGCTCCGCCATTCAATAAGCTCATGGCTGATCTGATCTTGGCCTCAACTCCACTTCCCTGCCCGCTCCCATAACCCTTGATTCCCTTATCATTCAAAAATCTGTCTATATACACCTTAAATATATTAAATGACCCAGCCTCCAAAGCTCTCTGGGGAAGAGAATTCCAAAGATTCACGACCCTCTGAGAGAAGAAATTCCTCCTAATTTCCGATTTAAAAGGGTGCCCCCTTATTCTGAAATTATGCCCCCTAGTTCTGGATTCCCCCACAAGGGGAAACACCCTCTCTGCATCTACCCTGTCAGGCCCCTTCAGAATCTTATATGTTTCAAGAAGATCACCTCTTATTCTTCTAAACTCCAATGAGTATAGGCCCAACTTGCTGAACCTTTCTTCATATAACAACCCCTTCATTTCAGGAATCAACCTCGTGAACCTTCTCTGAACTGCCTCCAATGGAAATATATCCTTCCTTAAATAAGGAGACCAAAACTGTACACAGTACTCCAGGTGTGGTCTCACCAACGCCCTGTAAAGTTGTAACAGGACTTCCCTATTTTTATACTCCATTCCCTTTACAATAAAGGCCAACATTCCATTTGCCTTCCTAATTACTTGCTGCACCTGCATGCTAACTTTTTGTGATTCATGTACAAGGACCCCCAGATCCCTCTGTACCTCAGCATTTTGTAATCACTCTCCATTTAAATAATAATTAGCATTTTTATTTTTCCTACCGAAGTGGATAACCTCACATTTTCCCACATTAAACTCCATCTGCCAGATTTTTGCCCACTCACTCAGCCTATCTATATCCCTTTGGAGATTCTTTGTGTCCTTCACACAATTTGCTTTCCCACTTATTTTTGTATCATCAGTAAATTTGGCTACATTACATTCAGTCCCTTCATCCAAGTCATTAATATAGATTGTAAATAGTTGAGGCCCCAGCACTGATTCCTGCAGCACCACACTAGTTAGAGTTGACTAATTACAATGACCCATTTATCCCGACTCTCTGTTTTCCGTTAGTTAGCCAATCCTCTATCCATGCTAATATCTTACCCCCAACCCCGTGAGCTTATTATCTTGTGTAGTAACCTTTTATGTGGTGCCTTATCGACTGCCGTCTGGAAATCCAAATAAACAATATCTACTGGTTATCCTTTATCTACCCTGCTCATTACATCCTCAAAGAACTCCAGCCAATTTGTCAAACGTGATTTCCCTTTCATAAAACCATGCTGACTCTGCTTGACTATATTATGATTTTCTAAATGTCCTGCTATCACTTCCTTAATGATGGACTCCAGCATTTTCCCAATGACAGATGTTAGGCTAGCTGGTTGATAGTTGCTTGCTTTCTGTCTCCCTCCTTTCTTAAATAGGGGCGTTACATTTGCGGTTTTCCAGTCCGCTGGGACCTCTCCAGAATCCAGGGAATTTTGGTAGATTACAACCAATGCATCCACTATCTCTGCAGCCACCTCATTTAAGACTCTAGGATGCAGGCCATCAGGTCCAGGGAACTTGTCCACCTTTAGTCCCATTAGTCTGCCTAGTACTTTCTCTCTAGTGATAGTGATTGTTTTAAGTCTACCCCCCACCACCCCAATAGCCCCTCGATTATCCATTATTGGGATGTTTTAGTGTCTTCTACTGTGAAGACCTATACAAAGTCTCCGCCATTTTCCTGTTTCCCATTATTAATTCCCCACACTCATCCTCTAGGGGACCAATGTTTACTTTAGCTATTCTCTTCCTTTTTATATACCTGTAGAAGCTCTTACTGTCTGTTTTTATATTTCTTGCTAGCTTGCTCTCATAAGGTATCTTCTCTCTCTCTATCATATTTTTAGTCGTCCTTTGCTGGTTTTTAAAAAATTCCCAATCCTTTGGCCTTTCACTATTCTTCACAACATTGTATGCCTTTGTTTTCAATTTGATACCATCCTTTACTTCCTTAGTTAGCCACAGATGGTTCATCCTTCTTTTAGAGTCTTTCTTTCTCACTGGAATATATCTTTACTGAGAGTTATGAAATATCTCCTTAAATGTTTGTCACTGCTTTTCTACTGTCTTACCCTGAAATATATTTTCCCAGTCCACTTTAACCAAGTCTACATTTGTAATTCCCTTTTGAAGTTCAGGACACTAGTTTGAGACCTAGCTTTCTCACCCTCAAACTGAATTTGAAATTCTATCATGCTATGATCACTCTTCCCAAGAGGATCCTTCACTTCGAGAGCATTAATTAATCCAGTCTCCTTATACATTACCAAATCTAAAATAGTTTGCTCCCTGGTTGGTTCCAAGAAACCATCCCGTATACACTCTAAGAACGCTTCCTCAAGTCTACATTTGCCAATTTGCTTTGTCCAATCAATATGAAGATTAAAATCTCCCATGATTATAGCCGTACCTTTCTTACAAGCTTCTATTATTTCTTGATTTTTTCTCTGTCCTACAGTGTGGCTACTGTTTGGGGGCCTGTAGACCACTCCCACCAATGACCTTTTACCCTTGTTATTTCTTATCTCCACCCAAACTGATTCTACGTCTTGACCTTCCAGGCCAATATCATTTCTCATCACTGCACTGATCTCATCCCTTATTAACAGAGCTACACCACATCCTTTTCCTTTCTGCCTATCCTTACAAAATGGCAAATACCCCTGAATATTCAGTTCCCAGCCTTGGTCACCTTGCAACCACGTCTCTGTAATGGCTATCAGATCATACCCATTAATTTCTATTTGTGCTGTCAACTCATCTATCTTGTTATGAATGCTGCGTGCGTTCAGATATAAAGCTTTTAATTTTGTCTTTTTACCATTTTTCCCTACTCTGACCCCTCTTTCTGATGCACTCTTATGTGCATACGTTCTGTCCCTTCCTGTCACACTCTGGTTATCATTACCGCTATCGCTAACCTGCACATTTGCTTTCTCATTTTTCTTTGACTTATAAATTTCCGCTCAGCGTATCCCTCCCCGCACCCCCCCCCACTATTTAGTTTAAAGCCCTCTCTACAGCCCTAATTATTCGATTTGCCAGGACACTGGTCCCAGCCTGGTTCAAATGAAGCCCATCCCAACAGAACAGCTCCCTCTTATCCCAGTACTGGTGCCAGTGCCCCAGGAATCAAAACCCATTTCTCCCACACCGATCTTTGAGCCACTTGTTCATCTCTCTGATCTTATTTACCCTATGCCAATTTGCATGTGGCTCAGGTAATACTTCAGAGATTATCACCTTTGTGGTTCTGCTTTTTAATTTAGCCCTTAGCTGCTCATACTCCCTCAGCAGAACCTCTTTCTTTGTCCTACCTATGTCGTTGGTACCTACATGGACCATGACAACTGGATCTTTCCCCTCCCACTCCAAATTCCTCTCCAGCCCAGAGGAGATGTCCTTTACACTGGCACCGGGTAGGCAACACAGCCTTCCAGACTCATGCTCTCGGCTACAGTGGACATTATCTATCCCCCTAAATATACTGTCCCCTACCAGTACCACATTTCATTTTGCTCCCTCCACTTGAATGACTCCCGTACCACGGTGCTGTGGTCAGTTTGCTCATCCTGACTGCAATCCTTGCTCTCGCATACACAGAGAGTAAGAACCACATAACTGTAGCACAAGAGCAAGGGCTGAAGCTCCTCCACCACTCCCTCCTGGTTCCCCAGACCTGCCTCGCTCGTAGTCACCCACCTCTCCCTGACCACGGGCCAAATTTGAATTAATTAATCTAAGGAGTGTGACTGCCTCCTGGAACACAGCGTCCAAGTAACTCTCCCCCTCTCTGATGTGTGGCTGTGTTTGAAGCTCGGACTCCAGCTCATCAACATGGAGCTGAAGTTCCTCGAGCAACCAACACTTACTGCAAATGTGGTTGCTGTGGACCTCAATGCTATCGACCAGATCCCACATGTTGCAGCAGAAACACATCGCCTGCCCTGCCATCTCTAATGGATTTAATTAATTAAATGCATAAGTTTTGAATGTTTAGAAACATAGAAGATAGGAGCAGGAGTAGGCCATTCGGCCCCTCGAGCCTGTTCCGCCATTTAATGAGATGATGGCTGATCATCCAAATTCAGTACCCAGTGCCTGCTTTCTCCCCATACCCCTTGATCCCTTTAGCCTTAAGAAATATATCCAACTCCTTCTTGAATATATTTATTCACTGGGTCTCGACTGCCTTGTGTGGTAGAGAATTCCATAGGTTCACCACTCTCTGGGTGAAGAAATTCCTCCGTATTTCTGTCCTAAATGGCCTACCCCTTATCCTTAGACTGTGACCCATGGTTCTGGACTCCCCGACCATTGGGAACATCCTTCCAGCATCTAGTCTGTCCAGTCCTGTCAGAATTTTATAAGTTTCAAAGAGATCCCCTCTCATTCTTCTAAACTCCAATGAGTACAAGCCCAATCGACCCAATCTCTCCTCATACGTCATTCGTGCCATCCCAGGTATCAGCCTGGTGAATCTTCACTGAACTCCTCCATGGCAAGAACATCCTTCCTCAGATAAGGCGACCAAAACTGCACACAATACTCAAGGTGCGGTCTCACCAAGGCCCTGTACAACTGCAGCAAGACATCCTTGTTCCTGTACTCAAACCCTCTCGCTACGAAGGCCAACATGCCATTTGCCTTCTTAACCGCCTGCTGCACCTGCATGCTTCCCTTCAGCGACTGGTGCGCAAGGACGCCCAGGTCTCATTGCACTTCCCCTTCTCCCAATCTATTGCCATTCAGATAATAATCTGCCTTCCTGTTTATGCCACCAAAGTGGATAACCTCGCATTTATCCACGTTATATTGCATCTGCCATGTTTTTGCCCAATCACCCAACCTGTCCAAATCATCCTGGAGTTTCTCGGTATCCTCCTCACAGCACACATGCCCACCTAGCTTTGTGTCGTCTGCAAATTTGGAGATATTACATCTAGTTCCCTTGTCTAGATCATTAATATATATTGGCCCAGTAATTCGGGTCCCAACGTGTGAGTACGCACGGGGTACCCACGCGTGGACCCGATGGAAGTGCCGATTTCTTGCATGCACAGCGCATGCGCGGGAAAACGGCACTTCCGGTCCCCTGAAAGCAGGGGTTAAAAGGTGAAATGTGTACGACGTGTGAGGCAGCGCGTGCGACGTGTGAGGCAGCGTGTGCGCGCTGAACTTCCGTTTTTTTGACAGGTTTGCCCGTGCGTGAAGGCCTCCACTTTTTACACATTAAAAAAGCAGACGTAAGGACTTCAGTTTAAAAGGTAAGTGGTCAATTAATTAAAATTAGAACATTTTTTCCACAGGTTTCTTATTTTTAAATACATTACAGTAAGGTAAGAGTATTTTTAGCTCTGATTTTTTATAAAATTCTTTTTTTCAAAAATTTAAATTATTGTTTAAAATGGTTATTTAATGTTATTTATAGTTGATTTAAATAGCGTGATTTAAAAAAAAATTATTTTAAGGTTATGTACTGTTCTGTGCGCCCGGAGTTTTCATGAGTTTGACAGGTCTTATGTCTAACTCATGAATGGACTTTTGCATCCTCCGATTGGTTGCCCAGTGCTCACGTGATCCCAGCCGATGCATCGCACTAACGATGCCGCTGGATCACGCAAGCACAGCGCGCCGGGAGCTGGACCGGGCCACAGAGCGGAAATCCACGCAGGCCCAGGCCTCAACTGTCGGCGCGCTATATAAGTGTAGGTCAGGGGCTTGCAACCGCGGGAAGCCCCCGACCCGAATTTCTGGGCCATTGTGAATAGCTGGGGCCCAAGGACAGATCCCTGTGGTACCCCACTAGTCAGTGCCTGCCGCTCGGAAAAAGACCCGTTTATTCAACTCTTTGCTTTCTGCCTGCCAACCAGTTCTCTATCCAAATCAATACCTTGCCCCCAATCACATGTGCCTTAAATGTACACATTAATCTCTTATGCGGGACCTTATCGAAAGCCTTCTGAATGTCCAAATACACCACATCCACTGGTTCTCCCTTATCTATTTTACCAGTTACATTCTCAAAAAAATTCAGTAGATTAGTCAAGCACGATTTACCTTTTGTAAATCCATGTTGACTTTGTCCGATCCTGTCACTGTTTTCCAAGTGCTCTGCTATTACATCTGTTATAAAGGACTAAAGCATTTTCCCCACTACCGATGTCAGGCTTACCAGTCTGTAATTCCCTGTTTTCTCTCTACCACCTTTTTTGAATAGTGGGGTAACATTAGCTACCTCCGATCCATGGGTACTGTTCCAGATTCCATTGAATGCTGGAAGATGATCAGCAAAGCATCAACTATTTCTAGGGCCACTTGCTTAAGTACCCTAGGATGTAGATTATCAGGCCCTGGGGATTTATCGGCCTTCAATTCCATCAATTTCCCTAACACCATTTCCGTACAAATACTGATTTCTTTCAGTTCCTCCCTTTCATCAGACCCTATGTTCCCTGACATCTCTGGGAGATTATTTGTGTCCTCTTTTGTGAAGAGAGAACCAAAATATTTATTTAATTGCTCTGCCATTTCTTTGTTCCCCATTATAAATTCCCCTGATTCTGACTGCAAGGGACCTATGCTTGACTTCACCAATCTTTTTCTCTTCACATATCTATAAAAGCTTTTACAGTCAGTTTTTATGTTCCCTGCAAGCTTACTCTCATATTCTATTTTCCCTTTCTTAATTAATCCCTCTGTCCTCATTTGTTGAATCCTAAACTGCTCCCAATCCTCAGGTTTATTGCTTTTTCTGGCCAATTTATATGTCCTCTCCTTGGATCTTATGCTATCCCTAACGTCCCTTGTTAGCCATGGTTGAATCACCTTTTTTGTTTTATTTTTATGCCAAACTGGGATGAACAAATTCTGTCGTTCAGCCATGCGGTCTTTGAATGTTTGCCATTGCCTGTCCACCGTCAACCCTTTGAGTGACATTCCCCAATCAATCATACCCAACTCACGCCTCAGACCATCGTAGTTTCCTTTATTTAAATTTAAGACCCGAGTCTCTGAGTCGACTACTTCATTCTCCATCTTAATGAAGAATTCGATCATATTATGATCGCTCCGACCCAAGGGGCCTCGTACAGCAAGATTGCTAATTAATCCTTTCTCATTACATAATACCCAGTCTAAGATGGCCTGATCTCTGGTTGGTTCCTCAACATATTGTTCCAGGAAACCATCCCTTAAACACTCCTGGAATTCCTCCTCCACAGTATTGTTACTAATTTGGTTAGCCCAATCTATATGTAGATTAAAGTCAACCATGATGACTACTGTGCCCTTATTGCACGCTTCTCTAATTTCCCTTTTAATGCCATCCCCAACCTCTGCATTACTGTTTGGAGGTCTACATACCACTCCCACTAACGTTCTCTGCCCCATGGTATTTCTCAGTTCTACCCATACAGATTCCACATCATCAGAGCTAATATCCTTCCTTGCAATTGTGTTAATCCCTTCTTTAACCAGCAATGTTACCCCACCTCCCTTTCCTTTTTGCTTATCTTTCCTGAATATTGAATACCCCTGGATGTTGAATTCCCAGCCTTGGCCACCCTGGAGCCATGTTTCCATAATCCCAATCATATCATATTAGTTTACCTCTATTTGCACAGCTAATACATCCACCTTATTATGAATGCTCCTCGCATTAAGACACAAGTCCTTCAGGGTTGTTTTTTTAAAGCTCTTACACCTATTAGAATTATTGTTTACTGTGGCCATGTTTGATTTAAACCGTTGATTTCTCTGACTGCCACTTTTGTTTTTCTCCTTCCTATGTTTTGCTTTTATCGTTGTTTCCCTTTCCTCTGTCCCCTTGCTCAGGTTCCCAACCCCCTGCCATCTTAGTTTAAACCCTCCCCCAGAGCACAAGCAAACACTCCCCCTAGGACATTGGTCCCGGCCCTGCCCAGGTGCAAACCATCCGGTTTGAACTGGTCCCACCTCCCCCAGAACCAGTTCCAATGTCCCAGGAACTTGAATCCCTCCCCCTGGCACCATTCCTCTAGCCATGTATTCACCTGAAATACCCTTCTATTTCTACTCTGACTAGCACGTGGCACTGGTAGCAATCCTGAGATTACTACCTTTGAGGTCCTGTTTTTTAATTTACCTCCTAACTCCCTATATTCCATTTTTAGGACCTCATCCCGCTTTTTACCTATATCGTTGGTACCTATATGCACCACGACAACTGGCTGTTCACCCTCCCCTTCCAAGATGTTCTGCAGCCGCTCTGAGACATCCTTGACCCTTGCACCAGGGAGTCTTGTTTGTGGCCGCAGAAACGCCTATCTATTCCCCTTACAATAGAATCCCCTATTACTATAGCTCTACCCCTCTTTTTCCTCCTGTCCTGTGCAGCAGAGCCACCTCTGGTGCCAGGAAGTTGCCGTTGCCTTCCTCTAATAAGCCATACCCCGCAACAGTACCCAAAGTGCTGTATCTGTTTGAGAGGGGCATGTCCACAGGGGACCCCTGCACTACCTGCCTGTGCCTAGTACTCTGTCTGTTGGTCACCCATTCCCTTTCTGCCTGTCCAACCTTTGCCTGCGGTGTGCCCAACTGATCAAACATGATATCCACGACATCCTCAGCCTCACGAATGGTCCAGTATGAATCCAATCGCAGCTCCAGCACCACAATGTGGTCTGCCAGTAGCTGCAGCTGGACACTCTTCCTGCACACATAGTTGTCAGGGACACAGGAAGTGTCCCTGAGTTCCCACATAGCGCAGGAGGAGCATTCCATGGCACTGGGCTGTCCTGCCATGACTTACACTTTAATAAATTGCAATTAAATTAAATCAAATCAATCCCACCAATTACACGACTGTTAAATAGTATATTTAAGGGCCCTGGTTTATAAACAGTCCCTGCTACACCACAGAGAACTTAGAAACGATAAACCACAGAGTTAAAGTTGAAAAAGAGAGAAATACTCACTAACCAATCACTTACCTGCTTTCTGGTGATGTCACACTTTGATTACTTTTTACTTCCCTCCTTCCCTCTGAGTTACGAGTTCGGAGATTAGTAAACTTACCTGGGTCTCTGGAGCCTTTTATAGCCCCGCTGCTGCGGCTGAAATTCCCACCGACGCACTGAGGCCTACCTGGGTCTCTGGAGCCTTTTATAGCCCCGCTGCTGCTGCTGAAATTCTGGCCAATGCACTGAGGTCTACCTGTGTCTCTGGAGCCTTTCATAGCCCCACTGCTGCCGCTGAAATTCCCGCCAAAGCATATAAGCCTAATTGACCCAATCTATCCTCATACGTCATTCCTGCCATCCCAGGTATCAGTCTGGTGAATCTTCGCTGCACACTCTCCATGGCCAGAACATCCTTCCTCAGATAAGGCGACCAAAGCTGCACACAATACTCAAGTTGTGGTTGATGTGCCGCAATGAATCCGAGACCTAACGTTAACGGAGCAAAGCAAGGCTTTTATTAACTCAGAAAGTAATACACAGTGGAGAAGCGTCTCTCATCCAGAGATCTGCTGTACTGCCTGTGAGACACGCTGGGGCCTGCTTAAGTAGGGGCCAGGTATGGGCGGAGCCCTACACACAATACAATACAGGCAAGGAAGTGGAACTGAAACTAAACTCCCCTGCTTGTCACAGTCACAGGCACAATCAAACATAGAGAATAGAACACAGAGAATACAGCGTGCCTGATGAATGGCATATTTCATCACATTCACCCCTTCTACAGATTTAGTCCGTTCGGGGGTTTGGTAGTCCTCTGTGACCGACGTAGCTGTTGTGGTGCCGCGGGTGTTGGCTGGGTGTCCCCGGTGGCCTCCTGGGTCTCTGCTGGGGGTGCCGCCAGGGTTGTTGAAGGGGTAGTTGGTATGGGCACCGTTGGTCTATGTTCTTCCGGGGGTGATGAAAGAATAGTGGGTGGGTAAGAGTTGCTGTGATCGTTGTTGCTGTTGTTGTCGTGGTTGTTGTCGTTACCGGCTGGGGCGACGTCTTTTATGGACACGGTGTCCTCCCTTCCATCGGCGTGCCGGACATATGCGTATTGGGGGTTGGCGTGGAGTAGGTGCACTGACTCCACAAGAGGGCCCATCTTGTGGCCCCTCACATGCCTTCGTACAAATACCGGACCTGGGGTGGAGAGCCACGATGGCATGGATACGCCTGAGGTGGATTTCCGGGGAAAGACAAACATTCGTTCATGAGGCGTGGCATTAGTGGCAGTACACAATAGCGACCGTATCGAATGGAGCACATCTGGGAGGACTTCCTGCCAGCGGGAGGTAGGGAGGCCCTTGGTCCTTAGAGCTAGAGTGACTGCTTTCCATACTGTCCCGTTCTCTCGCTCCACCTGTCCGTTACCCTGGGGGTTGTAGCTGGTGGTACGGCTCGTGGCGATCCCCCTGGACAGCATGTACTGGCGTAGCTCTTCACTCATGAAGGACGCCCCCCTATCCATATGGATGTAGCTCGGCATACCGAACAGGCAGAACAGGCTGTTGAGGCATTTAATGACCGTGGCGCTGGTCATGTCTGGGCAGGGGAAGTCGAATGGGAAATGGGAGTATTCGTCCACAATGTTCAGGAAGTAAACATTGCGGTCGACTGATGGGAGGGGGCCCTTGAAATCTAAGCTGAGCCGCTCAAAGGGCCGTGTAGCTTTGATTAAGTGGGCTCTATCTGGGCGGTAGAACCGAGGCTTGCACTCAGCGCAAGTGCGGCAGTTCCTGGTCAGAGACCGAACTTCCTCAATCGAGTAGGGTAAGTTGCGGGACTTTATGAAGTGGAACAGCCGTGTGACCCCTGGGTGGCAGAGGTCGTTGTGGAGGGTCTGTAGCCGATCCCCGGTGGCGCTGGCACACATCCCTCGTGAGAGGGCGTCGGGGGATTCGTTAAGGGCCCCTGGCCGGTAAATGATGTCATACTCGAAGGTGGAGAGCTCGATCCGCCACCTGAGAATCTTATCATTTTTAATCTTCCCCTTCTGTTTATTATTAAACATAAACGCTACCGACCGCTGGTCGGTAAGTAGGGTGAAGCGTTTGCCGGCTAGGTAGTGGTGCCAGTGGCGCACTGCCTCCACGATGGCTTGGGCCTCCTTTTCCACGGAGGAGTGTCTGATCTCGGGCCCTTGGAGGGTCCTCGAGAAGAAAGATACGGGCCGCCCCGCCTGGTTGGGGCTGGCCGCCAAGGCAAAGTCAGACGCATCACTTTCCACTTGAAAGGGAGTGTTCTCGTCCACTGCCTATAGCGTGGCCCGCTCAATATCCCGCTTAATGCTTTTCAAGGCGGCGTGGGCCTCAGCAGAGAGCGGAAAAGAGGATGCTTTCAAGAGGGGGCGGGCTTTGTCGGAGTAGTTGGGGACCCATTGGGCATAATAAGAAAATAATCCCAGGCACCTTTTCAGGGCTTTGGGAGTGTTGGGCAGGGGCAGCTCCCGTAGGGGGCGCAATCGGTCGGGGTCTGGTCCAATTTCCCCATTCTCCACCACGCTGCCTAGTATGCAGAGGCGCGTGGTGTTGAAAACGCACTTGTCCTCGTTGTAAGTAAGGTTGAGTTTTTGTGCGGTTTTCAGGAACCTCTCGAGGTTCGAGTCATGATCCTACTGGTTGTGACCGCAGATGGTGACGTTGTCGAGGTAGGGGAAGGTTGCCTGCAAGTGGTGGTCATCGACCATGCGGTCCATCTCCCTCTGGAATACCGAGACCCCATTCGTCACCCCAAAGGGAACTCTGAGGAATTGGTAGAGGCGTCCGTTCGCCTCGAAGGCGGTGTACGGGCGGTCCTCTGGTCTGATAGGGAGCTGGTGGTACGCTGACTTGAGGTCGATGGTGGAGAACACCCGGTATTGGGCAATTTGGTTCACTATTTCTGATATGCGGGGTAGCGGGTAGGCGTCTAGTTGGGTGTACATGTTGATCGTTTGGCTATAGTCGATCACCATCCGTTTCTTCTCGCTACCCCTCACCACCACCACTTGGGCGCACCACGGGCTGTTGCTGCGTTCAATAACGCGCTCCCTCAGCAGCCTGTCCACCTCGGTCGCGATAAACCGCCTGTCCTCCCAGCTGTACCTCCTGCTTTTGGTCGCTATTGGCTGGCAGTTGGGAGTAAGGTTCGCGAATAGCGAAGGCGGCTTTACCTTCAGGGTAGCCAGACCGCACACTGTGAGGGGCGGCTGGGACCCACCGTAATTGAGCGTGATGCTTTGGTGGTGGCACTGGAAGTCTAGGCCCAAGATCACGCTCGCACATTGACTCTTCATGATTAGTAATTTAAAATTATCGTATACAGTTCCGTTAATGGACAATTGTACCGCGCAGTAACCCATAATGGTCGATGTCTGGGTTTTATCAGCCATAGAGATGGTGCCCCGAGCAGGGACCACCGTTAGAGAGAGTTGTTGTACTAGTCCAAGGTGAATAAAACTCTCTGTGCTTCCACTGTCAATTAAACATTTAACCCCGCACCCGTTTACCTCGATGTCCACCATTGATTTGGATAGCGGGTGCGATCTGGTCTGGTCCACTGTGACCGATGCCACTGTAGGGCCCTGATCGAGACAAGATGGCGTCCATGCTGTCTGCTCACAAGATGGCGGACCCCACGAGGTCGGGCAAGATGGCATCCAAGATGGCCGCTCCCACGGCGCACACGCGGCGGTGGTGGGTTTTCCAGCGGGGTTCCCTCTGCACACCTTCCCAAAGTGTCCCTTCTTACCGCACTTAAAGCAGGTGGTGCCTTTCGCCGGGCACAGGTTTCTGGTGTGCTTCGGCTGCCTGCAGAAGTAGCAGTTGGGGCCCCGACGCGTCGCGGCTGTCGTAGGGCTTCTGGGGGGAGAGCGGGGCCCCGACGGTGTCGGGCTGCCGGGCGGGGAAGATGCCTTCCAAGATGGCGGCGCACTTGGTGCACACGTGGCGGCGTGGGCGGCGCGGGCTGAAGAGTAGGCGTCCGAGTTTCTCTGGGCCACATCCAGGGATCACGCTGTGTCCACAGCCTGTTTCAGGTCCAATCCCGTTTTTTCCAGTAGTCTCTGCCGGATGTAAGTGGAGCTGAGGCCTGTGATAAAGGCATCACGAACAAGCTCGTCAGTGTACACTGCGGCTTTTACATCTTGGCACTTGCAGTCTTTGCCAAGTGTTTTCAGGGTGACTAGGAACTCATCCAGCGATTCCCCAGGTCGCTGTGTGCGAGTCGCGAGCAGAGCCTAGCGTACACCTCGTTCGTAAGCTGCTGGTAATGCGCCTTTAGGATGTCGCAGGCGGCCGGGTACGTGTCGGCGTCTTGGATGAGGGGGTAAACCCGGTGGCTTACCCAATTCCGCAGGATTCCGAGTTTCATACTTTCAGCGTCCGTAGCGTCTGTGATGGCTGCGGAATTGTCCAGGAAGAATTCCATACACTTAAACCAGTGTCCGAATCGTGCCGATGCGTCCGAAGCATGCGGGTCCAAATCCAAACGTTCGGGTTTCAAGAGTTGATCCATTGCATTGAAAATTGAGTTAATAAAATTGATGTGCCTCAATGAATCCGAGACCCAACGTTAACGGAGCAAAGCAAGGCTTTTATTAACTCAGAAAGTAATACACAGTGGAGAAGTGTCTCTCATCCAGAGATCTGCTGTACTGCCTGTGAGACACGCCTTAAGTAGGGGCCAGGTATGGGCGGAGCCCTACACACAATACAATACAGGTAAGGAAGTGGAACTGAAACTAAACTCCCCTGCTTGTCACAGTCACAGGCACAATCAAACACAGAGAATAGAACACAGAGAATACAGCATGCCTGATGAATGGCATATTTCATCACAGTGGTCTCACCAAGGCCCTGTACAACTGCAGCAAGACATCCTTGCTGCTGCACTCAAATCTTCTCATTAATGCCAAACAACGGAAGCAACATGCGATAGACAGAGCTAAGCGATCTCACAACCATCGGATCAAATCAAAGCTCTGCAGTCCTGCCACATCCAGTCATGAGTGGTGGTGGACAATTAAACAGTTAACAGGAGGAGGAGGCTCCAAATATATCCCCATCCTCAATGATGGTGGAGCCCAGCACGTGAGTGCAAAAGACAAAGCTGAAGCATTTGCAATTATCTTCAGCCAGAAGTGCCGAGTGGATGATCCATCTCGGCCTCCTCCTGAGGTCCCCAGCATCACAGATGCCAGTCTTCAGCCCATTCAATTCACTCCACGTGATGTCAAGGAATGGCTGAAGACACTGGATACTGCAAAGGCTATGGGCCCTGACAACATTCCGGCAATAGTACTGAAGACTTGTGCTCCAGAACTAGCTGCGCACCTAGCCAAGCTGTTCCAGTACAGCTACAACACTGGCATCTACCCAGCAATGTGGAAAATTGCCCAAGTATGTCCTGTCTACAAAAAGCAGGACAAATCCGACCCGGCCAATTACCGTCCCATCAGTCTACTCTCAATCATCAGCAAAGTTATGGAAGGTGTCATCGACAGTGCTATCAAGCGGCACTTGCTCAGCAATAACCTGCTAACTGATGCCCAGTTTGGGTTCTGCCAGGGCCACTCAGCTCCTGACCTCATTACAGCCTTGGTCCAAACATGGACAAAAGAGCTGAACTCAAGAGGTGAGGTGAGAGTGACTGCCCTTGACATCAAAGCAGCATTTGATCGAGTGTGGCTTCAAGGAGCCCTAGCAAAACTGAAGTCAATGGAAATCAAGGGGAAAACTCTCCATTGGTTGGAATCATACCTAGCACAAAGGAAGTTGGCTGTGGTTGTTGGAGGTCATTCATCTCAATCACATGACATCACTGCAGGAGTTCCTCAGGGCAGTGTCCTAGGCCCAACCATCTTCAGCTGTTTCATCAATGACCTTCCCTCCATCATAAGGTCAGAAGTGGGGATGTTCGCTGATGATTGCACACTGTTCAGCACCATTCGAGACTCGTCAGACACTGACGCAGTCCGTGTCCATATGCAGCAAGACCTGGACAACATTCAGACTTGGGCTGACAAGTGGCAAGTAACATTTGCACCACACAAGTGCCAGGCAATGACCATCTCCAACAAGCGAGACACTAACCATCTCCCCTTGACTTTCAATGGCATTACCATCGCTGAATCCCCCACTATCAACATCCTGGGGGTTACCATTGATCAGAAACTGAACTGGACCAGCCATATAAATACTGTGGCTACAAGAGCAGGCCAGAGGCTGGGAATTCTGTGGCGAGTGTCTCACCTCCTGACTCCCCAAAGCCTTTCCACCATCTACAAGGCACAAGTCTGGAGTGTGATGGAATACTCTCCACTTGCCTGGATGAGGGAAGCTCCAACAACACTCAAGAAGCTCGACACCATTCAGGATAAACAGCCCGCTTGATTGGCACTCCATCCACCACCTTCAACATTCACTCCCTCCACCACAGGCGCACTGTGGCTGCAGTGTGTACCATCTACAAGATGCACTGCAGCAACTCGCCAAAGCTCCTTCAACAGCACCTTCCAAACCCGCGACCTCTACCACTTAGAAGGACAAGGGCAGCAGACGCATGGGAACATCACCACCTACAAGTTCCCCTCCAAGCCACACACCATCCTGACTTGGACCTGTATCGCCATTCCTTCACTGTCGCTGGGCCAAAATCCTGGAACTCCCTTCCTAACAGCATTGTGGGTGTATCTACACCATATGGACTGCAGCGGTTCAAGAAGGCGGCTCACCACCATCTTCTAAAGGGCAATTAGGGATGGGCACTAAATGCAGGCCTAGCCAGCCAGCGATGCCCACATCCCATCAATGAATAAAAAAACTTTAAAAAAACTATGAAGGTCAACATACCATTTGCCTTCTTAACCACCTGCTGCACCTGCATGCTTACCTTCAGCGACTGGTGCACAAGGACACCCAGGTCTCATTGCACTTCCCCTTTTCCCAATCTATTGCCATTCAGATAATAATCTGTTTTCCTTTTTCTGCCACCAAAGTGGATAAACTTGCATTTATCCACATTATACTGCATCTGCCATGCATCTGCCCAATCAGCCAACCTGTCCAAATCATACTGGAGTTTCTCTGCATCCTCCTCACAGCACACATGCCCACCCAGCATTGTGTTGTCTGCAAACTTGGAGATATTACATCTAGTTCCCTCGTCTAGATCATTTATATATATTGTGAATAGCTGGGGTCCTTGCACCGATCCCTGCGGTACCCCTCTAGTCACTGCCTGCAACTCGGAAAAAGACCCGTTTATTCCAACACTTTGCTTCCTGTCTGCCAACCAGTTCTCTATCCAATACAGTACCTTACCCCCAATCCTGTGTGCTTTAACTTTGCATACTAATCTCTTATGCGGGATCTTATCGAAAGCCTTCTGAAAGTTCAAATATACCACATCCACTGGTTCTCCCTTATCTATTCCAGCAGTTAGATGCTCAAAAACTTCCAGTAGATTAGTCAAGCATGATTTACCTTTTGTAAATACATGTTGACTTTGTCTGATCCTGTCACTGTTTTCCAAGTGCTCTGCTATTACATAGTGTATAATGGACTCTAGCATTTTCCGCACTACTGATGTCAGACTTACCAGTCTATAATTCCCCATTTTCTCTCTACCACCTTTTTTATATAGTGGGGTTACATTAGCTACTCCAATCCATGGGAACTGTTCCAGAGTCTATAGAGTTTTGGAAGATGACCAGCAATGCATCTATTATTTTGAGGGCCACTTCCTTACCTACCCTAGGATGTAGATTATCAGGCCTTGGGGATTTATCAGCCTTCAATCCCATCAATTTCGCTAACACCATTTCCCTACAAATACTGATTTAATTCAATTCCTCCCTCTCATTAGACCCTATGTTCCCTGACTTCTCTGGGAGGTTATTTGTGTCCTCCTTTGTGAAGATAGAACCAACGTATGTGTTTAATTGGTCTGCCATTTCTTTGTTCCCCATTATAAATTCCCCTGATTCTGACTGCAAGGGACCTACGCTTGACTTCGCCAATCTTTTGTTTCCACATATCTATAGAAGCTTTTACAGTCAGTTTTTATGTTCCCTGCAAGCTTACTTTCATAATCTATTTTCCCCCTCTTAATTAATCCCTTTGCCCTCCTTTACTGAGTCCTAAACTGTTCCCAATCCTCACATTTGCTGTTTTTTCTGAACAAATAATATGTCCTCTCCTTGGATCTTATGCTATCCCTAATTTCCCTTGTTTGCCATGGTTGAGTCACCTTTTTTTAAATTTTTATGCCAAACAGAGATGAACAAATTCTGTAGCCCATCCATGCGATCTTTAAATGTTTGCCATTGCCTATCCACCGTCAATCCTTTTCTTAAGTATTGATTATGCTGTAAGCTTAATAAACCTTGATCTATTGCTCAAACATACTGGCTGCTGCCTATTGGTGTCTTCTTCAAGAACTCTGAGAGTTCATTGAGATCTTACAAAATGGCACCCTTCAGATGGGACAAAACAAAGCGGCTAGTTTTTAATCCCAGCTCTTAATTTAAACCAATGCCCAAGAAAAGTGAGAAAAACTGACCATTCAATCACTTCCCTGCTTCCTGTGATGTCATTCCTTGTTTATGTTGTCAGGTCTGCTGCCTCCGCTCTCGGGCCTTCCTCTGCCATGCTGTTTACTTGCTCTGCCTCCGCTCTCGCTCCCGCTCAGGCCCGCTGCCTCTGCCTTTTCCCTGTGATGTCATCTTTTATTTTTCTTTGAACTCCCACTGTTTTTCTGGCCCCTCTCATGCAGATTTTTAAATTCTGCTCTCCTGGAGGCTCACAAAGATAGAAAATGAAGAAAGTCTTATGATCATTAATAAATAGACATTCTTATTATGAACACAGCTAGCTTTTGCTAGACACTTTTATTGAGCACATGTGGACTAGGTACAGTATCTGTAGAGGCATCCATTTTGACTGCGGCCTTGTGGGTAGCCTAGTGCCTCATGGGTAATGTAGTCTTAATATACATACAGCTGGGTAGTGTAGTCTTATATATATACAGCTCTACACAGCTCTACGGCTCCACCTAGTGTCCACTATAGAATGATATGTTATTGATCATTACATCCCCCTTTCTTTGAGGTTTAACAAAATCAATATCAATCAACTTTCAAGAAAACAATAAAGATAATATCAATAACACTTTTGTTAGTGCTCTATAAACAGTCAACACATTTTCAAAGCTTTACATTGTACTCAAAGATTAAGTCTATCAGGCTTTTTTACTTCATGTGTGGATCTTCTCAACTTGGGTAAGTCTGATGTGTCTTCATGAGATTGTTCTGGCGGTGAATGACAAGATGCAGTTGCGGCATTGTCATCAATCTGGTCTTGAATAGTCTCTTGTGTTTTTAGGAGGGAACGGCGGTTCCTCCTGAGAATCTGTCCTTCCTCAGTTCTAACAGTGTATGACCTTGGTCCTACTTCCTCAAGAACTGTAGCTTTCCTGTTCCATGCATCTGGATCCTCAGTCCTGACAACATCATCCCTTGTCAATGGTTTTAGAGTTTTGGATGACTTGTCATAGTATGAATTCTGTTTCAGCTTTAACAGTTGAAGTCTCTGTCTCAGTGCCTCACTTTGCTGTTCTTTTGCACAGCAGGGTAGCGTGGTGCCCAACTTGCGACCCATTAGTCGTTCAGCAGGTGAAGAACCACAGTCTAAAGGTGAGGCTCGGTAGCTCAGCAGGGCGAGATAAGGATCAGACTTGCTTTCTGTCACTTTCTTCAGTAGCTGCTTGAAAACTTGAACACCTTTCTCTGCCTTACCATTTGACTGAGCATACAAAGGACTGGATGTGATGTGCTGAAAGTCAGAATGTGCTGCAAACTGTTGCCACTCCTTACAGTTGAAGCACGGACCATTGTCGCTAACGGCAATCCTGGGAATTCCATGTCTGGCGAAGATGGATTTCACATGCATTATGACACTGCTTGCTGTGGTGCTTGAGAGCAGCGCCATCTCAGGATAGTTAGAATAGTAGTCAATCACTATTAGATAGTCTTTACCATTTAAAGGAAAAAGGTCCATACCAACCTTTTGCCATGGTGCTGTTGGTAAGTCAGCTACTATCATTGGTTCCTTTGCTTGTTTGTTTTGGTGTTTCTGACATGTCTTACATTTGCCTATCATGTTCTCAATGTCCTTATTTATGCCAGGCCAATAAACAGTGTCTCTTGCCCTCCTTTTACATTTTTCAATTCCGAGGTGTCCCTCATGAATCCTTTTGAGCATGTATTGACGTAGAGCCTGTGGAATGACTATTCTGTTCTGTTTTAGTAATAGTCCACTTGCGACACTCAATTCTGACCTTATGTGAAAATATTTTGGACAGGAACCTTTTGGCCAACCATGATGAATGTTCTCCATTACTGTTTGTAATACTGTGGCCTAGAAATTCAGTGCCCTTAGCACCGATTTTGCGGCGCTAGAGGGCCTAGCGCTGCAATTGGCGCCGGTTCCTAAATTGCCTGGGGCCCTTCCGCGGCGGTAGACCGGTAGCGCTGCGCCGGCACCGATGACGTCATCGGTGTGCGCAGCGTCCCGGTTGCCGTGGTAACCCGGCCCCAAGCCGAAATTCAGTTGCGGCCGCCTCGCCAGTGGCAGCCGCAACTAAGACTCTGGCAAACGAGTGTTGCCGGAGTCTGCGCCGGCGCTTTAAGGAGGCGCGGCGGCCGGCCGCTTTCCCGCCGGCCGCCTGCCCGCAGCTCCCTCCCCGGACTTCTCCCCCCCCCCGGAACAGATGCAAGCCCGGCACTTGTCCGAGGTGCCGGGCTCATTTTTGCAGAGATTTGCGCGGGCCGCGGCCGGGTGCAGGCAGCTCCTCCTTAACGGAAGGAGGAGGCCTGCACTTCCCGAGCCTGCCGCACCGCAGCGGGCACCGCAGCGCCGGAATAGCGCCGCAATGCGGCGCGTTGCGCCAGTTTTCAGGCGCTAAAACCCTTCAGTAGCGCCGGCAGCCGTTTGGGCGCGGCGCTACTGAATTTTTGGCGCGCGCAAAGGGACTTAGCGCCGGCGCTAACTTCCGGCGCTAAAGCCCTGGCGCAGCGCAAACTCAATTTCTAGGCCTGTATCTTTTACTGTTTCTTCTGCTATTTGCTTTGATTTTGTGTCTGACACGGGCAGCGCAGCAGTGACCATACTCACATGAACATCCACGTCTTCTTCAGTAGAGCTCACATGATTCATTGTGGGTGCTCGGGATAGTGCATCTGCTAACACTATGTATTTGCCTGGTGTGTAGATCAGTTCAAAGTCATATCTTTGCAGCTTCATCATGAGTCGTTGAATCCTTGGAGACATCTCATTCAGGTTTTTTTTTATGATGGCAACCAGAGGGCTGTGGTCTGTCTCAGCTGTGAAGGTGGGAAGTCCATATATGTAGTCATGAAACTTTTCTAGTCCAACTACCAAGCCTAGACATTCCTTTTCAATCTGGGCGTATCAACACTCAGTATCAGTCATAGACCTGGAGGCATAGGCAACAGGCTTCCAATCTTCACCCTCTGCTTGTAGCAAGACCGCAACTAGGCCTTCTTTTGATGCATCCGTTGACACTTTGATTCTTTTTGTTGGGTCAAAGAAGGTGAGTACAGGTGTGGTTGTCAGCATTGTTTTGAGGTTCATCCACTCTTGTTCATGTCTTTCTGTCCATGCGAATTCATTTGTTTTATGTAGCAGGTCTCGCAGACAGGTTGTGTTGGCTGACAAGTTAGGAATGAACTTTCCAATGAAGTTTATCATCCCCATGATGCGTAGCACTCCTTTTTTGTCAGTGGGTCGGGGCATTTTGAGTATGGCGTTTACTTTTTCCATGTCTGGCTCTATTCCTTTACCAGATAGATTATCTCCTAGGAAAGTGACTTCCTGGATGTCAAACTGACACTTGGCTTTGTTGAGCTTCAGTCCATTCCGGCGTATGCTCTGTAGCACTTTAGTCAGTCTCTCATTGTGTTCTTTCAGTGTGGAGCCCCAGATGATGATGACATCAAGATAGACCCGAACTCCTTCCAGACCTTCAATTATGTGTTCCATCGCTCTATGAAAGATTTCAGATGCAGATATTATCCCGAAAGGCATTCTGAGGAAACAATACCTGCCAAATGGTGTGTTGAAGGTACACTATTTGGTGCTCTCTTCATCCAGTTTTAGTTGCCAAAATCGTTGTGAGGCATCAAGCTTTGTAAAGTATCTGGCACCTGGCATTTCACTGGTGATTTCTTCTCACTTGGGAATCTGGTAGTGTTCACGTTTTATGTTTGCATTTAAATCCTTTGGATCCATGCATATTCTTAGATCATTGTTCTTTTTCTTTACACATACCATGGAGTTAACCCAGTCTGTTGGCTCTTCGACTTTCCTGATGACTCCTAGTGTAGTCATTCTGTCCAGTTCATTCTTGAGCCGGTCACGCAGGGGTGCTGGAACTCTTCATGGAGCATGTACCACTGGCTGAGCATCCTCCTTTAGCTGGATCTTGTAAGTGAATGGTAGAACTCCAAATCCTTTGAACACCTCCTGGAAATTATTCACTACAGAATCCACCGAGTCGTCTGGTCTGCTTATGGCACAGTTTATACGGTAGACTCTCTTGACCAGTTCTAAGTCCTCACAAGCTTTGTCACCCAGTGGTGAATCAGGTTTTCAGCTACAACAGAAAACATGAGATGATGCACTTTGTCTTTGACTGTCACTTTAAGTCTGCATACACCTAAGCTATCTATTTTCTGTCCATTATAGTCCTTCAGTAGTACTGACTTTTTCTGTATTTTGGGCTTTTCTTTCATATTGTTAATGTCACTCATACTGATTAAGTTTGCTTTTGCCCCAGTGTCTAGTTTCAAGGTAACTAATGCTCCATTTACCTGCAGTGGGATCATCCATTTGTCCTCTTTTACTGCATTAACTTTATGTTCAGCATTGTCCATTTCTGAGGGCTGCACATTTTCTGTATCCTTTTTGACATTATCACATGATACCATTCCTACAAAAAATGTCTCACTTAAATCAGTGTCCTCAATTACATTAACTCGTTGCCCTTTCTTAGTTTGTACTTTTGAAAAGCATTGTTTGGCAAAGTGATTCTTTCCATTACACTTTGTGCACATTTTCCCAAACGCTGGGCATTGTCTTAACTGGTGTTTGTAACCACAGCGTTTACAATTAAAAATGTCATCCTCCGATTGCTTTTCATTTCTGTGCTGCCTACGTTTCTTCCCCTTGTAGGACACAGCACTGACAGCAGCATTATCACTCATTACAATCGCATCATTATTGATTTCACTGAAAGTCTTCACGTGCTTTCGAGCTAGCTCGCTGGATTGGCATATTTTCACTGCATTTTCCAAATTTAGTTCGGTTTCTCTCAACAGACGTTCCCTGACTTTTTTATCATGAATACCAAACACAATCTGGACACGAATCATGGATGATTTCAGCTCAGAGAAATTACATGTCTGTGCTTTCAGTTTCAGATCAGTTATAAAGCTATCAAAAGTCTCATTTTGCTGCTGTGTCCTTGAACAGAACATGTATCTTTCATAGGTCTCATTCTTTTTGGGAGAGCAATGTGCATCAAATTTTTTTAGCACATCTTCTAATTTTTCTCTCTTCTCCTCTGGATTAAATACAAATGTATTAAATACCTCTATCGCCTGTGGGCCTGCAACCGTAAGCAACAATGCTATCTTCCTTGCGTCTGGCTTCGTACCGAATCCGATGGCTGCAATGTACAGTTCGAATTGTTGTTTAATTGTCTGCCAATTGTAGTCGATATTTCCTGTGAGTTTCAAACGCTCTGGTGGCTTCAAATTCTCCATGTCGCTTTTCACAATTTTCAGCAGATCTTCACCATCCTGGTACCATCTTATGTTCATTAATAAATAGACATTCTTATTATGAACACAGCTAGCTTTTGCTAGACACTTTTATTGAGCACATGTGGACTAGGTACAGTATCTGTAGAGGCATCCATCTTGACTGCTGCCTTGTGGGTAGCCTAGTGCCTCATGGGTAATATAGTCTTAATATACATACAGCTGGGTAGTGTAGTCTTATATATATACAGCTCTACACAGCTCTACGGCTCTACCTAGTGTCCACTATAGAATGACATGTTATTGATCATTACAGAAAGGAGCACCTCCCTCCCCTCCTCACCGAACTCCCTTACTCACCAAACTCGCACGTTTACACCCTCTCCGATCTCCGAGATAGGGTAAATTCCAATGGGGTGAAAACTATAAACAAGATAACAAGACAGCAGGATAGGGTTGACGGAATAATACTGGCAAGGCGGAATGCTACCTTAGTCTGAGCGACAATGGTATTTTGACCATTAGAACCAATTATAAAGGTGATTTTGTTAAAGATCGTATATGGACATTGGCCAAAGTAACTTTTGATAAGAAAAGGGTTAAAACCTCAACATTCAAAGAACAACTTTACGCAGACTTGCTGCGAGAACAAAGGAACAGACTTAAGACAGCGCCATCTGTGTCCGAGAGGTTCCAGAGAGCAAGGGCTGTGAGCTACTTATTAAAACTGATGCCTTTTCTTAAGTATTGATTATGCTGCAAGCTTAATAAATCTTGATCTATTGCTCAAATATACTGGCTGCTGCCTGTTGGTGTCTTGTCCAAGAACTCTGAGAGATCATTAAAATCTTACAAATTGGCACCCTTCAGATGGGACATAGCAAAGTGATGAGTATTGAGTAATAGATCAGACCTTGAAAGCAGCTTCCTGATCAGCTGCTGCTCTTGAGGAGGGATAAACCCCATGGGGAGTGGAGTGTGCCCGTGAATTGCACACCGATAATTATTGATGTTAGAGGTCTGTTAGGAAAATCACCAAATGGCAAGTTAAAGTTTTGTTAATGCATATAAGAGTAAGTTAGACAGAGGCAACTGTGCGGAGGAAGTACAGGTATTATTGATGGAATGTTTAACCAAAGGAGACCGAGTCCCCTTTGAAGAATTGATAAACTTTATTCAGGAACATGTGAATCAGAAAATACACAACGAGTTAAGAGAGAAACATAGCCAGGTGGTTAAGCATAAAGTGCAGGAGAGAGAGGGAGAGATAAAGAAGGATAAAGGTCTAATTTGCAGGTTAACTAATCTGAAAACTCAGCAAAGAAGGGAAAAAACAGGGATTTGGAAACCCAGGAAAAGCTGCTGTGTTGCGTCCGTGTGTAATTGAGACACGGACTGCAGGAGTTGGTTATAACAGCTGTTTACTGAATGGAGACAAAACTGGAACTACTATACAAAGTTACTACACAGGCTTATATACAGGGGTGGTCACTACTGGTACTGCAGTATACAGGGGCTGCAGAATATAGTTCCTTCTTCAAAGTACATACACTACATGCTGAGATGCCGATTTAAAAAAAAGGAAAAACAAGAGAGAGAAACTTAAAGCTTTACCGACATGGAAGTCATTAACGTCTGTGCCGAGACAAATAAAACACAAGATTTGCTGAGTGAAAGGAACCTTAAAAAATGCTGGAATTTCAGTTTGTGTGAAAGCGTTTGTTAAAGTTTGAATGTTTTCCTGACTATGAATGTTTAAGAAGTTACAGTATGTCTTTAAAAGAAATATTCTGATGGGGTGATTTTGTCAGCCCTGGGGAAGCGGGTATATTGCCGGGTCTGCCGGGAAAATGGCAGAATTTGGGGGCGTGTATCCAACCCGCCCCCAACCTGACTCCATGCCATCTTCCTAGGAGGCGGGTAGCCGTACCGCACCAGGTCCCGTCTCCTTGGAGGCGGGAAGGGATTAAAGCCTATTAACTGCCTGTTAACACGTAGTTAACAGGCAGGAAATAGGATTATCCCCTTTTTGCCCTCATAAGTGCAGGCTTCCCAAAGGCTCTGAAACCCACCAGCTCAGCAAGGCCAGTAGGGGGTCTGCTAGGTTCGGGGGTCGGGGTGCAAAAGTGTGCTGTGAAGGTAAGTGATGGGTGCAAGAGTGGAGAGGTATGTATCTGAGGTAAGTACAAAGTGTTATTAAAAGTGTACTTACCTTTGTTACTTCCTGCAGGCTTCATTCAGTTTGTATGCGGAGAGTCTCGGACCTCCGTGTTGAGAATGACAGGTGGCCGTTGCATTCATAGATGCAATAACCATCTCAATTCTGTTAAAGAAAGAAGTTTGATGGGGTCTTGTATTCAAGACCTCATCAAACTACAGAGTATGTCATGGTTTGACAGCTTCACAGTTGATGTTCTCTGCAATCGGCTTTCCGTTAATTGGCCTGCTAAGCCCGCTGGGCAGGTTTTACAAGGTCAATCAAGGGAAAATAGCATGGGTTGGCCAGAAGTTGTTGGAGGTGAGACTGAAACCCGACAAGTGGGAGTCCCACCTCCAAAAGCTCCCCATTGGCAAAATCACCCCGTTATGTTTGTTTTAGCTCCATGCACTTCTCTGTGTTAAAAGCGTTTAAAACTTTTGTCTTGTCTTGGATTTTGGAAGTTTTAAGAATGTGCCAATAAGATTGTGCATCCAGAATTGAAAAAAAATAATTTGAACTACAATTTAAGTTAAGCTGGTGTGTAAAAACTGAGAAGAACAACAAAAAGTTTGTTTAACAAAAGATTAAGTTTCAGTCCAAGATTTAACCTTGGAGTTGCGGTTGCTATGGTGAAATTTTCAAAAGCAGTTTCATTTGATTTGTTTAAATATGAAAAACTAATTTTTCTCCAGTTATATTCAATGCTATTGCAATATTTTGGAAAGGCACCTGAAGAAAGGACAATAAGAAATGTGATTTAATTTACTGTTTTCTGCAAGCATGTGCTATTTTGTTTTGTTTTATCTGTTCTGTTCTTGTTTAGTTAAAGTGTGAAAGCACAACTGTCTTTTTCAATCGGGAAAGCTCTTTTAATTTACGTGAAGTGATGCAATTGCGTGCGCCTGACAATGTTTCACTCCACCATCTTATAAAACTGCAAAGGAGTTAATTCTTTCCACTGGCAGCTGTTTAAGTTCACCAAGCAACAACTTGAGTATGAAATTTAAAGATATTGCACCTTATTAAATTTAAGTTTCTTAATTTTTATTTAATATATCACCAGAGTGACAGAAGGAAAATTATGAATTGATAAGTTAACCCCTTGGGCTCTTAAGCAGAGCCACAAGGGATTCTCTTCTTTCTTTTGTTATATGGAAGTTACCTTGTTAACTAATTGCAGCACTTCTGTCTCTAATGTTAAAACACTGTGTAAGCCATCTAGCCTGAGAATCACTTGTTTCTGAAATTGGAAATATAAGATAAATTGATAGAAATGAAATTGAACGTTGACAAAACTGTCAGTTCAACAATACTGCTGTTTGAATTTTGGGATAATTTTGTAATAACAAAATGGGCTCAGGCACTATATATTGGGTTACTTTGGGAAAATAAAAGATCCTCTAAAATAATGATAAATAAAGAGTGTTAATAACTTGGACCAAGTGAGAATGTTTGATCTATGTTTTCAATCTTAAATATTGTACTGGACAGTAAAGTTCCTCCAGGGCTCATGAATGAGATATGAATGGTAATTAATGGGATGTGTACAATGGAGAGAGGACGTGATTGAGGGTGTAAGATAGAAACAGGAGAATTACACTACCAAATGAGAATTTTCCATACTTTCTAGTGAAAGTCAGGAAAGTGTAGTTAATAATAGTAAATTGATAGCTTTCTCTTGGAGACATTTGTGTCCCTGTCTATAATGAGCTTTTCAAGAAAACTGAATTTGATAGTCTGGCCACTGTCCAAGACATCAGAAACATGTCGTGGAAGATGAACAAAGACCTTCAGACAATCTTTTGATAAGATTAGCTGAAAGCCCGAGAAAGGCTTGTATAGTTGGCATGTGTGGCACGATATTGAGATACCGATATGAGTGTGCAAATGCGATTTGTTACGTATGAAGCAATTACCATCTGGAAATGCATGGTGAGTTTGCACTCAAGAATGGGTCTCAGACATGCTCAGTTACTTGACAACAGCAAGACATGAAATGGTTAATGTGGCTCATGAGACAACTTTTAAAGCTTTGATACATACTCCATTGAGAAACTAACGAATTAATGAAAAAATCAGAATAGAGTTAAACAGGCTGGTACCTGTTTGAGGGATTGAAATTGAAGTTGAATTGGAGATTTACATGGAATTTAGATTGGGACAATTGAGGGCTAAGGAGAAATCATGTTTAATAAGAATTATGCACAAGATGGATACGAGTAAAAGAGAGTCCTGGAGAATCTTTTAAGTCCATGATTTGTTGATTAGATGTTAAACTGTAATGTCACTTGAAATGATTGTAAGACTGAATTTAACTGTAACTGTAATAATTGTGTTTTGTAGGTAACAGAGCATGGGAAAAACCAGTACGAATCCAGTTTGAGGTGGTTTTGGTGGTGCCTCCTGTGTCACTACTACCGCAACTACCAATCTTTATGGGACTAATAGGACCTGTCCCATGAACCAACATGTTTTACTCAATATCAAAACCTATGCTCAAGTGAAACTGAGAGTAAATGAGATACTTAAGAATGAGCTGCATAATTATGTGGCACAATTCGGATACTACATTCCCCTGTTGTCTAAGGGTTTCAGTGAGCTCATGATGTGACTGAACTCCCCCCTAAAGCATTTTTATGTTTTGGAGCAAGACAACTCGAGAACAGATATTGAAATTGACAGCAAAGAGGACAACTCACACTGGTGGGATATTGGGCTTAATACATCAGCACACCCTTAGGTTCATATTATTTCACACGCTCTGGCAGTTCTCAAACTTGTAATGATAGTGTATTTGATATAATTAACCTATGTAGTAAGACTTTGATACATAAGCCAATTGTGTACACATGTGTACGACTAAGAACATAAGAACATAAGATATAGGAGCAGGAGTAGCCCATTTGGCTCTTCGAGCCTGCTCTGCCATTCAATGAGATCATGGCTGATTTTCTGCCTCAACTCCATTCACCGGCCCTATCGCCATATCCCTTGATGCCTTTACTAGTCAGAAATCTATTGACTTCTGTTTTGAATATACCCAATGACTGAGCCTCCACAGCCCTCTGGGGTAGAGAATTCCAAAGATTCACCACCCTCTGTGTGAAGACAATTCTTCTCATCTCTGTCCTGAATGGCCTACCCTTCATCTTGAGGCTGTGGCCCTTGGTTCTAAGACTCCCCAGCCAAGGGAAACATTCTGCCAGCATCCATCTTATCAAGCCCTGTAATAATTTTGTATGCTTCAATGAGATCCCCTCTCATTCTTCTGAATTCAAGAGAATATAGGCCTAGTTTACTCAATCTCTTCTCATACGACAGTCCCGCCATCCCAGGAATCAATCTCATGAACCTTTGTTGCACTCCCTCTATGGCAAGTATATCCTTCCTTAGGCAAGGAGACCAAAATTGTACACTGTACTCCAGGTGTGGTCTCACCAAGGCCCTATATAATTGGAGTAAGACTTCTTTACTCCTGCACTCAAATCCTCTTGCAATGAAGGCCAGCATAGCATTTGCTTTCCTAATGGCTTTCTGCATCTGCATATTCACTTTCAGTGACTCATGTACAAGGACACCCAGGTCCCTTTGAGCATCTGCATTCCCCAATCTTTCACCATTCAGGAAATACTCTACCTTTCTGTTTTTTCTACCAAAGTGTTTAACTTCACATTTTTCCACATTATATTCCAACTGCCATGTTCTCGCCTACTCACTGAGCCTCTTGAGATCCCCTTGAAGCCACTTCACATCCTCTTCACAACCGACACTGCCACCTAGCTTTGTATCATCAGCAAATTTGGAACTAGCCAGCACTAATGCTTAATTGAGCACACTGAAAGAGAAGATCCGAAGAAACAGAGGATACCTCAGGCAGGGCAGAATTGGAACACCGGAACAGTGAATTGAATTTAAGTAATGGGTCAGATCAGGGCCGTTACTGCCAGATCGTATGATGCAGCAATAAGAGCAGCGAGCGGAGGAGAAATGATAGACTGGGATGCACTAGAAGGCATGACATATCAGCATGGCAGAGATGATGGTTGGGGAGCCCCTGGGGTGTCCCTCAGTCAAGACAATAGGGAGTCAGCATCTGGGAGTGTCATAGTTAGCACCCAGACCTATAATGAAAAGGGGGATAAAACCTCATTTGAGAAGCACTCCATTCCCCTCAATAAGAGGACTCCAATTTGTAGCAACACTTGTCAGAGAATAGATTGAAATAGTCGAGGAATCAAAGTTTAAAACATTTCATCCTTAAGGTGGGGACTTGTACGAAAGGCTGATATTCAGAGATATTCAGTAGATGAATATCATATACATATAAATTAAAGTGTGGCCATTGAACAAATAATATTACCCATAATTACTCCTGGTTAACTAAAAAGCTAAGACTTGTTCAAAATGCAACTGCAAAGACAGTCAAAAGCAGTTTTGACTAAGTTTTGATAACAAACAGCCACAGGCTGCGAGTGAAGGGCAAATTGCTAAATAACACATTATGATGCTAAGTACAAATTAGAATTCGCTTAACAAAACTAATAGCAAAGATATTTTAAAAATAATTAGTATAAGGACATAAAATGAGAGAGATCATGGAGATAAGCTATTTATCTGGTAGATTAAAGTAAGATAGTCTGGATACCTCAAGACTAGTGAAACAGCGCTGATATGGGCCCTTGGTATAAAGGCCTTGTACCAGGGAGGCAGGAAATGAAAGATATGGTAAATTACAATGGGGTGAAAAACTATAAACAATATAACAAGACAGCAGGATAGGGTTGATGGAAAAATACTGGAAAGGCTGGATGCTATCTTAGTCTGGGTGGCAATGGTATTTTGTCCATTAGCACAAAAGGTGATTTTGTTAAAGACCATATATGGACACTGGCCAAAACAACTTTTGATAAGAAAAGGGTTAAAACCTCAATACTCAAAGAACAACTTTACACAGACTTACTATGAGAACAAAGGAACAGACTTAAGACAACGTCATCTGTGTCTAAGAGTTTCCAGAGACCAAGGGCTGTGAGCTATTCATTAAAACTATTGCCTTTTGTTAAGTATTGATTTTGCTGTAAGCTTAATAAATCTTGATCTATTGCTCAAGCATACTGGCTGCCTATTGGTGTCTTGTCCAAGAACTCTGAGAGATCATTAAAATCTTACAGTTCCCAGTCTAACTTTCCAGGTCACTGTATGAAATTGCAATGTGTGGAAAATCGTGTGGAGGTTGGGCTGAATTCCTGATCTCCCTCATGGCCGGTGAGGCTCCAGGCTGGGGAGACAGTTTTATAACTGTAGGGACTGACGGTGACCCAGTGGTGCAGCTGTGTGTGGAGCTTGAAGTGTTGGGATGTGGATTTGTGACTGTGGGTCCCCAATGAGTGATCTCAGCTGGACTCTCTCTGCAGAGGAGCTGAATGGAGCTGAGCTGCTACAAATGAGAAGGAATGAAACTCGGCTCAGTAAATATGGGCGTCTGCCCTGCACCTCCCAGCATCTGTCCACACAACGAGATCGCGGAATCTCCAGAGAAGGTTGTCTCCATGCTCCCACCCAGGGAATTGTTTGCAGCAGAGCGCGACTAAGAGATTAACAGAAAAGAAACAGCATGAATAAAAGTGGTGGAAAAGTAAATATGCAAAATAAAGTGGGAATGATTGCAGCTTTGGGAATGTTTTTATTAATTTATCCTTAATAATCAATTAAAAGCCCTGATAATCAATTGTTTGCTGATTGTTCTGATAGATTGTGATGAAGAGATTGTTTCGGAATGGAATGGGAAGTGTTTCCTTTTGTCATTGAATCTCTCCTGCCCTCCACCCTATCATAGACATTCCCCATTCTTCATTCCTCCCCCTCTTTTCCCTGGCTCTCTGCTTGCTTAAAAACTGTTCAATCTCGAACATCTGCCAGTTCTGTTGAAAGGTCATCGAGCTGAAACATTAACTCTCTTTCTCTCTCCACAGATGCTGCCTGTCCTGCTCAGTGCTTTCCAGTATTTTCTCTTTTTATTCCTCTTTAGCCACGTTGTAATAATGGGGAGAGTACAATTGCCTTTCATTTTGACTCCATTCTATTAAACATTTATGGGCATGCATCCAAGGTAATAGATCAGTGTACCTGATAAATCCCTTCGAATCCAGCACAGCTCCAGTTCTGGACATGATAAACCCCATCCAACCCAGTACAGCTCCAGTCCTGGACATGATAAACCACTTCGAATCCAGCACAGCTCCAGTTCTGTACCTGATAAACCCCTTCGAATCCAGCACAGCTCCAGTTCTGGACATGATAAACCCCATCCAATCCAGTACAGCTCCAGTTCTGTACATGATAAACCCCTTCGAATCCAGCACAGCTCCAGTCCTGTACATGATAAACTCCTTCAAATCCAGCACAGCTCCAGTTCTGGACATGATAAACCCCTTCAAATCCAGCACAGCTCCAGTTCTGCACATGATAAACTCCATCAAATCCAGCACAGCTCCAGTTCTGGACATGACAAACCCCATCGAATCCAGCACAGCTCCAGTCCTGTACCTGATAAACTCCTTCAAATCCAGCACAGCTCCAGTTCTGTACATGATAAACTCCTTCAAATCCAGCACAGCTCCAGTTCTGGACATGATAAACCCCTTTGAATCCAGCACAGCTCCAGTCCTGGACATGACAAACCCCTTCGAATCCAGCATAGCTCCAGTTTTATACATGATAAACCCCTTCAAATCCAGCACAGCTCCAGTCCTGTACATGACAAGATGGCTCAGCTAAAGCCTGAGATTGTTCTGTGTGAAACTTTCAGGCCTGTGATCTGCTCCTCGATTTCATAATAAACCTGGACTCACTTCCCCCGATTCTACATCACAAATAATTTATCAAAATGTACAGAAGTATTGTAGGGGTTCGCAAAATCCCTCAGCCCCGAAGATCAGGAAATATTAATCCACATCGTGGATGAAGACTGTGCGTGACTTTAAATTGTCTCTGGGTTGGACAATGTTTTAAAACGTGCCCGGAACTGCAAAAGGCTGCGTTGAGCTGGGCGGCATGTGGACAACACCGGAATCGAGGAACTTTGCGGAAAAATTTGCACACTTTACTTTAAGACAGTACATTTTATTAAAATTTGCACCCTTGCTTTTGGTAAATTGCAAAGGGCTTTAAAAATGGCCGTCAGAAAAGCATGGCCAAGGACAAAGGGGCTTGGAAGCAGCTCGTGTATGTCTGTGAAAAGGGGGAGGATCGAAGCAGTGGCAGTCAGATTCTGTCACTCAAAAAGGGAGTTTCCCTTCCCTTCAGAGGCAATCGATGTTTGTTTACAGAAACCGCTACAAGGATGTTGACATAAAGGATTATCCACTTAGGCTGCGGTTTCAGTGACCGCAGGACAAAGGGCTTCTGTTTACCTAGTAATCCAACTCCATTCAAAACCCATCACACACCATGAAACACACCTAAACTAAAGAAGAGACCATTTAGACTAAGAAATGGAACAGTTTAAGATTGAATGGGTTTGAATCACCCATTACGAGGCAAAGGGGGACCGTTTGGATCCTTTTGTTTTAGCCCAGATGAACTTGGATTTGGGCGGGAACATTTCGGCCCCAGAATGAAGACACATTCAAAACCCCTGCAGTTTTATCGATAGTCATCACAGACAATGGCAACTTTATTCAAACCCATCCCAGACAAGGGGATGGTTTGGATCCTTTTGTGTTAGCCCAGAAACTTCTGGATTTGGGTGGGAACATTTCGGTCCCAAAATTGGGGTATAAGAGATAGCTTCTCAGAGCATCTCTCTCTCTCTCTCGCCTGCCTCTGTGTGCCTCTCTCTACAGCATGGGAGTCTGTCTGAAGAAGTTAAAACACCAGCAGTGTACCTTTAAAACACTGGGGTGTTTTTCACTTCTGGGCAGTGAAGATCTAAGATCGCAGGGCATGGAGGTAGCATTGCAGTGGTGAGCATATATTTTTCTGACCTTCCACAAGGCAACTTAGGATAGGCATAGGGGTGGGGAGTAAAGTGGGATTTCGTTAGAATTGTCATTTTAGTCGTTTTTCCTCATTATGCCCGTTTTTCCTCCCCCATCTAAGCAATTTTACTGTGATTACATTGATTGTGTGGTGTAGTTTATTTAGTTAATAAAGTTTGACTTTCTTACATCCAGATCATTTGTCCGTTTTTAATATATCATTAATTATAAGTTCTTCCAGTCAGAACTGGAAGGGTGGGTTTAGCAATTCGAAACCGTTGATTGGTATTGGTCTCAGTCTGTGAAACAAAAAGGCTGCCTGACCAGGTAAATTACCGTAAACCAGGTAAAGGAAGGTAAATTACCGTAAACCAGGTAAAGGATGCCCTCTACAGTATTACAGTGAATGAAAATGAGGCCAAGAGAGATTCCCTCAGCTGAAGTGAGGTATGATCTGGTTCCTGAGTCATCCCCCTCCTAATCCAAGTTCTGAGAGTCCCTTCTCATCCATTGTCTGTTCCAGATTCAGGAGAATCTGTGGGAGATGAGTGGCTAAATGTGAAACTGTGTGGGAGAGGGAGGTCATTGGGAGGGGGGACGGCCCATCACCACCTCAGGTGCCAGTGCTGCCCTCATCCTGAGAAGAAATATAAAGAGGATCCTTTTTCAGTGTGTATTTTCCAGAAGTTTCCTCCACAGCCTGCATTCTGCAGGGAAATAAAGTTTCTTCTCATCTTAACTCTGTTCTCAGGTTTCATATTTTTACCCAGCTCCTCTGGTTATTTATTCATAATTCAACTTAAACTACCTGCTCACACCTAAATTGTCAGTCACTCTCATCATTTTAAAGACTTGGATCATGTAATGTGACCCCCTCAATCTTCTTCAGTGAAAGGACCTCCATCTGTCACTCACTAGACTTTGACACAGCCAGAAGGGAACATTCACTGGGTTTAGGATCCTTCCCGTTTCTATGCAGAAGTTACCGTTTTTAACCAGCTTCCACTGTTGCATTTTTACACGGACTATTTTACAATTAAACCTACAGAAATCTGACTACATTGAAAATCACACCGCTCCGTATAATTCCCTTCTCTAGAAACAATAGGAAAACTGGAAGAGGAGAAGAGGTAGCCTTATTGATTAAAGATGCTATTAAAACATTAGTAAGAGAGGAAATCGGAAAGGGAAAGCAATCAGTGGAGACTTTGGGGCAAAAAATTTGGTTTTGACCATTTTGGGCACTAAAAAACCCCTGGGTGCTAAAGTAAGCGCCCGGCGAAAAATAGCAACTCTGAACTCAACTCTGTCCTCAGGTTTCATATTTTACCAAACATCTCTAGTTTTATATTCACAATTTCATTTAAACAATCAGATAAATAACCAGTTAACCTGTTTTTGGTGGTGTTGGTTGAGAGATACATATTGGCCAGGTCACTGAAGAACTCCTCTAATGTTCTTCAAATCACACCATGGGAACTTTTACATCCCCCTGAGAAGGCAGTCAGAACCTTGGATTAACATCTCAGCTGAAAGTCGGCACCTCTAACAATGCTGTACTCCTTCAGTGGTGCACTGAAGTATCAACTTAAGTGATCTGCACAAGGCTTGGAAGGCAGCTTGAAACTACAATCATCTAACTCAGAGGTGCAGCACAGATTCACCAGAATAATACTGGGACTAAAAATGTTAAATTATGAAGACAGGTTGCATAGACTACACTTCTATTTATTTGATTATAGATGATTGAGGGGTGATCTAATTGAGGTGTTTAAGATGATTAAAGGATTTGATAGGTTAGATAGAGAGAAACTATGTCCTCAGGTGGGGGAGTCCAGATCAAGGGAGCATAACATTAAAATTAGAACTTGGCCATTTAGGGGTGACGTCAGGAAACATTTCTTCACACCAAAGATATTGGAAATCTGGAACTCTCTTCCCCAAAAATCTGTTCAGTCTAGGTCAATTGAAAATATCAACACTGAGGATGACAGATCTTTGTTGGGTAAAGGTATTGAGGCATATGGAACAAACCTGGGTAAATGGAATAGATCGGCAATGCTCAAATGCTCAAATGGTGGAACAGGCTCAAGGGGCTGAAAAAACTATTACTGTTCCTGTGTTCCTAACATGAGTTAGTGATTATTCATTTTTTTATTCTGAGTTATAATTAATACATACCAAGTAAAACTCTGATAGCTGGGCTAAAATATTTCACACAAGGACTGTTAAGAGACAGCCTTGGCTGAGCGGTACATAGGAACACAGGGACAGGAACAATTGAATGGACCTCGTACCCAGACATTTGGGGGAGTGAGTCCCAGATTTCCACTACACTTTCTATAAAAAAGTGTTTGCTTGCAGTAAAATATGCTTTGTAAATGTTGCCTCTTCAGTAGAGGAAGTGTTCTACACTGATTTCAGAGAATAGCTGGGAGATATGTGGTTGAGAACTCAGCATTGCCATAAAAAGACCACATTAGTTATTTCCAAAGATTGTGAAAGTCTTGGCGCATTCTGTTACATCAGGATTGAAGTACAATGGAAGATACACGAGAAAAAGTGGATTTAAAGAAATCATGATTTACGTACCCCAATTTTCCAACATGTCATGAAGTGACTGAACTCCCATTCCCCCACCCCCACCGCCTCCCGTGTTGCTGCCGGCATATCTGATCTGCAGCTCCTTCTCCAGACAGACTCATCAGTGTCAGTCTAATCTAATTGGACCTTGGTGCCTAAGACCATGTGTACTGAAGTTCCTGGTGTCTTTTTGGTATTTGCTTCTAAATTAATCCAAATAAAAGGAAATATTATTTTATGTAGGTGAGACTAATTTTGTACATTACTTTTTCTGTAATAAATAATAATAGAAAAAATGGCTGAAGACTGACAATAAGAGATATGACAGGGAATTAGGTTAAACTAGTATTTTCTGTCCCTGCCCCACACCAGCCATTCTGGACTGCAGCCTGGTTACCATGAAGGTGAGAGCTGGGCTCAGGGTTCCCTCAGACCCATTCCACTGCCTGTTGGTCCTTCTTCACCTTTGTTTTACTTTCTCAATCCCTCCTCTCTCTAGGAATGTATCCAATTCTCTCTTCAACTCAGAGTCAACATGGATTTATGAAAGGGAAATCATGCTTGACAAATCTGTTAGAGTATTTTGAGGTTCTAGATAGCAGAATAGATAAGGAGGAATAAGTGGATGTGGTTTATTTGGATTTTCAGAAGGCATTTGATAAGGTGCCACACAAGAGGTTATTAAACATAATTAGGACTCATGGGATTGGGGTAATACACTAGCATGGATTGAGGATTGGTTAATGGACAGAAAACAGAGAGTAGGAATAAACGGGTTATTTTCGGGTTGGTAGGCTGTACCGCAAGGATCAGTGCTTGGGCCTCAGCTATTCACAATCTACATCAATGATTTGGATGAGGGGACCAAATGTAAAATATCCAAGTTTCCTGATGATACAAAGCTAGGTAGAAATGTAAGTTGTGAGGAAAATGCAAAGAGGCAGATTCAAAAGGTTAGTGGGAGCCCAGGAGAGCGCGAGACCTCGGCAGATTCAAAAGGTGAGCGAGAGCCCAGGAGAGCGTGAGACCTCAGCAGATTCAAAAGGTGAGCGAGAGCCCAGGGGAGTGCGAGACCTCGGCAGATTCAAAAGGTGAGCGAGAGCCCAGGGGAGTGCGAGACCTCGGCAGATTCAAAAGGTGAGCGAGAGCCCAGGGGAGCGCAAGACCTTGGCAGATTTAAACGGTGATCGAGAGCACAGGGGAGTGCGAGACCTCGGCAGATTCAAAAGGTGAGCGAGAGCCCAGAACAGCGCGAGACCTCGGCAGATTCAAAAGGTGAGCGAGAGCCCAGGGGAGTGCGAGACCTCGGTAGATTCAAAAGGTGAGCGGGAGCGCAGGAGAGCGCGAGACCTCGGCAGATTCAAAAGGTGAGCGAGAGCGCGAGACCTCGGCAGATTCAAAAGGTGAGCGAGAGCCCAGGAGAGCGCGAGACCTCGGCAGATTCAAAAGGTGAGCGAGAGCGCGAGACCTCGGCAGATTCAAAAGGTGAGCGAGAGCGCGAGACCTCGGCAGATTCAAAAGGTGAGCAGGAGCGCGAGACCTCGGCAGATTCAAAAGGTGAGCGAGAGCCCAGGGGAGTGCGAGACCTCGGTAGATTCAAAAGGTGAGCAGGAGCGCGAGACCTCGGCAGATTCAAAAGGTGAGCGAGAGCGCGAGACCTCGGCAGATTCAAAAGGTGAGCGAGAGCGCGAGACCTCGGCAGATTCAAAAGGTGAGCGAGAGCGCGAGACCTCGGCAGATTCAAAAGGTGAGCAGGAGCGCGAGACCTCGGCAGATTCAAAAGGTGAGCGAGAGCCCAGGGGAGTGCGAGACCTCGGTAGATTCAAAAGGTGAGCAGGAGCGCGAGACCTCGGCAGATTAAAAAGGTGAGCGAGAGCCCAGGGGAGTGCGAGACCTCGGTAGATTCAAAAGGTGAGCAGGAGCGCGAGACCTCGGCAGATTCAAAAGGTGAGCGAGAGCCCAGGGGAGTGCGAGACCTCGGTAGATTCAAAAGGTGAGCGGGAGCGCAGGAGAGCGCGCGACCTCGGCAGATTCAAAAGGTGAGCGAGAGCCCAGGAGAGCGCGAGACCTCGGCAGATTCAAAAGGTGAGCGAGAGCGCGAGACCTCGGCAGATTCAAAAGGTGAGCGAGAGCGCGAGACCTCGGCAGATTCAAAAGGTGAGCAGGAGCGCGAGACCTCGGCAGATTCAAAAGGTGAGCAGGAGCGCGGGAGCGGCTACAACAGACCGGTGAGTGTAAAGAAGTAAAAAGTAATTGAAGTGTGACATCACCAGAAAGCAGGTAAGTGATTGGTCGGTGAGTATTTCTCTATTTCTCGCTTTTTTTCCAAACTTGGGCATCTAAATTTAAACGCCTTGGTGTAGATTAAAAGATATACGTGTTCCAAATTTTAAAACTAATTAATTCATTTATTGAGATGGGAGACCAGGCAATGTGTTGTTGCTACATGTGGGAGTTGATGGACACCATTGAGGTCCAAGGCGACCACATCTGCAGCAAATATTGGCTGCTCGAGGAACTTCGGCTCAGAGTTGATGAGCTGGAGTCCGAGCTTCAGACACTGTGACACATTAAGGAGGGGGAGCGTTACCTGGACATTAAGTTCCAGGAGGCAGTCACATCCACTAGAGTAATTACTTCCAATTTGGCCCATGGTCAGGGACAGGAGGGTGTGACTACAAGCGAGGCAGGTATTGGGATCCAGGAGGTAGCGATGGAGGAGCCTCAGCCCTTGGCCTTGTCCAACAGGTATGAGATTCTTGCTCCCTGTGTGGATGAGGGCAGGGACTGCAGGGAGGATGAGCAACCTGACCACAGCACCGTGGTACAGGGAGCCATTCAAGTGGGGTGAGTAAAAAGAAATGTTGTAGTGATAGGGGACAGTATAGTTAGGGGGATAGATACTGCTCTCTGCAGCCGAGAGCGTGAGTCCCGAAGGCTGTGTTGCCTGCCCGGTGCCAGTGTTGATGACATCTTCGCTGGGCTGGATTGAAACTTGGAGTGGGAGGGGGAGGATCTAATTGTCATGGTCCACATAGGCACCAATGACATAGGTAGGACAAAGAAAGAGGTTATGCTGAGAGAGTATGAGCAGCTAGGGGCTAAATTAAAAAGCAAAACCACAAAGGTAATAATCTCTGGATTACTACCTGAGCCATGAGCGAATTTGCTTAGGGTAAATAAGATCAGAGAAATGAACGAGTGGCTCAAAGACTAGTGTGGGAGAAAGGGGTTTTGATTTGTGGGGCACTGGCACCAGTACTGGGATAAGAGGGAGCTGTTCCGTTTGGATGGGCGTCACTTGAATCATGCTGGGGCTAGAGTCCTGGAGAATTGAATAACTAGGGCTGTAGAGAGGGATTTATACTAAATAGCAGGGCCGGGGGGGGGGGGCACCATCCAGGTGAGCGGGAATTTAAAAAGTCAATGAGAAATGAGAAAGCAATAGAGCAGGATAGAGATGGGGGAAATAATAACCAGAGTGTGACAGGAAGGGACAGAATGTTTAAAAATAAGAGTGCAACAGAAAATGATTCCAAAACAAAGAGAAATGGTAAAAAGACAAAGTTAAAAGATTTATATCTGAATGCACGCAGCATTTGTAACAAGATAGATAAGTTGACAGCACAAATAGATACAAATGGGTATGATTTGATCGCCATTACAGAGACGTGTTTGCAAGGTGATCAGGGCTGGGAACTGAACATTCCCGGGTATTTAACAATTCAGAGTGCTTTGTGCATTGAGTGCTGCTGGAGTTTTGCTAAGTGGGAGAAAAATCATTTAAGTGTATTTTGTGAATTTTAGTGTGTTAAGAAGTCAATTATTTGAAGTAAGTTTAATTTTTTAAGGGTTTTTTAAACTCTTGGGCAGTTTAAACCGGAAGTAGAATCCGGGTATAAAAGGGGAGGGGCTAGTGCAGTGCACGGAGTGCTTTGTGCATTGAGTGCTGCTGGAGTTTTGCTAAGTGGGAGAGTTCGGACAAGTGGGAGGTGAGGGTGTGTTTTTTGCTCTGTTTTCTTCCCCACTCCCAGGCTTAGACAGCACTGCAGAGGCGGAGCAGCGAGACGAGTCAACCAAACAGGCCCCACAGACAGTATTCAAGGAGGAGGTTGGTGATCAGCTGGTTGGTTGTTTTTCTTCCTTCTCTTCTCTTTTATACCTTTAAGTTGGTAAGTCCTATTGAATAGTGGTGTGACATTATCATCTATATCCAGGCAGGGTTTTCATAACTAATAATAAGAAATTTAATTAATTATATAGAATGGAGCAAGTGATGTGTTACTGTTGCGAGATGTGGGAGCCAGTAGCCCCCATTGAGGCTCACGGTGATTACATCTGCGACAAGTGTTTGCTGCTAGAGGAACTCAAGTTCCATGTTATGGAGCTTGAGACCGAGCTTCAGACACTGCGACACATCAGGGAGGGGGAGAAGTTCCTGGACTCTATGTTTCAGGAGATGGTCACACCTATGAAGTTAATTACTGCAGATGTAGTCCGTGGTCAGGGACAGGGCGGTGTGACTATGAGTGAGGAAGGTACAGGGATCCAGGATGTAGTGTTGAAGGAGATGCAGCCCTTGTTCTTGTCCAGCAGGATCGAGGTTCTTACTCCCTGTGAGGACGGGAGCGGGGACTGCAGGGAGGATGAGCAACCTGGCCACAGCACCGTGGTACAGGGGGCCATTCAAGTGGAGGGAGTAAAAAGAAATGTTGTAGTGGTAGGGGATAGTATCATTAGGGGGATAGATAGGGTTCTCTGCAGTCAAGAGCGGGAGTCCCGAAGGCTGTGTTGCCTGCCCGGTGCCAGGGTTAAGGACATCTCTTCTGGGCTGGAAAGAAACTTGGAGGGGGAGGATCCAGTTGTCGTGGTCCATGTTGGTACAAATGACGTAGATAGGACAAGGAAGACAGTTCTTTTAAAGGAGTATGAGCAGCCAGGGGTCAAATTAAAAAACAGAACCCCAAGGGTAATAATCTCTGGGTTATTACCTGAGCCACGAGCGAATTTGGCTAGGATAAATAAAATTAAACAGTTAAATGTGTGGCTCAAAGACTGGTGTGGGAGAAATGGGTTTTGCTTCTTGGGACACTGGCACCAGTACTGGGACAGGAGGGAGCTGTTCCGTTGGGACGGACTCCACTTGGCCAGTGCTGGGACTAGAGTCCTGGCGAATCATATAACTGGGGCTGTAGAGAGGGCTTTAAACTAATTAGTGGGGGGGAGGTTTCTAGAGAGCAAATAATAGAAATGACCACAGAGAAGGTCATAGACTTAGGTAGCAGTGGGGGAATTAAAAAACAGAACGTGTCAGGAAGGGACAGAAGGTATGGAGTAAAAAGTAAAGTACAAAAAAAGGAAAAAACAGGAACTAAGTGTTACAAAACATATTTGAAAGTTCCTTATCTGAATGCACGTAGCATTCGTAACAAAATGAATGAGTTAACGGCACAAATAATGACATATGGGTATGATCTTGTGGCCATTACAGAAACATGGCTGCAGGGTGATCATGACTGGGAATTAAACATACCAGGTTATTTAACAATCAGGAAGGACAGGCAGGAAGGGAGAGGAGGTGGGGTGGCTATGTTAATAAAGGAAGGAATCACTATAATACAGAGAAATGATATTGGGTCAAAGGAGCAGGATAGTGAAACAGTTTGGGTGGAGATAAGGAATAATAAGGGGAAAAAAACACTAGCGGGTGTAGTCTATAGGCCTCCGAACAGTTGCAACTCTGTTGGACGGAGTATTAATCAGGAAATAGTTGAGGCTTGTAATAAGGGAACAGCTATAGTTATGGGGGATTTTAATTATCATATTAACTGGACAAATCAAATTGGGCAGGGCTGCCTTGAGGATGAGTTCATTGAGTGTATTAGGGATGGGTTTCTTGAGCAGTATGTAACTGAACCGACCAGGGGGCAAGCAACCTTAGATTTGGTCCTGTGTAATGAGACAGGATTAATTAAAAATGTCCTAGTAAAGGATCCCCTTGGAATGAGTGACCATAACATGGTTGAGTTCCATATTCAATTAGAGGGTGAGAAGGTTGGATCTCAAACAAGCGTGCTGAGCTTGAATAAAGGAGACAATGAAGGTATGAGAGCAGAATTGATTTGAGTGGACTGGGGAAATAGATTAAAAGGTAAGATGGTACATGATCAGTGGTGTACATTTAAGGAGTTATTTTACAACTTCCAAAAAATATATATTCCACTGAGGGGGAAAAAAGGGTGTAAAAGAAAAGATAGCCATCCGTGGCTAAGTAAAGTAATTAAGGATAGTATCCGACTAAAAATAAGGGCATATAAGGTAGCCAAATCTAGTGGGAGGATGGAAGATTGGGAAGTCTTTAAAAGACAGCAAAAAATAACTAAAAGATTGATTAAGAAAGGGAAGATAGATTATGAAAGTAAATTAGCAAAAAATATATAAACAAGACAGCAAAAGTTTCTATAGTTATATAAAAAGAAAAAGGGTGGCTAAAGTAAATGTTGGTCCCTTAGAGGATGAGGCCGGGAAATTAATGGTGGGAAATATGGAGATGGCAAAAACACTGAACAATTATTTTGTATCAGTCTTTACAGTAGAGGACACTAAGAATATCCCAACACTGGTCAAACAGGGGGCTCTAGGGGGGGAGGAACTAAATACAATTAAAATCACTAAGGAAGTGGTACTTGGTAAAATAATGGGACTCAAGGCGGATAAATCCCCTGGACCTGATGGCTTGCATCCTAGGGTCTTGAGGGAAGTAGCGGTAGGGATTGTGGATGCATTGGTAATAATTTTCCAAAACTCACTGGACTCAGCAAAGGTCCCGGCAGATTGGAAAACTGCTAATGTAACACCCTTATTTAAAAAGGGTAGTAGGCAGAAGGCTGGAAACTATAGACCTGTTAGCCTAACATCTGTGGTTGATAAAATGTTAGAGTCCATTATTAAGGAGACAGTAACAGGACATTTGGATAAACATAATTTAATAGGACAAACTCAGCATGGTTTCATGAAGGGGAAGTCATGTTTGACAAATTTGCTTGAGTTTTCTGAGGAGGTAACATACAGGTTGGATAAAGGGGAACCAGTGGACGTAGTGTATTTAGACTTCCAAAAGGCATTTGACAAGGTGCCACACAAAAGATTATTGCTCAAGATAAAAAATCACGGGATTGGGGGTAATATTCTGGCATGGGTGGAGATTGGCTCTCTAACAGAAAGCAGAGTTGGGATAAATGGTTCGTTCTCAGATAGGCAAATAATAACTAGTGGTGTTCCGCAGGGGTCAGTGCTGGGTCCCGAACTCTTTACAATCTATATTAATGATTTGGAGGAGGGGACCGAGTGTAACATATCAAAGTTTGCAGATGATACAAAGATGGGACGGAAAGTAGTGAGTGAGGAGGACATAAAAAACCTGCAAAGGGACATAGACAGGCTAAGTAAGTGGGCAGAGATTTGGCAGATGGAATACAATACTGGAAAGTGTGAGGTTATGCACTTTGGCAGGAAAAATCATAGAGCAAGTTATTATCTTAATGGCAAGAAACTGGAAAGTACTGTAGTACAAAGGGATCTGGGGGTCCTGGTGCACGAAACTCAAAAAGTTAGTATGCAGGTGCAACAAGTGATCAAGAAGGCCAATGGAATGTTGGCTTTTATTGCTAGGGGGATGGAATATAAAAACAGAGAGGTATTGCTGCAGTTGTACAAGGTATTGGTGAGACCGCACCTGGAATACTGCATACAGTTTTGGTGTCCATACTTAAGAAAAGACATACTTGCTCTCGAGTCAGTACAAAGAAGGTTCACTCGGTTAATCCCGGGGATGAGGGGGTGGTCATATGAGGAGAGGTTGAGTAGATTGGGACTCTACTCATTGGAGTTCAGAAGAATGAGAGGCGATCTTATTGAAACATATAGGCCTAGAAATTCAGTTGCGTCCGCCAGCCGTTAGCGCCATAAGAGGGGTAGTTTTCCAGCGCTAGGCACTTAGCGCCCGGGCGCAGGCCGATCTGCGCCTACGCCCAACTTCAGTTGACATTTAGCGCCGGCGCAAAGTATTTGCGCCCGCTCAGCTGCGCGCGCAGCTTATGACGTCATTTCGTCGTGCAACGCTGTTTGTGCGCCCCAAACTGGAAATTCAGTGGCGCCCGCCCAATGTGGGCGTGGCGCTGTTAAGAACTGTGAAGTGGAACGCAGCAGAGGCCCTGCGGGCCTCGGGGAGTGCTAATTAAAGGGCACTTAGACTGAACTGCAAAGGCCAGCCATTTTGCTGCAATGACTTTAGTGCTTTGGATTTCTGGACAGAGACCAAGGAACAGACCTTCCTGATTTGGGACAACATAGGAGAGGTATTTTTGGCTTCTGGCCAGAGCTTGGAAATTTCACTCATTGTGATTTCACTGTTTGCAAGTTTATTATGGGGGCTGCATGGGGTTCCAACCCTCAGTTCCAGCATTATGTGCGAAGGGCTCGCAGATGCTGTGTGAGAGGGCCAGCCATGCCTAGACGTAGAGGGGCCATCAGGCGTCGGCAATGTAGGCCTTACCCACTCGGGGAATACCGGCAGCAGGTGTCCTATCTCACCATGACTGCCGCGCATTGTGTTAAGAGGCTGCGCTTCAGAAGAGAGGTGGTTGCAGAGATCTGCCAGCTGCTTCACAGAGATCTGCGTCCACAGCTGATGTGCAGGACGTCTCTGTTGGTGGAAGTGAAGGTCACGGGGGCTCTGAACTTTTATGCAAGCGGCTCATTCCAAGCCGCTGCTGGGGACATAGCGAACATTTCCCAGTTCGCCGTGCATCGCTGCATCCGGCAGGTCACCGATGCCCTTTTCGCAAGGAGACACCAATTCATCTCCTTCCCCATGACCCTAGAGAGGCAGGAGCAGCGTGCAGTCGGATTTGCCAGGATCGCCGACTTCCCCATGGTGCAGGGCGCCATTGACTGCACGCATGTGGCTATGCGGGCACCTATCGACAATGCCGAGGATTACCACAACTGGAAGGGCTACCATTCCCTCAATGTACAGCTGGTGTGTGACCACAGGCAGCGCATCCTAGCTGTCAATGCCCGCTTTCCAGGAAGCAGCCACGATGCATTTATCCTGCGCCAGACTACTGTGGCTGACATGTTCGAGGCACAGCCTCCACCAAGGGGATGGCTTATTGGGGACAAGGGCTACCCTTTGTGTACATGGCTCATGACCCCGCTCCGCGCGCCCAGGACCCCTGCTGAGGAGGCATACAACGAAAGCCATCAAGCCACAAGGAACATCATAGAGCAAATGATTGGCGTCCTCAAGCAACGGTTCCGCTGCCTGGATCGATCCAGCGGATCTCTACAGTATTCGCCGGGTAGAGTCTCCCAGTTCGTCGTCATTTGCTGCATGCTGCACAACCTGGCTATCCGCAGGGCTCAGGCACTGCCACCTCATGTTGGACCACCACCTCAGGAGGACGAGCAGGAGGACCATGAGGAGGAGGAGGAGGAGTACCAGCCCAGGAGGGAGCCAAAAGGTTCCAAGGGCCGTCCGCCGGCGGCTTATTGAACGACACTTCTAGGCCCCCTGTCAGGGAATGGCTTGTGGCAATGAACGCACCTGAATGCAGCCGCTCCGCAAGCCCTCAGCCTGTTAACGCAACAACCACTTGAAACATGACACCTGGACAAGCTGAATAAATAAAAAGCTTTATTTAACAAACTCAGGGCCCTTCCCCCATGAAACAGAAAAACAGACAACACCCCCAAAAGACAGCCAAAAACATATCTCACTCCCACAACCTGGGGAGGAATAACAAAACTTGTCCATCCAATTGGCCTTCATCCTCGGCCTAACCAAGACAAACCCCCCCCATACAGAACACAAACACCCCCATATAAAAAAACAGTTGCCTTCATCTTCGGCGTTAGCAAAATAAGCCCCCCCCATACAGAACACAAACACCCCCATATAAAAAAACAGTTGGCAACACACTCTACTTGGTGTGCCGACAGGGCGAGTCCTTGTGCAGGCTTCTCCGGCCCCTGCCCGACCTGTTGCTCCGCCTCCACCTGGGCCCTGTGGGTGTTGCAAGGCTGGGGGAAGGCTCCTGAGGGGCACAATGCTTGACGGCAGATGCCCTTGGGGGTCGGCCTAGACGAGGTCCGGCCCTGGAGGGGCCGGCTGCTGACTGCTGCAGCTGTGGCTGGGCAGCATCAGTCTCTCCAGCAGCTCGTCGCAGCTTGGCTGGGGGAGTGGCAGTGGCGGCTGCATCAATGGGGGCAAGCTGGCTGATGCCAGGCGCTCGCTGGTCACCAGAGACACTGGCACTCGGCCGGGCTGGCACTGCAGCAAGCGCAGCAATCTGGTGAAGGCCAGACCGCTGTGCTGCAGCAGGGCGGCGGGTGCCCTGGCGATGCTTCCGTGACACAGCGAGTGTGGCAGAAGTGAGTGCCCGAACTGCCCTGGTCTGTGCCCGCATCAGATCAGCCAGTGTCTGCACGGCACCACTCATGAACTCTCGACTCGCGTCCTGCGCTGCCGCGAGTTGGTCGACACCCCTGGCCTGTGAGTCCCCGAAATCGGCCACACTATGAGCCAGGGACTCAATGGCCTGAGGCAACTGTCCCACAACCCCCATGAACTCGTTGTGGCGCCGCTCCGAGGCTGCGGACATTTCATCAAGGAGGCGCACCTCCTGGGCGAGGACCGTCTCCGGACTGGAGGCCGGACTCTCCCTCTGGGGAGAAGGCCGCCGAGCTGCCCGACCCTTCCCGCGTGCCTGGACGCCACTGGGCCCAGCAACTGCCCTCCCCTGCAACACTTCCCCCCTCTGGGGAGAAGGCCGCCGTGCTGCCCGACCCTTCCCGCGTGCCTGGACGCCACTGGGCCCAGCAACTGCCCTCCCCTGCAACACTTCCCCCCTCTGGGGAGAAGGCCGCCGTGCTGCCCGACCCTTCCCGCGTGCCTGGACGCCACTGGGCCCAGCAACTACACCCCCCTGCAACACTTCCCCCCTCTGGGGAGAAGGCAGCCGTGCTGCCCGACCCTTCCCGCGTGCCTGGACGCCACTGGGCCCAGCAACTACACCCCCCTGCAACACTTCCCCCCTCTGGGGAGAAGGCAGCTGTGCTGCCCGACTCTTCCCGCGTGCCTGGACGCCACTGGGCCCAGGAGCTACACCCCCCTGCAACACTTCCCCCTGGCTCTCCTCCAGGCAAGACGTCTCCCCTCCATTGCCATCCCCTGGCGCGGATGAGGGTTCCCCCGATGTGCCGCCTTCCTCTTGGTCCTCGTCGTCCTCCTCTTCCGAGGGACTGGCACTCTCAGCTTCAGGGACCTCCTCCTCACCAGCTGAAAGCAGGAAGGCACAAGAGTAGCTTTAGAGTGAGGACAGGGCGTCAGCGAGGGAGGCATGATTGGTGGCATTATGCGCATTGGTCGGACAGTGGCAAAGGATGTAGATCTGAAGCGCAAGGGGAACGAGAGAGGTGCAAACGGTCATGTCCTTACCATTGGGGCCCAGCACAGGGTCGGCATCTCCAATAGCAACGGGGCCAACCACCCGGGCACGCATGAGTCGAGCCACGCGCTCCTCCAGGTCACTGAGCTCCTGGAACTGGGCACGGCCTCCCCCGGTGACAGTCCGGCTCCTCAGATTCTGCGCCTGCTTGGCCTGCAAGAGAAAGGATGGCCTCTAAGTACAGTGTGGTGCCCTGTTGTTGTGTGCACTGCCTCCCATGGTCGAATAGCTTGGCCAGTGTGGTGCCCTGTTGTTGTGTGCACTGCCTCCCATGGTCGAATAGCTTGGCCAGTGTGTGAAGTGCAGAAAGTGTTATTGATGATCATGCCAGTGCCATAGCTGCGGGAGGAGGGCTGGCCATTAGGCCTTTGAGGTCCCTTTGACCATAATGTGAGGTGCACATGCAAGGATGAGGAGGACACTGGAAAGGGTACTCACCCTGACCAACCGAGTGAGGTCGTTGTACTTCTTGCGGCATTGGTCACCAGTCCTGGGGACATCGCTGTTGGCTGACACCCTCAGGGCGATTTCCCTCCAGGCTCTCCTGTACTGCCTCCTGGGAGCCTTCTTGCCACTGTCCGGGCACAAGATCTCTCTGTTCTTTTCCAACCCCCTAAGCAGCACCCTCAAAGCATGCTCTGAGAAGCGCTGCGCTCGTTCACGGGCCTTCTGCATGGCTTCAGGCGCTATTTGGGTCCACCAGCAGTGTTCAGGCCTAGCTGCAGGGCTCCACTATCCAGGGCGTGGCAGCAGACAAAGTCGACCCTTCCCCCTTTAAGAGCTGGCCGGCGTCAGGGTGTCTGCTGTCAATCAAAACATGACCGCACCTGCGCTGCGCCCGGCCTCGGCGTTATCAGTCCGCACCGCCGGCTTAGCGCCTAAAGATAGGAGTGCAACGCCAGTTTCAGCGCTCGCCCAAACTCCTTGGCCAAAGCTACTGAATTTCGGCGAAGTGGCCTCCACTTTCCGGCGGGCGCTAACTTTACCGCCCCAAAACTGGCTAGACTGAATTTCTAGGCCATAATATTGTGAAGGGGCTTGATCGGGTGGATGCGGTGAGGATGTTCCCAATGATGGGTGAAACTAGAACTAGGGGGCATAATCTTAAAATAAGGGGCTGCTCTTTCAAAACTGAGATGAGGAGAAACTTCTTCACTCAGAGGGTGGTAGGTTTGTGGAATTTGCTGCCCCAGAAAGCTGTGGAAGCTACATCATTAAATAAATTTAAAACAGAAATAGATAGTTTCCTAGAAGTAAAGGGAATTAAGGGTTACGGGGAGCGGGCAGGAAATTGGACATGAGTCTAGGTTCGGAATGGTCATGGCCCTGTGGGTAGTGGAGTGGGCCCAGGGGCCGTGTAGCCTTGTTCTGCTCCTACTGTGTTCTAATTCTGTGTTAGATTTCAGGAGATGGTTTTATTCCTGTTCCTGGCTGGGGTGGAGATCGCCTTTACAGAAGGTAAGTACTGTAGAAAATATAGGGACAGAGTGATCTCCTGGAAGAATTTTGATCGCCTAGATGGGTTGGAGAGGAATTTCCCAGATTTTTTTCTCCCAAATTGGCCATTGGGTCTTTATCTGGTTTTTCGCCTCTCCCGGGAGATCACATGGGTTCGGGTGGATGCAGAGTGATAGAAGATTTGAGGTTAGGATCAGATCAGCCATGATCTTATTGAATGGTGGAGCAGGCTCGAGGGGCCGATTGGCCTACTCCTGCTCCTATTTCTTATGTTCTTATGATAGACAGAAAGGAAAGGGAGGTGGGGTGGCTTTGTTGGTAAAGGATGGGATCAGTGCGGTGGTGAGAAGTGATATTGGCTCAGAAGATCAAGATGTAGAATCAGTTTGGGTGGAGATAAAAAAAAATAAAGGGAAAAAAAGTCTCTGGTGGGCGTAGTCTACAGGCCTCCGAACAGTAGCAATACTGTTGGACAGAGTATAAATCAACAAATAATGGAGGCCTGTAAAAAAGGTACGGTAATAATCATGGATGATTTTAATCTCCATATTAATTGGACAAATCAAATTGGCCATGGTAGCCTTGAGGAGGAATTCATATAGTGCATCCAGGATGGTTTCCTAGAACAGTATGTAATGGAACTAACCAGGGAGCAAGCTATCTTGGATCTGGTGCTGTGTAATTAGACAGAATTAATAAATGATCTCAAAGTATAGGATCCTCTAGGAAAGAGTGATCATAGCATGGTTGAATTTCAAATTCAGTTGGAGGGTGAGAAAGTTGTATCTCATACCAGTGTCCTGATCTTAAACAAAGGCAATTACAGTGGCATGAGGGCAGAACTGGCTAAAGTGGACTGGAAAAATAAATTAAAGGGTAAGACAGTTGAAATGCAGTGGCGGACATTTAAGGAGATATTTCATAACTCTCAGCAAAAATATATTCCAGTGAGAAAGAAAGATTTTAAGAGAAGGGAGCACCACCCGTGGCTAACTAAGGAAGTAAAGGATGGTATCAAATTGAAAACAAAGGGATACGATGTTGCCAAGATTGTTGGGAGACCAGAGGATTGGGAAATTTTTAAAAACCAGCAAAGGATGACTACAAAATAATAAAGAGAGAGAAAATGAATTATGAGAGTAAACTGGCAAGAAACATTAAAACAGATAGTAAGAGCTTCTACAGCTATATATAAAGGAAGAGGGTAGCTAAAGTAAACATTGGTCCCTTAGAGGATGAGACTGGGGAATTAATAATGGAGAACGGGGAAATGGCAGAGACTCTGAACAAATATTTTGTATCTGTCTTCACGGTAGAAGACACTAACAACATCTCAACAATGGATAATCAAGGGACCACAGGGAGTGGGGAACTAAAGACAATCACTATCAAAAAGGAAAAAGTTCTTGGTAAAATAATGGGACTAAAAGACAAAAAGTTCCCTGGACCAGATGGCCTGCATCCCAGGGTCTTAAAAGAAAAGGCTGCAGAGACATTGGTTGCAATATACCAAAATTCCTTGGACTCTGGAGAGGTCCCAGCGGATTGGAAAACCGCAAATGTAACACCCCTATTTAAAAAAGGAGGGAGACAGAAAACAGGAAACTATAGGCCAGTTAGCCTAACATCTGTCATTGGGAAAATGCTGGAGCCCTTCATTAAGGAAGCAGTAGCAGGGCATTTGGAAAATCATAATGCAGTCAAGCAGAGTCAGCATGGTTTTATGAAAGGGAAATCATGTTTAACAAATTTGCTGGAGTTCTTTGAGGAGGTAACGAGTAGGGTGGGCAAAGGTGAACCAGTGGATGTGGTGTATTTGGATTTCCAGAAGGCATTCGATAAGGTGCCACATAAAAGTTTACTGCATAAGATAAGAGCTCACAGAATTGGGGGTAATATATTAGCATGGATAGAGAATTGGCTAACTAACAGAAAGCAGACAGTCAGGATAAATGGGTCACTTTCTGGTTGGCAAACGGTAACAGGGATCGGTGCTGGTGCCTCAACTATTTACAATCTACATTAATGACTTGGATGAAGGGACTGAGTGTAATGTAGCCAAGTTTGTGGATGATACAAAGATGGGTGGGAAAGCAAGTTGTGCAGAGGACTCAAAGAACCTGCAAAGGGATACAGACAGGCTAGGTGAGTGGGCAAACATTTGGCAGATGGAGTATAATGTGGGAAAGTGCGAGGTTATACACTTTGGCAGGAAAAATAAAAAAGCAAATTATTATTGACATGGAGAGAGATTACAAAATGCTACAGTTCAGAGGGACCTGAGGGTCCTTGTACATGAAAGACAAAAAGTTAGCATGCAGGTATAGCAAGTAATCAAAAAGGCAAATGGAATGTTGGCCTTTATTTCAAACGGGTTGGAGTATAAAAGCAGGGAAGTCCTGCTACAACTGTACAGGGTATTGGTGAGACAACACCTTGAGTACTGCGTACAGTTTTGGTCTCCTTATTTAAGGAAGGATATACTTGCATTGGAGGCAGTTCAGAGACGATTTACTAGTTTAATTCCAGAGATGAGGGTGTTGACTTATGAGGAAAGGTTGAGCAGGCTGGACCTATACTCATTGGAATTTAGAAGATTGGGAGGTGATCTTATTGAAACATATAAGATACTGAGGGGACACGACAAGGTAGATGCAGAGAGGATGCTTCCCCTCGTGGGGAAATCTAGAATGCGGGGGCACAGTTTTAGAATAAAGGGTCGCCCTTTTAGAACTGAGATGAGGAGGAATTCCTTCTGAGTATCATAAATCTGTGGAATTCTCTGCCCCACAGAGCCGTGTAGGCTGGGTCATTAAATACATTTAAGGTGGAGATAGACAGATTTTTGCAAGATCAGGGAGTGAAGGGTTATGGGGAACGGGCAGGGCCCAAAATCAGCCATGATCTTATTGAATGGCGGAGCAGGCTTGAGGGGTCAAGTGTTCTATTCCTGCTCCTATTTCTTATGTTATTATATTCTTATGTAGGCTTCAAGGGGATATAGACAGGCAAATGAGTGGGCAAGAACATGGCAAATGGAATATAATGTGGAGAAATGTGAAGTTATCCAATTTGGTAGGAAAAACAGAAAAGCAGAGTATTTTTTAAATGGTGAGAGATTGGGAAATGTTGGTGTTCAGAGAGACCTGGGTGTCCTTGTACACGAATCACTTAAAGTTAACATGCAGGTACAGCCAGCAATTAGTAAAGCAAATGGTATGTTGGCCTTTATTACAAGAGGATTTGAGTATAAGAGTAAAGGTATCTTACTGCAATTATATAGGGCCCTGGTGAGACCACAACCTGGAGTATTGTGTACAGTTTTGATCTCCTTACCCAAGGAAGGATATACTTGCATAGAGAGAGTGCAACGAAGGTTCACCTGTTTGATTCCTTGGGTGGGGGGATTGTCCTATGAGGAGAGGTTGAGCAGACTAGGCCGATATTTTCTAGAGTTTAGAAGAATGAGAGGTGATCTCATTGAAACATACAAAATTCTTACAGGGCTTGACAGGGTAGATGCAGGGAGAATGTTTTCCCTGGCTGGGGAGTCTAGAACCAGGGGTCACAGTCTCAGAGTAAGGGGTCTGCCATTTAGGACTGAGATGAGGAGAAATTTCTGCACTCAGAGGGTGGTGAATCTTTGTAATTCTCTACACCAGAGGGCTGTGGAGGCTCAGTCGTTGAGTATATTCAAGACAGAGATAGATAGATTTTTCGATGTTAAGGGAATCAAGTGATATGGGGATAGTGCAGAAAAGTGGAGATGAGGTAAATGATTAGCCATGATCTTATTGAATGGCAGAGCAGGCTTGAAGGGCCAAATGGCCAACTCCTGCTCCTATTTTTTATGTTCTTAGGTTCTTATGTCAGCATGTGGGTCCCCGGTGCATATATCAGCATTGAACAAAAAAACTGGCCTTATGTTTTATGTTACCCATGTCTACCATCTGATTCAATGGTCTTGCCTGGTATCTTATTCCCTGACTAATATTGAAAACATTCTCCCTGCTCTCCCTTCCTACACTAATACTTAATTTGTGCCACCTGGTATGTGCGCCCATCATCATATGGAGCAAATTGTATCGATCAATTGTTTTTGCTCTCGAAGAATCTTGAACATTTCCAGTGGACTTCCTCAAAGTGAGAATTCCTTAATCTTTCTTGATAAATTATCATTCTTGCACATCTCCGGAATCTTCTAAAGGCAATAATATATTTCCTGTAATTGGGTGACTAAAGCTGTGTAGGTTCGACCCAGTGTCTTATAGATTTGTGCCTATAAGATATAAGTTCTTCTGAATCAGGTTATATTGTTCCTGATTTGCTTATCTCATCTTCTGTTACCTGGAGCGGTCGTCTCCCGATCCTTATCTCGTGGAGTGGATCGAGGGTTCAATCACAGATTAACCTTACAGGTGTGATGCAATCGCCCGAACGTGTTAATGAACCTATCCCAGGGAATTGAGATGGTGTCAACGTTTATGACTGGAGGCGGCAGGGCATCCTGTCTGCTCATATTCTGTAGCGGAGCTGGAACCCCAGAATTTCAATCCCAGGCACTTCATGGTTTAAAACCCTTTCATTATAACACAGCAGATTCTCCGATTTACCATGAGCTCTGCCATTTGAGATCCTCCAGTAACATTTACAATAACAGATTCCAGGACTGACCCCTTTACTTCCCATCCCGAAATGTTTTTGAGATTGATAAGTTCCAATTTGAGCTGCCCTCTATTTCCTATTTTGAGCAAATTTTCTTTCTCAGCTCAAATAATGATGTCTGAACCCTGAGCTGAAAGGGAAGAGGAAGCTCGCCTGCCCTGTGGTTTCACAAGAGATAACGTCATTTACTTTGTGCAGAGCAATGAATGAGAACCTCAGTGTGCTGTGTGTCGCTCTGCTGGGAGCTTTGCTGCTCAGTCTCTGGACTACTTCACTAGTCTCTAACCACAAGGTAGGCAATCTTAAAGCAATCATATTTGATTTTAATGGATTGATTTAAATGTGACTTGAGTAACTTTTTTTTATACGTTCATGGGATCTGGGCATCGTGGCAATGCCAGCATTTTATTTGTCATCGGTAATTGTAATGCCATTGAATGTCAAGGGGCAGTGGTTAGACGCTCGCTTGTTGGAGATAGTCATTGCCTGGTACTTGTGTGGCATGAATGTTACCTGCCACTTATCAGCCCAAGCCTGAATGTCGTCCAGGTCTTGCTGCATGCGGGCATACAATGCTTCATTATCTGAGGAGTTGCAAATGGAACTGAACACTGTGCAATCATCAGCGAACATCCCCACTTCTGACCTTATTGTTAGATCCGTGATTCTGAGGGTAGGCTGTTTTTCAATAACCACACGGATGCTGTAACTTAACAACAAACAGGTATTTACTGGAGGAGGGTAGCCTCAAGACTGGAGGTACAGAGGCATGCGCAAAGCTTATATACAGGTGTGGTCACTGCCGGTACTACAGTATACAGGAGCTGTAAAAGTAGTTCTGTCTTAAAGGCACATACACTACAATTCCTCCCCTTTTAGATTAGTCGTACCCCTAATATTCAAATAACAATTAACACTTTAACATGTACATTAAACAATAGTCCATTTATAGATTCAATCTTTGGGGCGGCTTCCTGACCCTTTCGGGATAGCGCCTTTCCTGAGGTTCTTGTTCTTGGTGCAGAGGCGATTCTGACCCCTTTTCATCGGGTAGTTCATCGGGTTCCACTGCCACTGGTTCTAAGGTAGATGCTACCGGTTTGTCAGGTTCATCCCCAGGTACTCGAGACATGGGGTTGACGCGTTCCTGTGACGCTAAGATCTGATCGACGTGGCGTCTCACAATGTTCTCCCCGACATCCACTGTGTACATTAATGGCCCCTGCCTTGTGCATATCGTTCCGGGTTGCCATTTCTCTGTTCGATAGTCACGGGCCAAGACTGGTTGCCCTACATTGAAGCTCCTTGTCGGCTTCTCATTGATGTGCTGGAATTGTTTGTCCTCAACATTTCTTCGCACATTTGGTCTGAGCAAGTCCAGACGAGATCTCAACCTTCGGTTAAAGAACATCATGGCCGGGGTCTGGTTGGTAACTGCATGTGTCGCGTTTCGGTAGGCTAATAAGAAATTGTCCATCTTATGCTGTAGTGGAATTTCATCATCGCACATGGCCTTTATCGCCTTCTTAAAGGTTTGTACGAACCTCTCAGCCAATCCATTTGTGGCTGGATGATACGGGGCGGATGTGTAATGCCTTACCCCATTCCTTCTCATAAATTTTTGAAACTCGTCGGACACAAACTGTGGTCCATTATCAGAGCAAATCTGCTCTGGCAAACCGTTTCTGGCAAATATGGTCCGTAGGACTGCAATCGTTTTCTCTGTAGTGGTTGAAGACAGTTTTATCACCTCAGGACACTTTGAATGAGCATCCACTGCTATTAAGAACATTGAGTCCATGAATGGACCAGCGAAATCAATATGCACCCGTTGCCATGGAGAGGAGGGCCACTCCCATGGGTGTAGAGGGGCATGTGGTGGTGCATTTTGGACCTTCTGGCATCCTAAGCAGCTCTTAGTTAGGTCTTCGATTTGTTGATCGATTCCAGGCCACCACACATAAGCCCTAGCAAGGCTTTTCATTTTCACTCCCCCCAGATGACCATCATGTAGCTCATTTAGCACTCTCTCCCTTAACTTGGGTGGAATCACCACTATGGATCCACACATCACTGTCCCCTGGCATACTGACAGCTGTTCTCTTCTGGATGAGAATGCTGGCAACAGTGAGTCGCCATGTGTTGGCCATCCCCTCACCGTCAAATCATATACCCGAGACAGCGTCGGATCATTGCGGGTCTCCTTCTCTATATCCGCGTTCGTTACTGGCAATCGTTCAATTATTGACGAATAAAATATCTCGATAGGGTCCACTGCTGGTGCTTCCTCCACAGTAGTCAGTGGCAGGCGCGATAGCCCATCAGCATTCACATGCTGTTTCGTGCCTTTATATTCTATTTCATATTGAGTCGCCCCTAGAAACAGGGACCATCTTTGTAACTGTTGTGCAGTCATCACTGGAACGCCCTTCTTAGGATTAAAGATGGAGACAAGTGGTTGGTCGTCAGTCAGCAAGGTGAACTTCTGCCCATGCAGATAGTGGTTGAATTTTTTTACTCCCCATACTCGGCTGAGGGCCTCCCTTTCAATCTGGGTGTAGTTGCTCTCGGCTGAGGTTAGTGACCGAGATGCAAAGGCTACTGGCCTCTCCAACCCGTCTGGGAATTTGTGCGACAGCACCGCTCCAATACCATAGGGTGATGCATCACATGCCAAACGAATTGGTAGTGCTGGGTTGAAATGGGCCAACACCTCTTTTGATGTGATCAATTCTTTACACTTCTGGAAAGTTCATCTACGTTCGTCATCCCACTTCCATGGTACCCCTGTTTGCAGTAGGGTGTTCAGTGGGTGTAATACCGTGGACAAATTTGGTAAGCACTTGTGGTAGTAGTTTACCAGCCCGAGGAACAACCTCAGTTGTGATACATTTTCCGGTGCTGGAGCCTTCACTCCTGCCTCAATCTTGTCAGGGGACTTATGTAACCCCTCTTCATCGATGACGTGGCCACAATACGAGATCTGTTTCTGGAAAAACTCGCACTTATGGCGATTAGCTCGTAGCCCATACTCCTTTAATCTGGTGAGCACCTTCTCCAAGTTGGCGAGGTGATCACTGTCATTTTCGCCCGTGACCAAGATGTCGTCCAAATAACACTGGGTCCCTGGAATCCCTTGCAGGACCTGATCCATCGCCCTTTGCCAGATAGCCGGAGCCGAGGCTACTCCGAACACCAGTCGATTGTATTCATAGAGACCTTAATGAGTGTTAATCGTAAGGTATTGTTTCGAAGCTTCTTCTACCTCCATTTGCAAATACGCCTGGGCTAGATTAATTTTGGTGAAGCGTTTACCTCCAGATAGCGAGGCAAAAATATCCTCAATTCGTGGAAGTGGATATTGTACCGTGTGAAGGACTGGGTTAACTGTCACCTTAAAATCCCCACAGATGCGGACCTTCTTTGGTTCCCCAGGCGTATTACTCAACGACCTCTTCATTACAGGAACGATGGGTGTATCCCACTCACTCCAGTCCACTTTGGACAGTACTCCTGAACGTTCCAACCCTTCCAGCTCTGCTTCAACAGCTGGTCTGATCGCATAAGGCACTGGTCTGGCCTTAAGAAACTTTGGGCTTGCATTTTCCCCTATTTTAATCGTTGCTGTTATGCCTTTTAGTGTTCCTAGTCCCTCCTGGAACACTTCTTTTGCATCAGTTAGCATTTTTGACAGTCGTCCAGGTGTGATGTCGTCATCCTTTTTGGCCTCAACCTTCAGTGCCTGTATGGAATGCCAATCTAATTGTATCTTCCGGATCCATTCACGTCCTAGCAGTGGTGGTCCTCCATCTGGCAATACATATATATCCATTTTAGGTATTTCCTGGCCTTTATATATCACTTTCACCCTTATTTTTCCTTTGGGGTAGACTTTTTGCCCCGTATACGTCTTCAAGACAATCTCTGTAGCTTTCAAGGGTATATGTGAAAATAGCCGCTTGTAGTCCCTTTGGTTGATGACTGTTAGGGCTGATCCTGTGTCCAATTCCATTTTCACTTGGACTCCATCTATCTTGAGTGTAACCCAGATAGTCTGGTGATCCTCCATTTTGGTTACCTTATGTAGTTTCAGACAACCCAGCTCCTTGCTTCCGGAGTCTGTGTCACTTTTCTATTCGTCTGAACCACTGTCCATCACCTGGTGTACATTTTTGTACTTCTCCTGTGGAGATTTCTTACTGTTGCTTTCCTTCCCAGACCTGCAGACTCTTGCTATGCATCCTGCTTTCCCACACTGTCTGCACACTTGGTCCTTGAACCAACAATCCTTCTGGTCATGTGTTGTTCTGCCGCAGCGATTGCACTTCCCTGTTCTATAGGACATTTCATTGGTGCCATATTCTTGCGGTCTCCATTGTACCTCTGCAGCGCCCCTTGCGGCTGCTTTTTGCGATACTGCCATACTGAAAGCTTTGTCCAGCGTAAGATCCTTTTCTGATAGAAGTCGTTTCTGGGTTCCTTCACTTTGTAGCCCACACACAAACTTGTCCCTTAACGTATCTGCTAGTCCCACTCCAAACTGGCAGTGTTTCGATAGCTTGCGCAGTTCCGTTAGGTACTCAGCATTGCTTTCGTCTTTGCGTTGGTTCCTTTTATGGAACTTAAATAGTTCTGCTATCAGCAGCGGTGTGGAGTTTAAGTGGTCCTGTAGGATTTCTACTATGCTTTCGAAATTCTTGTTCACCGGCTTCTCTGGGGTTATTAGATTTCGCAGTAACCCATAAGTTTTTGCACCCATGGAATTTAACAAAACCAGTGCTTTATTAGCATCTGGCACTTCATTCGCCTTGCAGTACACCTCAATACGTTCCACATATGTTGCCCAATTTTCGACTTCATTGTCGAACGTAGAGATACTGCCACTCGTCGGCATCCCTGTGTGTGAGTTAACTGTCAGAAATGGCATCTCCCGCGCTTCCCCTTCTTCTCTACTGGCACTAAATGGTGTCTCCCGCGCTTTCCTTCCTTCCCGCGCTCGCCCTTCTTCTCCGCTGCGGCTTCCAAAAATGGCGTCTCCCGCGCTCTTCCTTCTCCCCGCGGACCCTGTTCAGCCCGTGAGCCCTGGCTGTGCTCTACGCGTTCTTCTTTTTATTTTTTTTTATTCGACGCCGCTCGGTCTTGAACCCGGCTGTTTCTTTACCCTCTCTCTCTCTCCGGTTTGTTTTTTTTTCTCGACGCCGCTCGGTGTTCAACCCCCGGCTGCGCCCTGTGCGCTTCACCCTCTGTCTTACCCCGTCAATGCTGCTCGGCTTTCTCTCCGCCGTCGGTTGGCTCCAGCCGCTGCTGCCCGGGAAGGGTCTGCGCTGGACCTGTCCTCAGTCTCTTGCTGATCGTCGCGGCTGGGGAACCAAGCCCAGCTCTCCACAGCCTCCCCTGCGATGTTCACTCTCTGCCTGATGACTGGGTGGTTGCTCGTGGTCGACGCCCGTGTTCCTGACCTCGACTTTTGTTTTTTTAGTTGCAGGTAGATTCGAATCGCCACTCATCGCCACTGTTAGATCCGTGATTCTGAGGGTAGGCTGTTTTTCAATAACCACACGGATGCTGTAACTTAACAACAAACAGGTGTTTACTGGAAGAGGGTAGTCTCAAGGCTGGGGGTACAGAGGCATGCGCAAAGCTTATATACAGGTGTGGTCACTGCCGGTACTACAGTATACAGGAGCTGTAAAAGTAGTTCTGTCTTAAAGGCACATACACTACACTTATGATGGAGGGAAGGTTGTTGATGAAGCAGCTGAAGATGGTGGGCCTAGGATACTGCCCTGAGGAACTCCTGCAGCGATGTCCTGGGGCTGTGATGATTGACCTCCAAACACCACAGCCATCTTCCTTTGTACTAAGTGAGTGTGGCTTTGACCGAATATTTCGTGATCGAATGAAATAATTGAAAGGTTTGTGCCACTGCACCCTGGTCCTCCTGATGACATCCCTGCTTGTGACCTCCGCCGCAATGTGCAACCAGGCTGTGTTGGTCTCCTGCGGAGGTCTCTTCCGCTTATGGGAAGGGAAGAGGACCTCCCGGCTTGCTTATATGGAGCTAGTCAAAGGAGAACCTGTGTGCAGCCCTGCACCTCTATGCAGTGATTGTCAGTGTTTGCAGCACTTTGATGTTGTGGAACACTGACACCACCAATGTCAAAACAAAGTTGTCCATGGTCCCTTTAAGGAAACTGGCAGATGGCGTGTCATGAATGACATCAGCAGATCGCTTCCTCTAATTGGGCTGGGAAATGCGCTGGGCAGGATTAACCAGGCCTATCAAAATAAGTTCCTTTTAGGCAACAGGATGGAGCCAGCAGCAGGGCCGCGACTCGCCACCGACATCGCTCGCCTTGGACCCACCAAGGTAACCATAGAATCATAGAAATTTACAGCACGGAAGGAGGCCATTTCAGCCCAGCGTATCCATGTCGGCAGAAAAAGAGCTATCCACCCTAATCCCAATTTCCAGCTCTTGGTCTGTAGCCCTGTAGGTTACGGCACTTTAAGTGCACATCCAAGCACTTTTTAAATGTGGTGAGGATCTCTGCCTCTACCACCCTTTCAGGCCGTGAGTTTCAGACCCCCACCACCCTTGTAGGGGGTGGCGGGTGGCACTTGCGCCCAGTTAGTTATGCCCCTGACTGCCTGTGAGCGGTTCAAATCACTCCCACGCCCCTGGGTTCTAGATACCGGACTTAGGTACAGTCGATGATACAGGAAAAACTCGAGTAGACAGGTGGTTTGGTGTAAGAAAACCAAGATTTTATTAAAACAGGAACGAAAACACAGTCTTATGAGAAAATTACTGGTAGAGAACAATTACAGGCATATAACAATACTTATACAGGGAATGGGGAACACATGGCACATCGAGGGAAAAACAACTACTTTAACAATCCCCTTATCCTTATCCCACCCCTATACCTAACTAGATTAAGCTATGAGGGGCCAGGAATTCATGCTCACCAATCCAAAGCACAGCCTGCTGTTTTAGCAATTGTGAGTTTTGAGGTCTGGTCTCCTGTCCGTTGGGGTTCTCTGTCGCCACATGGTCTCAGGGGGCGGTGCTGGACCTGTTGCTGCGACACACCTTTCTTCTCCTCAGCTACCATCATCGTCTCGTTGCAATGGGTTCTCTTCTTCTTCTCCCTCGGGCGGTCGGTGGCGGTAATGTTGCATCAGCGAGACGGTTGGCAGTCTTCACTGCTTAGATTTTCCTACCCACTCTTGGAACGCCGGTATATTCGTTATGGCGTGGACACCTGCGTTTAACGCCAGCTCATTTGCAGTGTTCAACTAGCCAACTTAGTCTCACTGTCCTTATATAATTCCTTCCCCCAAGCGCCAGCTTATAACTCGGCGCTCGGTCTTAACTAATGCGTCTTCTGCTGCCCTTCTCTGCTCTTTGTCGGGTCTACCTTGCTCTTCGTCTTAGTTTGTTTCACCTCATTTCCTCTGCCCCCTCTCTCGTGGCCCGGGTGTCCTGGGTGACTTTGGACTTGGGTCTCGTCCCCCACCCGCGATTGATATTGATGTCCTTGGTTGTGAAAACCCAATGCGGGGAGCGAGAAGAGAACCCACCACAAGGCCAGGGCTCGAGTACGGGCGGCAGCAGCCCAAGGCCCGATGAGAGGTCAGAGTCGAGAGAGAAGCGAGCAGAGAGCCAGAGAGCCGTTGCTACTAAGGGCCTGCAGTTATACTCCTTTCGATGGCCCTTATCTGCCCACCAAATCAGGTCAGTCCATTGTTTCACTTTTGGCGGGCTGTTTTAAATGATTATACCAATCTAAACTAACTAATTTTAGTTGGCCGTTTATCACGCCTAATGGCCTGATGTCTGAGTTGTATTGTCATTAATGCATTTTAATCGGCCTGTCCAGCCTTGATGGCTTCCTTAAGCTGTTTCCGATTATTTATGCGAACAAACTAATGGCATCCTGCTTAGGCCTAACTGGGTTGATCTGTTCCAATTTGATGAAATGCATATTCAATGTTTGCCTAGCTGTCTGGTTTTTCAAACACAAAAGTCCTTTTCACAGAAATACATTTTAAGTTTCGATTTCCCAAAGCAGCCTGTTCTGTGCTGCAGAGTCCAAGCTTTTAAAATCTCACAGGCTTTTGGTCACGAGGTGCGGATGCCATCTTTTGGGTACCCTTTTTAAATTGTCCATAGGGTCCCTTTTATTCATAACCTTGGAGGAATGTGGACATTTTGCGAATCCTACACTCCCCCTGTGATACTAAAACTTGCTTGAAGTATCATCCTTACAAGGTGAGCAAAATTTTCTGACCCTCCAATGTCAACCTTTCCCTGTAATTACCTATCTAATATACCCACGGCACATGCACTTCCCATTCCATGAAAATGTAGTGTACATAAGCATACTACATCCACTATAGGAAGGATGTGATTGCTTTGGAGAGGGTGCAGAGAAGATTCACCAGGATGTTACCTGGGATGGAGCGCCTCAGCTATGAAGAAAGACTAAACAGGCTGGGGTTGTTTTCCTTGGAGCAAAGAAGGCTGAGGGGGGACCTGATTGAGGTGTACAAAATGATGAGGGGCATAGATAGGGTAGACAAAGAGGAACTTTTCCCCTTAGTAGGGGGGTCAATAACAAGGGGGCATAGATTCAGGGTAAGGGGCAGGAGATTTAGAGGGGATTTGAGGAGGAACTTTTTCACCCAGAGGGTGGTTGGAATGTGGAACTCAATGCCTAAAAGGGTGGTAGAGGCAGGAACCCTCACAACATTCAAGAAGCATTTGGATGAGCACTTGAAATGCCATTGCATACAAGGCTATGGACCAAATGCTGGAAAATGGGATTAGACTGGACAGGGATGGATGGGCGGCGCAGACACGATGGGCCGAAGGGCCTCTTTCTGTGCTGTAAAACTCTATGACTCTATGACTCTATGACATAGAATAACTACAGTCATTTACACACATCCAAGCATGGAGGGGTCCAACACCCCTGCACCACTTGGTACACATACTTCTTTATTATCAACGTGTCGCAAAATCTTTATTATAAACAACAAACACAAAAAAACAACAATCTTTAACAAAAATACAAGGAAAAAGCTCAAACAGGTGTATCTCCCTCCACCTTCACATAATGTTCCTTCCAGATCATCTGGTTTTGGAACTCTAACAACTGACCTTTTCCCTTGCACTGCATGCAGACTAGATACAACACTATCCCTAACTGGCAAACCACGAGAATGTGGGAAGCCAACCTGATCCACGAAGGGACCTCTATGTTATTGAAAATGTCACACCAGGGTGGAATCACAATATCCAGTATCTTAGCCCCTATCTCTACTGTTTTCTGCTCTAGAGTGTAAAAGTGTTTCTGCGAAACTATAATGGCCTTGAGTATTTTGGTAAGGTGTTCAGGAAGAGGGGGAATTTTGTAGCCAAAATGCGCTACGTACTTCTGCAAATTGGTAAAATTCTCCTTCTAAGTGAGGTGAATAGTGGAGGGTTCAGGAATGGGGACAATTTGCTCCTGGGCCGCTTGAACTTCTGCCCCGGGTTCAAAACAGAAACTGCTGTCCATGCTGGTAGTGGGATGCTCCTGTGGTGACACAATATGTCCAACCTCCTAAAAATGCTACCTGAGGGGGAATATGGCCTTTTGCCATTGCCTCCATGGTACAATTTATAGGTTTCATGCCAGCAGCTCTGAACTCGCACTGTGGGTTCGAATAGGTGTTCAAATGCTGGGGACACAGGTGGTCAGTACCTGTCATAGCATGCTCCCACTTTAAGACGTAAGGTGGGACCACTGTGAAATGAATGTGTGCACCCCCTTGAATGACTCCAAAGTTCTCCACTCTGTATACCGGCATGGGTCGGGCTGTCCTACCCATGACCGGCATCCTAACTACTACTCCCATGATCGTGTGGTTTGACCGTCCACAATCCACTGGGACTGGATAGGCTTCAGAAGCTAGCCGGAGTTGGCACAGGCTTAATGCATTCTCAAAAGGGTGGAGGGCTGCGAGGTGTTTGTTGCTGATCCAGGAGGGGACTAAACCCTGTTTTAAATCCTCCAGATTACTGCGGCCCTCGCCCAGTAACCACGCCCCGTATAGCACGCACACCTCATTCTGCACAGTCTGGTCAGAAGCATTTCTGTCCTCCCTTATGAGGGCATTTACCATCTTTGCGTGCTTCTCCAACTCTGCTGTGATCTCCTTTAAATGGTCAATCATAGCCTGGTCCTCATGCAACTCCGAGCCCACTACTTTGTTCTCATTCATTAATATCTTCCTTAACTGTGTTTTTAAACCGTTTATCTGGGTCTGCAGCTCTATGTCATCCAAACTGTTGATGACAGAGGACCCAGTATTAAACACAGTAAAAACATCGTTCCATACTCCCCTTCTTTGTCTCCCTGTGTAATGTATATACCTTTAAGGGGGGAACTATCTTTTACAGCTCATGTATACTGCAGTACCGGCAGTGACCACACCTGTATATAGCGCTGAGTAGTAATCTGTACAAATCAGTTCCACTGTGAGCCACGTTGAGTAAACACCTGTTGTACCATTCTCCTGCAGTCTGTGTCTTATTATACACAGACACAACATTGGCGACAAGGCTAGTTCGAACCTACCTGCAACTTTGCATCACCTCCCGGGGATTCGTTCCTGGAGATCATTGGATTGGAGGTCAAGGCCAGAGACTCGGGCGTCGACCACGGGCAACCGCCCAGTCATCCAGCAGAGACTCGAGAATTGCGGGGGAGGCTGTCGAGAGCCAGGCTTGGCTTTCCAGTCGATGTGGTCCAACAAAATGGGCTGGCAACAGGTAGTGCGCAGATCTTTCCCAGACAGCGGCGGGCTAGAGCCCGACCGAGCGGCACAGCAAAGGGCCGAGCAGTGTTGACGGGGGAGAGAGAGAGAGGGCAGAGCGCACAGGGCGCAGCCGGTGTTCAGGGGCCGAGCAGCGTCGGAGAGGGAGAGAGAGACGCGCAGAAACCCGCGAGGCGCCACCATTGCCACGAGGACCGCCGAGAGCGGCGTTGGCAGCAGTGCAGGAGAAGCGCGCGAAACCTACAGGGCGCCGCCATTGCCATGAGAACTGCCGGGAGTGGCGTTGGCAGCAGCGGGGGAGGAAGGAAAGCACGGGCGACACCATTTTAAGCCATTGGGAGATGCCATTTTCAACCACACCCATTATGCCGAAGAGTGGCAGTATCACCGCATTTGACAATGAAGTCGAAGATTGGACTACATATGTCGAACGAATAGAGGTATACTGCAAGGCAAATGAGGTGTCAGATGACAAGAAAGCATCGGTATTGTTAAATTGAATGGGTGCAAAGACGTATGGTTTATTACAAAATCTAGTAACACCAACGAAGCCAATGGAAAAGAGTTTTGAAGACATAGTAATGATACTACAAGAACATTTAAACCCCACACCGCTGCTGATAGCAGAAAGATTCAAGTTTCACAAACGGAACCAGCATAAAGATGAAAGCAATGCTGATTATTTAACAGAACTGCACAAACTATCGAAACACTGCCAGTTTGGAACGGGACTGGCAGATACCTTAAGGGACAAGTTTGTGTGTGGGCTTCAAAGTGAAGGAACCCAGAAACGGCTTTTATCTGAAAAGGACCTTACGGTGGAAAAGGCTTTCAGCATTGCGGTATCATATGAAGCAGCAGCACGGGGTGCTGCAGAGATGCAACAGAGACTGCAAGAATATGGCACAAACGAAATGTCATATGGAACAGAGAAGTGCTATCACTGCGGCAGAACCACACACGACCAGAATGATTGCTGGTTCAAAGACAAAGTGTGCAGACAGTGTGGAAAAGTAGGACACATAGCACGAGTCTGCAGGTCGGGAAAGAAAACCAGCAATAAGAAACCTACCAAAGAAAAGTACAAGAAGGTACATAAGATGACGGAGAATAGTTCAGACGAACAAAAGAGTGATAACAACTCCGAAAGCAGGGAACTGAGTTGTCTGAAAGTACATAATGTGATCACAATGGAGGATCACCGAACCATTTGGGTAACTCTCAAAATAGCAGCAGTCCAGGTAAAGATGGAATTGGACACAGGATCAGCCCTAACAGTCATAAACTGACGGGACTACGAGCGGCTATTCTCACACATACCCTTGAGAGACACAAAAATTATATTGAAGACGTACACGGGGCAAAAAGTCTACCTCAAAGGAAAAATAAGGATGACTGTTATATATAACGGTAAGGAAACACCAAAACTAGACCTGTATTTATTATAAGATGGAGGACCACCATTACTAGGACGTGAATGGATCTGGAAAATACAACTGGATTGGCATTCCATACAGGCACTGACTGTGGTTGACAAGGATGATGACGTCACACCTGGGCGACTGTCAAAGATCCTAACTGACGCGAAAGAAATGTTTCAGCAAGGACTCGGAACACTAAAAGGCATGACCGCGACGATTAAAATTGAAGAAAACGCAAGCCCAAAATTTTTAAAGGCCAGACCGGTACCTTATGCGATCCGCCCAGCCATCGAAGCAGAGCTGGAGAGTCTGGAACGTTCAGGTGTACTGTCCAAGGTAGACTGGAGCGTGTGGACTACACCCATCGTCCCTGTGATGAAAAAGTCGTTGAGCAGCACGCCTGGGGAACCAAGGAAGGTTCGCATCTGTGGGGACTTTAAGGTAACAGTGAACCCGATCCTTCACACCGTACAATATCCACTTCCGCGGATTGAAGATATTTTCGCCTCGCTATCTGGAGGGAAACGCTTCACAAGATTGATTTGGCACAGGCGTATCTGCAAATGGAGGTAGAAGAAGCATCAAAAAAATACCTCACAATCAACACCCATAAAGGTCTCTACCAATACAACCGGCTGGTATTCGGGGTAGCATCAGCTCCAGCTATTTGGCAGAGGGCAATGGAACAAGTCCTGCAAGGGATCCCAGGGACCCAGTGCTATTTGGACGACATCCTGGTCACGGGCGAAAATGAAGGTGATCACCTTGCCAACCTGGAGCAGGTGCTCACTAGATTGCAGGAATATGGGCTCCGAGCTAACCGCCCCAAATGCGAGTTTTTTAGCAAACAGATCTCGTGTTGTGGCCACGTTATCGTTAAAGAGGGGTTACATAAGTCTCCAGAGAAGGTTGAGGCAGTAGTCAAGGCTCCAGCACCGGAAAATGTGTCACAACTGAAGTCGTTCCTCGGGCTGGTAAACTACTACCATAAGTTCTTGCCAAATTTGTCTACAATACTACACCCACTGAACACCCTACTGCAAACTGGGGTGCCATGGAAGTGGAGTGACGAATGTAGACGAGCTTTCCAGAAGAGCAAAACACTAATCACATCGAAAGAGGTATTGGACCATTACAACCCAGCACTACCAATTCGGTTGGCATGTGATGCGTCACCCTACGGCATTGGAGCGGTGCTGTCGCACAATTTCTCGGATGGCTCAGAGAGGCCAATAGCCTTTGCGTCACGATCACTAACCTCAGCCGAGCGTAACTACGCCCAGATTGACAGGGAGGCCCTCAGCCTAGTGTGGGGAGTGAAAAAGTTCAATCACTATCTGCACGGGCAGAAATTCACCTTGCTGACTGATCACCAGCCTCTTGTCTCCATTTTTAATCCGAAGAAGGGCGTTCCGGTGATGACTGCGCAACGACTACAAAGATGGTCACTTTTTCTAGGGGCGCACCACTATGAGATTGAATATAAGGGAACGAAACAGCATGGAAATGCTGATGGGCTATCACGCCTGCCACTGCCTACTGCGGAGGAAGCACCAGCAGTGGATCCTGTCAAAATATTCCATTCGACTATAGTTGAATACCTACCGGTAACTAACGCTTGTATCGAAAAGGAAACCCAAAATGACACGACACTGTCTCGGGTATATGATTTGATGGTGAAGGGATGGCCAGCACATGGCGACTCACTGTTGCCAGCATTCTCGACAAGGAGAGAACAGCTCCCAGTGTGCCGGGGGACCTTGATGTGTGGATCCCGAGTAGTAATTCCACCCAAGTTAAGGGATAGAGTGCTCAATGAGCTTTATGAGGGTCATCTGGGAGGGGTAAAAATGAAAAGCCTAGCCAGGGCTTATGTGTGGTGGCCGGGAATCGATAAACAAATCGAGGACGTGACCAAGAGTTGCTCAGGATGCCAGAAAGTCCAAAATGCACCACCACAGGCCCCTCTACACGCATGGGAGTGGCCCTCATCTCCATGGTAACGGGTGCATATTGATTTTGCTGGTCCATTCATGGACTCAATGTATTTAATAGCCGTGGATGTGCACTCGAAATGGCCTGAGGTCATCAAAATGTCCTACACCACCACGGTGAAAACGATTGCAGTCCTACGGACCATTTTTGCCAGGAATGGCTTGCCAGAACAGATTTGCTCCGACAACGGACCACAATTTGTGTCCGAAGAGTTTCGGAGGTTCTTGAAAAAGAATGGGGTAAGGCATTACACATCCGCCCCATATCATCCAGCCACAAATGGATTGGCTGAGAGGTTCGTACAAACCTTTAAGAAGGCAATAAAGGCTATGTACAATGACAACATTCTGCTGCAGCACAAGGTGGACAATTCCCTGTTCACCTACCTGAATGCGACACATGCAGCCACCAACCAGGCCCCAGCCATGATGTCCTTTAACCGAAGGTTAAGATCTCACCTGGATTTGCTCAGACCAAACGTACGAAGAGATGTTGAGAGTAAGCAATTCCACGACATCCATGAGAAGCCAACAAGGAGCTTCAATGTAGGGCAACCAGTCTTGGCCCGCGACTACCGAACAGAAAAATGGCAGCCGGGAACGATATGCACACGGCAGGGCCCACTAATGTACACAGCGGACGTTGGGGAGAGCATCATGAGACGCCATGCTGACCAGATCCTAGAGTCACAAGAACAAGTCAACCCCATGCCTCGCCCATACGTACCTGGTGATGAACCCGACGTACAGGTCGCATCTACCCCAGAAACAGTAGCATCGGAAGCTGATGAACCAACTGACGACAGGGGGCCAGAATCGCCTCCGCACCAAAAGCAAGACACTCGGGAAAGGCGCTATCCAGAAAGGATCAGGAAGCCTCCCCAAAGACTGAATATATAAATAGGCTATTTTCAGCTAATGTTGCATGTTAAAAGTGTTAATTGTAATTAGTTTGATATTTAATTGTTAAATGAGTGTTATGGTACTGTTAATCTAAAAGGGGAGGAATTGTAATGTATATACCTTTAAGGGGGAACTATCTTTTACAGTTCATGTATACTGCAGTACCGGCAGTGACCACACCTGTATATAGCACTGAGTAGTAATCTGTACAGATCAGTTCCACTGTGAGCCACGTTGAGTAAACACCTGTTGTACCGTTCTCCTGCAGTCTGTGTCTTATTATACACGGACACAACACCCTGCATTACCCAAATACTCGCGGTGTGTGGTGTACAGTTCGGTTTTGTCCACATTGACGAAATCGAACTCATAAAACTTCCTGAACATGTCCTTTAATAGGGCCTGGTATAGCTGCTCTGTTTCTTTGGGGCACCACTCCGGTAAATGTACCTCGGTAAGATTTGAAATCACGGAGGCTACCATTTAGTGTACCCCCTGGTACATCACCTGATCGGTAGGCACTAGTACTAGCCCATTCCCTGGTCCCTTGGTGGTGGTGGGGCACCGTTCCCTGTGTATCCTCGCTGCTGGCGCCATGGGCGGGGGCTTTCGGCGGCGGGTTACCAGCTCAGTGGCATTGACTGGGATCGGGGAGAATGGGACTGCGCACGCCTTCAGGCTGGTATCCCACTTCATCCCCTTCCTGGCGTCTTGCCACTGCCGATGGAAAACGATGGATATGCCTACGGGGCAGACCCTTTCTGACCTCCACATACAGATGTAATTCCCTTGATCCGGTTCCCACCACTTGTCCCAACACACACTTAATCCTCCGTGAGTCCCTGTAATCGTCTAGTGGATACTGTTCCCCAACTGTTCCCACTCGACTGTAGGGTTTCTCATATCTTTGCTCAGCTTCCTGAACCACCACCACCTATCCAGAGGAATGTGTGTAAGGGGGGCATCTTTTAACTGGTTTATGGTAATTTACCTGGCCAGCAGCCTTTGCCTCTGAGCTCTGACCAATTCCAACCTTTTACCTGGTTTATGGTAATTCACCTGGTCAGCAGGCTTTTGCTGCTGCACTCTAAACCAATTTACAAACAGCGGTTTCGAATCGCTGCCCCTCCTTCAGTTCTGAGTGGAGGAACTTATAATTAATGATATTAAAACGGACAAGTGGTTTGGATGAGAGAAAAATCAAGTTTTATTACCTAAATAAACTACAATCAAATGATAAAATATACCACACGAACACAGTAAATGCAGTAAAAGTGTTTAACAAGGGGGTACAGATGGCAAAAATGAGGGATACAATGTTATTTAAACAATCTTAGCAATTCCCTTAAATCACCACCCCAAACTCCTGCTAGGTTGTCTTGTTGAGGAGTCCGAACACCCTGCTCACCTGTGGTCCAGCGAAGCAAAAAGAGAGAGATAGCTTCTCAGCAGCTATCTTTATACCTGGTGAGCCCCCTGCCATTCTGCCTTGCAAGGGCTGTGTGCAAAATTCCCACCCAAATGGTCCAATACACAAGAGAAAGCTGTGATTGGCTAACTCAGAGTGGTTGAACTGGGTTAATGTGTCTTCCGGAGCTCCCTGGGTTGAAACAAAAGGGAAATACAACTGCTCCATTGTCCAGATGCTAGGTGATTTAAGCCCATTCAGTTCTTAAACGGTTCCCATTCAAGATCCAAAAGTCTTTTCTGCAGCTTAGATGTATCCACTCGATATACAAACAAATGCTAATAGCATTCAATTGCTTTGTAAACAAAGCATTGTCCTTTGTCTTCGGCCATGTGGTGACAGCCATTTTTATCCCTGGAAATTTAAAAGCACAACGCCCAGGGATTCTTTAATCAAAAAAATTAATCTTCAGAACTGTAAATTATTGCCAATTCTTACATGTGTCCCTTGCACTTTAAACATATACTCTTCCCTACGGTGACGCTGACCCTCATGGTAACGACCCGTACCCTGGGGCACAGGAGGGAGGCCTCTCCATACGTGAATCTGGTCTGGCTGGAGTACTGAGACGAATTGGACCCCAGCCATCTCGGCCACCTTCCCTCGTGGACATAAACGCCGGTCTCTTCCGCATCCCATTCACCGCTTCCGTCAGTTGCTATCGGCGCTCTATCTCCTGAGCACCCGTAGATGTGGGAGTCTTCTACATTGCCCCTCTTTCCCAGGCTCAGTCCCATCAGGGCGAGTAGGATTAAGATCCCCTTCATCCTGACAGTCTTTCTGTAACAGATACAAAAACATACAGCCAGGTCCCCAAAAGATTCTCTGGCTTGGGTGAAGCATGGCCGGGTCTCGCAACCTCCACCCAAAATACACACTCTTAGCAGATTACTTACTTAATCTAAACAACCCTTCACCTTATTTAACTTAAGCTAAGACACCCAAACTTAAGCTAAATACTTAAACTTAACAATATAAACTTACATTACCTAAACTAAGTACATCCGCCGCCCGTCTCCGGGCGTCCAGGCTAATTCCTGGTTGGACTGCGGCACACTGCTTCCCCTGGCGTGGCCGCACCGTCCTGCACTGTTGGTCCCTCGCCGCCCGTGGCGGCGAGCTGAGGACCTCTGTCCTTTGACTCCCTCCTGACTCAGGAGGCTGTCCCTTTAAACTGGGGAGCTGGTGACCATGGCTTCCTGGGTTGGGGCGTCCGTGGGGACCTTCTAGGGACTTTGGTGGGTGGGGCTTTCTTGGCCGATGGGCCTTTAACCCAGACCGCTGTCCCCTCCGGTGCAGCCTGTGGGCTAACCACTGCCGCTGGCTGGGGATCTTCCCCCTTAGGCTTGACCTCTCCCGAGCCTGGGCTAGGGGCAGGTAACTCTTTGCAGCCTGTTGTTGTAGGCTGAGAGTCTCCGCCCCCCAGGTCCCAAAACTGGGTCCGGGGCGGGGTCTTCACCCTCGGTCCCTCCTCATCTGGATCCCAGAAGAGTGGGGGAGTGTCCCAATTGATGGGCGGGATGCCCCTCCCTTTAAGCAAGCCACAACGCCTGCCTGTGCTGTCTGTGAACTCGCTTCAGCTGCAGGCTGAGGAATTTTATCCTCAGACCTTACCCCAACTGGCTGTTTTCCCCTTTCAGGTTGAAACAGTTTGCACTGGTTGATATGAAAACATTTGGTACGCCGGGGCATCTTAACGGCGTATACCATGGGGCTGGCTTTATCTACAATGCTGTAGGGCTCCATGTACAATGGTTCCAAACATCCTACTCGGGCATAGTTTCTCACCATGACCTGATCTCCTATCTCCCACTCGTGGTGCTTTTTCGGTTCGAGCAGCAATCGGTTACTCCGATGCTGCATTCCCATGTTCCCAGCCACCTGCTCATGGACCTGCTTAAGGTGCTGAAAGAGGTTTCGGGCGAACCTGTCCCGGTTTACCTCCCTGAGCATACCCTCCGTGAGCACCGGGGCTAGTACATGGGTGGGGGTCCGCATAACCCTGCCAGTCATCAGCTCGTACGGGGAGTACCCCATGCTTTTCGACTGGCTGGTCCGGATCCCCATCAAGAACAACGGTAGGACTTCGGCCCATTTACGGGGCGAGTCCACCGTCTCCTTCCTCAATCTTTCTTTTAGGGTCCGATTCATTCTTTCCACAATCCCTGATGACTGTGGGTTGTGAGCCACGTGCCATTTCCACTCAATGCCTAACAGCATAAGGGTATTCTGCATCACCTGTCCGGTGAAGTGACTCCCTTGGTCGGACTCCACATACTGTGGTAGTCCCCACTGTGAGAACACTTCCCAGACCAGGATCCTGGCAGTACCCAGAGCTGTGGCTGTTCTGCAGGGGAAGGCCTCTACCCATTTAGTGAACACATCCACCAGGACTAGGCAGTACTTATAGCCTCCCTGGGCGGTGGGCAAGGGCCCGATTTAGTCGACTTGTATCGACTGCCATGGTCCCTCTACCCTCCTGACGTGTCCCATAGGTACCTTCCTTTTGTGGGGGTCAGGATTATTAGCAGCGCACACAAGACAGCCTGCACAGAACTCGCGGACACCTTCCCTGAGTCCCGGCCACCATCCCATCTGTTCCACCCGTTGCTAGGTGGTCTCAGGCCCGGGTTGTCCTGCTCCTGGACCCTCATGGGCCAGTTGAAGGAATTCCCACTGGTGCTGCTGCGGCACAACACTCTGTTTCCCCCGGAACAGCATGCCCTCTTTCACGGAGAGGGTTGCTGTGCCGTACGGACCCTCTACACTTTTTCCCTCAGTCACTGCACTGAGGACCGCCTTGAGGACGGGGTCTTGGGTTTGGACCGTCTTGAGGTCCGGGGCTAAAGCTACCCCTCCACTCCCTTGGGTCCCGTCCCTACCTCTGACTGCCGCCATGGGTCTGGACCCATACAGGTCCCAGAAAGTGCCTGTGCGGGCACCCTCCTTGGCGAGCAAGTCAGCCTGCTGGTTGCCCAGGCTGCGGGGTTCAGTGGAGGAATGGGCCTTCACCTTGTGGATGAAAACCTCCCCTTCCTCCCCCACTGCTGCTAGGAACTTTTCCAGCAGGGGTTTTACTGTGAGGGGTCTCCTGTCGGCGGACATGTATCCGCGGCGGGACCAGATGGCCAGGTACTCCATACTCGAATTCCACGTGATCATGCTGTCTGAGCAAATCGTGTAGGGGGTGGGGAAGATTTTGGTGTGTGTAACAACGTACACCGCCACGGACAGTTCAGCCTGCTGGGCGCTCATGGTGCTGGGGAGCTTAATCACCAGGGCAATGTTTGCCGCTGGGTCGTAAGCTCCACACCCCGTGAGACGCTCGCCAGCAGATACCGTGCTGGAACCATCTACATAGATCTCGCGGGCCGTGGGATGGATCCCGGCCCGTAAACCTATGTTCACTTCCCAAACCCCTTCAATGGAATTGGTGGGCTGTTCCAGGATACACCAGGTTGGCTGCGAGCTTTGGCTCGCAGGGACCCTTCACCTTAAGATCCATCTGTGAGAGGAGCAAGGTCCAGCGGGCAATGCGGGCACTGCTCACTGTTACATCCTTGATCATCCCATCCAGAAGCATCTGGGTGGGTGTGTGATGGGTGAGGAGGATGATGGGAGAGGTGCCTGTGAAGATCAGTGATCTTTTCACAGCCCAATGTGTGGCCAAGAGATGCCGCTCACAGTTGGAGTAGCTCCTCTCCACAAGCGTGAGTATCAGGGAGGAGTAGACCACCGGCCTCAGCCGGCCGTGCCGCTCTTGGAGCAGCACAGCACTCAGGCTGTCTCTGCTGGCTGCTACCTCCAGGAAAAACTCTTTCCCCCCATCTATGGCCCCTAGAGCTGGTGCGGTCTGCAAGTCCTTTTTGAGCCTGACAAATGCTGCCTGGCAACCCTCATCCCAAAGCCACTCCACTCCCTTGTGTAGGAGTCGGAGCAGAGGGGCTGCGGTGGCTGCATAGTCCTCAATAAAGTCTCTGCAGTACCCGGTTAGCCCTAGAAATGACCTCACACCCGTTACTGTGTTGGGGACCAGTAACTCTTGTACCGCTTCTCTCCTAGCATTATCTATGGCCCTTTCTCAAGCGCGGACCGTCAGGCCGAGGAATTTTACCTCCTGCTGGCCGATCAGCGCCTTCTTGGGGTTTACCTTGAAACTCTTCTGCCCAAGCAGCTCCAGCAGTTCGGCCAATAGCGGGCCATGCTCCTCTTTCGAATCAGTAAACAGGAGCAGGTCATCCACATATTGAACCAACTGTCTGGGCTGGCTGAAATCCTTTAAACTGTTTGCCATGCATTGATGGAAAATGCTGGGGCTGTTGTGGAAGCCCTGCGCCAAGCAGTTCCACGTGTACTGTTGCCCTTTAAATGTAAAGGCAAACTTGTACTGATCCTTCCTCCTTAAAGGGATGGACCAAAACCCGTTGGAAATATCCAGCACCGTGAAAGTGGTCGCGGATGCTGGAATACTTCCTATCAGGTCGGCAACTGCTGCTACTGTGGGTGCACAGGCCGGGATGTTACAATTGAGCACTCGATAGTCCACCGTGGCCCTCCAGGAATTGTCCGGTTTTCTAACCAGCCACATTGGAGAGTTTACATGGGTGGCTATCGGTCTCAGAACTCGCTGCTGTACTGTTTTTATGGTCGGGCCATGGGATCCCCGTCTACGCTGACGTCAAACCCGTTGACCCTCCCGCAGTCGTGTTTGTGTTTGGCAAATGTGGCCAGGTGGGCCTGCACAAATGCCTGGAACTCATTTGAGGTGTTACTGACCATAAGCTCGAGGTTATAACCCTCTTTGGGCTTCATGGTGCATAGGGTCCCCTTCCCTTCCTTTCCTGGGATTACTACTACCTCTCCATTCTTTACTTTACCTGCCCCCCATAGGCAATGATTTCTCAAATCTACTAGGATCCCGTGGCCTACAATAATGTCGGCCCCCACTTCATTAGGACACAGGTCCACTTGGAGCAGAGCGGTCCTAACCGAATGGCGAGCGGGATGGAAAACGAGCCAGCCTGTTCTTTGCCTGTGAACCCCGACAGACTGTACGGGACCCCGTAAGATAGAGGCGAGGTGGCGGTGTTAGCTGAGTAGACCAAGGTGCATGATGCCCCCATGCCCAACAGATAGCTCCCCGTCACCTTTTCTACCTCCATCTCCAAGAGGGGTCTTTTCCATTCATCATACCAGAGAGAACACAGGTAAACAGGCTGCGCTGGCTCTAGTCATGGCTGTGGGTTGGATGGGGCTGATGGGGTCAGAGCACCGGTGACGGCTGCTACTCTCCCCTGTCCAGTCAATAAGGACCGCATGGTGTCCAAAAGTGACTCGACCTCTGCGGGAGGGATTCCTGACCCCGCCTTTTGAGCTGTGGCTGTGGAATTCGTTCCCTTGTTATCTTTCCAAGGGTTTTTGCACTCCTTCCGCCAGTGACCATCCTTCCCGCACCCGTAACAATTCGTCTTTGTGTTGGGGGAGTTATTCCCTTCTGGGTGCCACTCTTGCCTACCCAGTCCGGGTTTTACCTCATGCACCTTCCCCTTGGGTGGATGTGCATCGGTTCCCCTGCCATTTTTATAGGCTAGAGTTAGCTACCTGATCACCGTAAGTTCGGTGGTCTGGGGGTTTTTGGGTTTGAACCAGGCTTCTGCCTTGGCCCGGACCTGTGGCAAGCTGTTCGCCACCAGGCAACGGAACCAATGGGCCAGGGGATCCCCGTTCATGAACCCCCGGTTCGGCGCCCCCAGACAGGCCCTCTGGTACACTGGCCATAACCGGTCCGCGAATGCCTGCGGTGTTTCCCCTGCGAGCTGGACCGTCTTCTCCACACGGGAGAAAGTACTTCCCTCATTCATCCCCATGGCCACCAGAACTGCATCCCTGAGCTCCACATACCCGCTCTGCCCCCTCTTACACTCATCAGAGAGGGATTGGAGGAGACTACTCTCCAGGGAGAATAGCAGCATCTTGGCCTGCTCCGCGCCATCACAGTCGTTGATGCTGGCTGCCTGCTCTATGTCCCTGATATGGATCGAGGGGTCTCCCTATTCAGACAGCTTCTGGATATGGTTGACCATAGCCCTAAGCTGTTGGGTGCTATAGGGTAATACGAACTGGTTTTGGAGGGGTCCCTCATCTTAGCCATTGACGGGTGGGCTGAACCTCCAATGCCATGCTGGGCACATCGGTCACGGCTCCGACCTCTCTGGCGGGTGTTGCTCCATCTCCGCTTCCACCTCTGGCTCCACCCCCCCTTGCTGCCAAACCTCGCTGAAACTTGGCGCTATGGGTGGTGGTCGTGAGATCTCCTGTCCCTCAACCAGGTCGTCCCTGGGCTCTACCGGTGACGTTGGAACTGTCCTCCCCTCGTTCACCATAAAATTCGCCTGACCTGCCTTTGGGCTTCATAATCATAATAATCATAATCATAATCAACTTTATTGTCATTGTTAGTGCACAAGTGCAGTACAACGAAATGTAGGCTTGCGGCTCCCGAGAGTGTACATTTAGATTAAGACATTTAAACATTCAACATACATTAACATAAACATAACCATAATAAAGTGCATTGGCAGATGTGCAGGCTTTCGAGTTTATTTGTGGAGTTCAGTAGGATGACAGCCCTGGAAAAGAAGCTGTTCCTAAATCTGGTCGTACGGGTGCGAATGCATCTGTAGCATCTCCCAGATGGCAGGAGGGCGAACAGACTGGCTGGGGTGGGTAGGGTCTTTGATGATGGACTGTGACCTCCGTAAACAGCGTTTCTGGTATATGTGCTCTATGGTCGGGTGCCGGTAATGCGTTGGGCAGTTTTGACTACCCGCTGCTGGGCTTTCCGGTCATCGTAGCTACAGCTGCCATACCATACTGTGATACAGTTCGTCAGGATGCTCTCTATTGTGCAGCGGTAAGCGTTAGAGAGGATCAGGGGTGACAGGTTACATCCCTTCAGCCTCTTTAGGAAATATAGGCGCTGCTGGGCCTTCTTCACCAGAGAGGAGGTATTGTAAGGATTTGGGGCCTTCTTTTAACTGGTTTAAGGTAATCTACCTGGCCAGCAGTCTTTTTGCTGCTGCACTCTAACCAATTTACAAACAGCGGTTTCGAATCGCTACCCCTCCTTTAGTTCTGAGTGGAGGAACTTATAATTAATGATATTAAAATGGAACACGTGGTTTGGATGAGAGAAAAAAAATCAAGCTTTATTAACTAAATAAACTACAATCAAAATATCAAACTATCCCACACGCACACAGTAATTACAGTAAAATTGCTTAAAATGGGGTAAGGCAGACGGCAAAAACGAGGGGTAAGTGACTACAATGTTGATTAAACAATCTTAGGAATATCCCCTTAAATTACCATCCCCCAAACTCCTGCTAGGCTGCCTTGTTGAGGAGTCAGAACACCCTGCTCACCTGTGGCCCAGCAAAGTAAGAGAGAGAGAGCGAGATAGCTTCTCAGCCGTTATTTTTATACCTGGTGAGGTCCTGCCGTTCTGCCTTGCAAGGGCTGTGTGCAAAATTCCCCACCCAAAGGGTCCAATACACAAGAGGAAGCTGTGATTGGCTAACTCAAAGTAGTTAGACTGGGTTAATGTGTCTTCCGGAGCTTCCTGGGCTGAAACAAAAGGGAGATACAACTGCTCTATTGTCCAGTGCTGGGTGATTTAAAACCCATTCAAATCTTGAACGATTCCCATTCAAGGTGCAAAAGTCTCTTCTGCAGTTTAGATTTAACCACTCGATATACAAACAAATGCTAATAGCATTCAATTGCTTTGTAAACAAAGCATTGTCCTTTGTCTTCGGCCATGTGGTGACTGCCATTTTTACCCCTGGAAATTTAAAAGCACATCGCCCAGGGATTCTTTAATCAAAAAAATGAATCTTCAGAACTGTAAATTATTGCGAATTCTTACAGTATTGAGGGACCAGGAGAGGTCTTCCGTGATGTGGACTCCGAGGAACTTAAAGCTGCCCACCCTTTCCACCACAGCCCCATTGATGTGGATGGGGGTGTGACTTCCGCCTTTAGACTTCCTGAAGTCCACAATGATTTCTTTGGTTTTCTTGATGTTAAGAGCCAGATTGTTATCGGCGCACCACTTTACGAGATGCTGGACCTCCTCCCTGTAAGCTGACTCATCGTTGTTGGTGATCTGGCCTGCTGCCATGGTATCATCCGCAAACTTGATGATGGTGTTGGAACCATGAACAGCCACACAGTCGTGGGAGAAGAGGGAGTAGAGGAGGGGGCTCAGCACACATCCTTGTGGGGCCCCCGTGTTCAGGGTCGGGGGGGTAGGTGTGGTTACCTAATTTGACAGACTGGGGTCTGTTTGTTAGGAAGTCCAGGGTCCAGTTGCAGAGGGAAGTGTTCAGGCCAAGAGTGTGGAGTTTGGTGGCCAGCTTGTTGGGGACGATAGTGTTGAATGCTAAGCTGTAATCTATGAACAGCATTCTGATGTAGGTCTCTTTACCATCTAAGTGATTCAGTGCAGAGTGTAGAGCAGTTGTGATTGCATCCTCCGTTGATCTGTTTGCACAATAGGCAAACTGGTGTTGGTCAAGAGAGGCGGGAGCACTGGTTTTGTTGTGAGCCAGGACCAGTCTCTCGAAACACTTCATTACGATGGGTGTGAGTGCGACAGGTCGATATTCATTCAGGCATGTCACAGCCGTTTGTTTTGGCACAGGAATAATGGTAGCGGTCTTGAAGCATGTAGGGACTACTGCCTGGGCCAATGACAGGTTGAAGATGGAGGTGAAGGCATCAGCCAGCTGATCAGCACATTCCTTGAGTACCCGTCCAGGGATGCTATCCGATCCAGCAGCCTTTCGTGTGTTCACTCCACGTAGAACACCCCTTACGTCGGAGGTCGACAGAGTGAGCACCTGGTCTTCCGGGGGTGGCAAGGCTTTGGTAGCCGGCTCCCTGTTGTCACTGTCGAAGCAAGCGTAGAAGTTGTTAAGCTCCTCCGGAAGGGAGGCATCGCTAACTGGGGGGCTGTTGTTTTTGCTCTTGTAGTCAGTGATGGACTGGATGCCTTGCCACATGCGCCGGGGGTCCGAGTTGTTGTGGAAATGATCCTCTATCCGCAGTGTCTGTTTCCTTTTGGCAGTCCTGATACCCTTTTTTAGGTTGGTCCTAGCTGCACTGTAAGCCGCCGCGTCGCCAGATTTAAATGCTGCGTCGCGTGCTTTCAACAGCGAGCGGACCTCTCCGTTCATCCAGGGTTTCTGGTTGGGGTATGTCCTGATATTTTTATGGGTCATGACGACCTCGACGCAACTGTGAATGTAGAATAGCACTGAGGATGCGTATTCCTTGATGTCATTATGGGCAAACATGCCCCAATCAGTGCGTTCGAAGCAATCCTGAAGCTCCAAGACTGCCCCCTCTGGCCATACTTTCACTGATCTCACTGATGTTCTCACTCTATTGATGAGCGGTTTGTATGCCGGGGCTAGAAACAGGGAGAGGTGGTCAGACTTCCCAAGGTGGGGGCAGGGAATGGCCTTATTAGCGTCTACAATGCTCGTGTAGACTTGATCCAGTGTGTTCTCCCCTCTTGTGGGGCAGGAAACATTCTGGTGGAATTTTGGTAGTACAGTTTTTAGGTTTATGTGATTGAAGTCCCCCGCGACGATAAAAGCTCCATCTGGGTGCGCAGTTTGTTGTTCGCTGATGGTCCTGTAGAGGTCCTTCAGTGCTAGTTTGGCATTAGCGTGTGGTGGGATGTAGACCGCAGTGATGATAACAGCCGTGAATTCCCGAGGCAGGTAGAAGGGTCTGCACCTTACCATGAGGAATTCCAAATCAGCCGAGCAGGATCTATCGATTATGTCCGTGTTAGTGCACCAGGCATTGTTAGTGTAAATGCACAAACCACCTCCCTTGCTCTTACCGGAGTCTGCAGTTCTGTCGGCGCGGAAGACCGTGCGTCCTTCTAGTTGGATGGTGGTGTCAGGGATGCCATTGTTCAACCAGGTCTCTGTGAAGATCATGGCACAGCATTCCTTTGTCCTTTTCTGTGAGGAGAGATCAAGTTTGATCTCATCATTTTGTTTTCTAGTGACCTGACGTTGGCCAGGAAAATGCTTGGGAGGGAGGGTTTGTGTGGGGCCCTCTTCAGCCTATTTTGGATTCCGGCCCTTTTACCCCGCTTCTGCTTGCGTTCCCTGCGCAGTCTGCGCTGACTTCTGGCTGGGGAAGGACGCCACGCTGGTCCCGGGGGTCGGGCGATGTCGGGAGGCAGATCGATGGCGCCGTGTGTGAGCCGCACGCAGTCGGCCCCGATGTCGAGGAGCGTCTGCTGGCTGTACAGTAGGTCTGCCCTCAATTCCCGTATCAGCAGAGTCCAGAAGAGACTCAGAAAGAGGGTGAAAACGCTCAGTCTCGGGAGAGACAAAGCCGCTGCGTCCGTGCGCGCCGCCATTTAAAACATTTTTTTTTTACCATGCCTTTTGCCTTCCGGAGAGCCCGGCTCAGATTTTCTATCCGCTCTTTACAGGGGCCGTGGTCTGCCTCCTCAAACCTTTGCTCGCTCGCTAGCTTGTAAGCGGCCATTACCTCTTGTACTTTCTCTTCCTGTTCCCTAATCTGCCTTGCCAAGTGCGTGTTCTTCTCCCGCAACCTTAACTCATTTCCCTTGGCCTCGGTGACTTGGCACCGTAGGTATTCCAACTGGGCCTTTTGTTCTCCCATTAAATGCACTCTCTCCTGATTCAAGGCCTGCAATGCTACCAGTAACTTCTCCCCTGCTAGAGCCTTATCCTGGATCTCCAGGGCTGACTCCCTTAACTTGACTGCCTGTGCTGCAACGAGCCTGTCCAAAAGCTGGACTTGCTTTTTGAAACACATCAGCCAAACTGCCTTCTCTAAGGACTTCTTGTGTTCCTTTCCCTCTGTCCACTTAGCTGCTGCATCTACCGGACGCCCAGCCCTTAACAGAGTGGTGATCCACTTCTTTGTGATATTCACCTTGCTTGGGGGACAGGTTGGGGGAATGGGCGGATACGTGGCAGATGCACTATAATGTGGATAAATGCGAGGTTATCCACTTTGGGGGTAAAAACAGGAGGGTGGATTATTATCTAAATGGCAATAGATTGGGAGATGGGGAAGTGCAGAGGGACCTGGGTGTTCTTGTGCACCAGTCACTGAAGGAGAGCATGCAGGTGCAACAGGCGATTAAGAAGGCAAATGGTATGTTGGCCTTCATATCAAGGGGGTTCGAGTATAGGAATAGGGATACCTTACTACAGCTGTACAAGGTGCTGGTGAGACCGCATCTGGAGTATTGTGTACAGTTTTGGTCGCCCCATCTGCGGAAGGATGTTCTTGCCATGGAAAGAGTGCAGCGGCGATTCACCAGGCTGATACCTGGAATGGCGGGAATGACCTACGAGGAGAGATTGAATAGTTTGGGCTTGTACTCACTGGAGTTTAGAAGATTGAGAGGGGATCTCATCGAAACATATAAAATTATGGCAGGCCTGGACAGGCTGAATTCAGAGAGAATGTTTCCAATGGCAGGGGAGCACAGAACCAGGGGCCACAGTCTAAAAATAGCGGGCAAATCATTTAAAACAGAGATGAGGAAGAATTTCTTCACTCAAAGAGTGGTGAGCCTGTGGAATTCCCTGCCACAGAGGGCTGTGAAGGCTAATTCAATAAATATTTTCAAGAGAGAATTGGATATATTTCTGAAGGCTAAGGGGATTAAGGGTTACGGAGAAAAGGCGGGGACGGGGTACTGAACTGGTAAGATCAGCTATGATCTCAGACGAAGATCAGCCATGATCTCATTGAATGGCGGAGCAGGCTCGAAGGGCCGAATGGCCTACTCCTGTTCCTATCTCTATGTTTCTATGTTTCTAAACACATAATCAGAAATCCTTTCCTCCATCATGGTTTGCTCATCCGATACATTGTCTACTCTATCGCAACGCTGTTGCCGGTGTCCTGCCGCGGTCGCCATTTTCTGTAGAGGGTGGCGGGTGGCACGTGCGCCCAGTCAGTTATGCCCCTGACTGCCTGTGAGCGGTTCAAATTGCTCCCATGCCCCTGGGTTCTAGACACCGGAATTAGGTACAGGCGGCGATACAGAAAAACTCGGGTAGACAGGTGGTTTGGTGTAAGAAAACCAAGATTTTATTAAAACATGTAAAAAACACAGTCTTATGAGAAAATTACTGGTAGAGAACAATTACAGGCATATAACAATAATTATACTTATACAGGGAATGGGGAACACATGGCACATCGAGGGAAAAACAACTACTTTAACAATCCCCTTATCCTTATCCCACCCCTATACCTAACTAGATGAAGCTAAGAGGGGCCAGGAATTCATGCTCACCAATCCAAAGCACAGCCTGCTGTTTTAGCAATTGTGAGTTTTGAGGTCTGGTCTCCTGTCCGTTGGGGTATTCTGTCGCCACGTTGTCTCAGGGCGCGGTGCTGGAGCTGTTGCTGCGACACACCTTTCTTCCCCTCAGCTACCGTCGTCGTCTCGTCGTAATGAGTTCTCTTCTTCTTCTCCCTTGGGCGGTCGTCGGCGGTAACGTTGCATCAGCGAGACGGTTGGCAGTCTTCACTGCTTAGATTTTCCTACCCATTCTTGGAACGCCGGTATATTCGTTATGGCGTGGATACCTGCATTTAACGCCAGCTCATTTGCAGTGTTCAACTAGCCAACTTAGTCTCACGGTCCTTATATATTTTCTTCCCCCAAGCGCCAGCTTATAACTCGGCGCTCAGTCTTAGTTAAAGCGTCTTCTGCTGCCCTTCTCTGCTCTTTGTCGGGTCTACCTTACTCTTCGTCTCGGTTTGTTTCGCCTCATTTCCTTTGCCCCCTCTCATGGCCCGGGTGTCCTGGGTGACTTTGGACTCGGGTCTCGTTCCCCCACCCGCGATTGTTATGGATGTCCTTGGTTGTGAAAACCCAATGCGGGGAGCGAGAAGAGAACCCGCCACGAGGCCAGGGCTCGAGTACGGGCGGCAGCAGCCCAAGGCCCGATGAGAGGTCAGAGTCGAAAGAGCAGCAAGCAGAGAGCCAGAGAGCCGTTGCTACTAAGGGCCTGCAGTTATACTCCTTTCGATGGCCCTTATCTGCCCGCCAAATCAGGCCAGTCCATTGTTTTACTTTTGGCGGGCTGTTTTAAATGTTTATACCAATCTGAACTAACTAATTTTAGATGGCCGTTTATCGCGCCTAATGGCCTGATGTCCGAGCTGTATTGTCATTAATGCATTTTAATCGGCCTGTCCAGCCTTGATGGCTTCCTTAAGCTGTTTCCGATTATTTATGCGAACAAACTAATGGCCTCCTGCTTAGGCCTAACTGGGTTGATCTATTCCAATTTGATGAAATGCATATTCAATGTTTGCCTAGCTGTCTGGTTTTTCAAACACAAAAGTCCTTTTCACAGAAATGCATTTTAAGTTTCGATTTCCCAAAGCAGCCTGTTCAGTGCTGCAGAGTCCAAGCTTTTAAAATCTCACAGGCTTTTGGTCACGAGGTGCAGACGCCATCTTTTGGGTACCCTTTGTCCGTAGGGTCCCTTTTATTAATATCCTTGGGGGAATGTGGAAATTTTGTGAATCCTACACCCTCTGGGTGAAGAGATTTCCCCTCAAATCCCCTCTAAACCTCTGAACAATTAACTTAACCTATGCCCCTTGGTTGCTGACCCCTCTGCTAAGGGAAATAGGTCCATCCTATCCACTCTACCTAGGCCCCTCATAAATTTATACACCTCAATAAAGTCTCCCCTCAGCCTCCTCTGTTCCAATCTTTCCTCGTAGCTAAAATTCTCCAGTCCAAGCAACATCCATGTAAATCTCCTCAGTACCCTCTCTAGTGCAATCACATCTTTCTTGTAATGTGGTGACCAGAACTGCATGCAGTACTCTAGCTGTGGCCTAAATAATGTTTTATAGAGTTCAAGCATAACCTCCCTGCTCTTGTATTCTATGCCTCGGCTAATAAAGGCAAGTATTCTGAAGGCCTTCTTAACCACTTTATCTACTTGGCCTGCTACCTTCAGGGATTTGTGGACATGCACTCCAAGGTCCCTTTGTTCCTCTGCACTTCTCAGTGTCCTACCATTTAATGTGTATTCCCTTGCTAGCCTGCCCCAAATGCATTATCTCACACTTCTCCGGATTGAATTCCATTTGCCACTGTTCTGCCTGATGCGCTATCAATTACTCATAAAAGACTGAGAGTTAGAAGAGTAACTAAAGGCTTTTATTAACAACAGAATGGAGGTCTGCCTCGCGTGGTCAACCGGTCCATGATACTAAGGGCTGGGGAGCAGTCACCTTTATACTAGGACCTGTGGGAGGAGTCAGCCGAGGCATGTCCAGGCATGTACACAGTGGAATACAAACAGGACAAACAGGAATACAAACAGTGGTTTACCACATTCACCCCTTGTTTAAAATTGAGTCCGGCGGGGTGAAGTGTATTAAAAGTTAGTGTATTGGAGTCTCTCCGGAGGTCTTGTCTGCCGCTGTGATCTGCGTGGCGACGGCAGGGGTAGTGAAGTTTCCGGCGTCGAGTCCAGCGTAGGCTGTGGCACAGGCGTGTCGTCCTCGTAGATGTCGAGCGGGTCGCGGGGCCCAGGCCTGCCGTCTGCTGGGGCTGGATATCGGATCGTGGGGGGGGGTGGTAGTGGGTAGTGGGATACTGCGGCCCCCGAGGGTGCAAGGTCTCTTATGGAGACTGTGTCCTCCCGCCCGTCCGGGTATGCGATGTAAGCATACTGGGGGTTGGCGTGGAGGAGGTCGACCCTCTCGACCAGGGGGTCCGTTTTATGGGTCCTCACGTGTCTTCTCAGTCGGACCGGCCCTGGGGACGTCAGCCATGGCGGTAGCGATGTCCCCGATGTGGACTTCCTTGGGAAGACAAACATTTTCTCATGAGGGGTGGCGTTAGTGGCAGTGCAGAGCAGTGACCGAATAGAGTGGAGCGCATCGGGGAGCACATCCTGCCAGCGGGAGGTTGGAAGGCCCCTAGACTTTAAGGCTAGCAGGACGGCCTTCCAAACTGTCGCATTTTCTCTTTCCACCTGTCCGTTCCCCCGGGGGTTGTAACTGGTGGTCCTGCTTGTGGCAATACCCCTAGTTAGCAGGTACTGACGGAGTTCGTCGCTCATAAACGATGAGCCCCGGTCGCTATGGATATAGCTGGGGAAGCCGAACAGGGTGAAGAGGTTGTTCAGACATTTAATGACCGTGGCACCGGTCATGTCCGGGCAGGGGAAGGCGAACGGGAAACGGGAGTACTCATCAATAATATTGAGGAAGTACACATTGCGGTCGGAGGAGGGGAGAGGCCTTTTAAAATCGACGCTCAGGCGCTCGAAGGGGCGAGTGGCTTTTATCAGGTGGGCCCTGTCTGGTCTATAAAAGTGCGGTTTGCACTCAGCGCAGACTTGGCAGTTCCTGGTCATGGTCCTGACCTCCTCAATAGAGTAAGGCAGGTTGCGGGCCTTGATGAAGTGGAAGAACCTGGTGACCCCCGGGTGGCAGAGGTCATTGTGGAGGGCCCGCAGTCTATCGATCTGCGCGCTGGCGCAGGTGCCACGCGATAGCGCATCCGGGGGTTCATTTAGCTTCCCGGGCCGGTACAAGATCTCGTAGTTGTAGGTGGAAAGTTCGATTCTCCACCTCAAGATCTTGTCATTTTTGATTTTGCCCCTCTGCTTGTTGTTAAACATAAAAGCAACTGAACGCTGGTCAGTGAGCAGGGTAAATCGTTTTCCGGCCAGGTAGTGCCTCCAATGACGCACAGCCTCCACAATCGCCTGGGCCTCCTTCTCAACAGCGGAGTGTCTGGTCTCCGGGCCTTGGAGGGTTCGTGAAAAGAAGGCCACGGGTCTCCCCGCCTGATTGAGGGTAGCGGCCAGGGCAAAGTCAGACGCGTCGCTTTCCACCTGGAAGGGGATGGATTCGTCCACTGCGTGCATGGTGGCTTTGGCAATGTCCTCCTTGATACGGTGGAAGGCTAAGCGGGCCTCTGCCGTCAAGGGAAAAGAGGTGGACTTGATCAGCGGACGGGCCTTGTCCGCATAGTAGGGGACCCACTGGGCGTAATAGGAGAAAAACCCTAGGCACCTCTTCAGGGCCTTGAGGCAGTGGGGCAGTGGAAGTTCCATAAGGGGACGCATCCGGTCGGGGTCGGGGCCGATGACTCCGTGTTCCACAACACAGCCAAGGATGACGAGACGGTTTGTGCGGAATATGCACTTCTCCTTGTTATATGTCAGGTTTAGGAGTTGGGCGGTGCGGAGGAATTTTTCGAGGTTTGCGTCATGGTCCTGCAAGTCACGGCCGCAGATGGTCACATTGTCCAGATATGGGAAAGTGGCCTGCAACGCATTTTGATCTACCATCCGGTCCATCTCCCTTTGGAAGACGGAGACCCCGCTGGTGACGCCAAAGGGAACCCTAAGGAAGTGATAGAGGCGGCCGTTTGCCTCAAAGGCAGTGTACTGGCGGTCCTCAGGGCAGATGGGGAGCTGGTGGTACGCTGATTTCAGGTCAATGGTCGAGAAGACGCGGTACTGCGCGATCTGGTTGACCATATCAGCTATACGGGGGAGTGGGCAGGCGTCCAGCAGGGTGTAGCGATTTATTGTCTGGCTGTAGTCGATGACCAGGCGCTGCTTCTCGCCGGTCTTAACGACCACAACCTGGGCTCGCCAGGGGCTGGCGCTGCCCTCAATAATCCCTTCTTTCAGGAGCCGCTCCACTTCGGTTTTAATGAAAACCCTGTCCCCGGCACTGTATCGCCTGCTCTTTGTGGCGATGGGCTTACAGTCGGGGGTGAGGTTAGCAAACAGTTGGGGGGGGGTGACTCTGAGTGTGGAGAGGTTGCACCTGGTGCGCGGCGGGCAGTTTGGAAGCTGCTGGCTGCGGACTGTGAGTGGGGGTAGGGGTCCACCGTACGCCATCGTAACACTTTTAAGGTGGCACTGAAAATCTAACCCCAGCAGGACGGCAGCGCAGAGGTCAGGCAGGACCAGAAGTTTAAAATGATCGTACACGGTCCCGTCTACTACGAGTGTCACCACGCAGTAGCCGCCGATGTCCGCCGACTGGGACTCGGAGGCCATAGAAATCCGCTGTTGTGCAGGCAGGACTGGGAGAGAGCAACGCCGCACCGTGTCGGGGTGGATGAAGCTCTCCGTGCTCCCAGAGTCAAAAAGGCAGATTGTATCGTGACCATTTACCTTAATGTCCATTGTGGAACTGGCCAGTTGGTGCGGTCTCGCTTGGTCCAGTGTAACGGATGCCAGCGTAGGGGTCGGTGTGTCGCTGCGGGTATCAGATGAGGCGGTGTCGGGGGCCTGCTGCGTCCCGGCTGTCGTCCAAGATGGCGGCGTCCATGATCCCCATGTGGCTGGAGGCGTCCAAAATGGCTGCTGTACCGGTGATTCGCACATGGCCGGGGAGGTCCAAGATGGCGGCCCGCATGGCCCACATGCGGCGCTGCTGGGGTTTGGGGTGGCTTTGGCCCTGCAGATGCTAGCGTAGTGTCCCTTCTTCCCGCAGCCCGAGCAGATCGCGTTTTTCGCCGGGCAGCGCGCTCTGGGGTGTTTTGCCTGGCCACAGAAGTAGCATTTCTGGCCTTGGGGCACTGCTGTCTGGCCTTGGGACACTGCTGCGGTAGTTGGGCCGTTGTTGGGGTGTGGCTGGGGTGGCACGGCGCTATGAGGCGGTCCTACCGTGTCCCAGGCTGTCATTCCCCGCGGCGTCCACGGTGCAGAGGAGTAGGCATCCATGCCCTAGTAGGCTGCATCCAACGATAGTGCGAGTTCAGAGGCCTTGTTGAGGTCGAGGTTACTCTGCTCCAACAGTCGCTGTCGGGTGTAATTGGATCTGTGGCCCGCTACAAAAGCGTCCCGGATAAGTTCCTCTGTGTACACGGCGGCCTTTACATCCTTACAACCACAGTCCCAGCCAAGCACAGACAGTGCCTGAAGGTATTCCACGGTCGATTCCCCAGGTTGTTGTTTACGACTCCCCAGGAGGTGCCTGGCGTACACTTCGTTCACTGGGCGCGTGTACTGGTCCTTGAGGAGCTTGATAGCGTCCGCGTACGAGGTCGCGTCTTGGATGACCGAGTACACTCGGTGGTTCACTTTGGAGGTCAGGACATCCAGTTTGTCCTCGTCCGATTTGATTGCTTCGGAGGCGGTCAGGAATTTTTCGAAACACTTAAGCCAGTGAGTAAACTTGGTGGATGAGTCCGCCTCCCGATGATCTAAGTCCAGGCATGCTGGTGTGAGGATCTTCTCCATTATAAAAATGTTGTTAATAAAATTGATGCGCTATCAATTACTCATAAAAGACTGAGAGTTAGAAGAGTATCTAAAGGCTTTTATTAACAACAGAATGGAGGTCTGCCTCGCGTGGTCGACCGGTCCATGACACTAAGGGCTGGGGAGCAGTCACCTTTATACTAGGACCTGTGGGAGGAGTCAGCCGAGGCATGTCCAGGCATGTACACAGTGGAATACAAACAGGACAAACAGGAATACAAACAGTGGTTTACCACACTGCCCACCTGACCAGTCCACTGATATCTTCCTGCAGTCTACAGCTTTATTCTTCATTATCAACCACACAGCCGATTTTAGTATCATCTGCAAACTTCTTTATCATACCCCCTACATTCAAGTCTAAATCATTGATACATACCACAAAGAGCAAGGGACCTAGGGCTGAGCCCTGCAGAATCCCACTGGAAACAGCCTTCCAGTCACAAAAACACCCATCAACCATTACCCTTTGCTTCCTGCCTCTGAGCCAATTTTGGAATTAACTGGCCACTTTGCCCTGGATCCCATGGGCTTTTAACTTTGTGACCATTCTGCCAAGTAGGAACCTTATAAAGTCCATATACACTACAGCAAATGCACTACCCTCATCTACCCTCATTGATACCTCCTCCAAAACTTCAATCAAGATTGTCAGACATGACCTTCCCTTAACAAAGCCGTGCTGACTGTCCTTGATTAATCCATGTCTTTCTAAATGAAGATTTATCCTGTCCCTCAGAATTCTTTCCAATAATTTTCCCACCACCGAGGTTAGGCTGACTGGCCTGTAATTACTCGGTCTATCCTTTTCTCCCTTTTTAAACAATGGTACTGACGTAATAAAGACTCACTACGCACTTGGTTGAACATAAAGCAAGGCCTTAATTGACTTGTAACAAAACATGGAGGTCTAGTTAGTAGTCACTAGCTTCCTGTTTCCAGATTGTCTCTGGCCAGGTTGAGCCCACGCCCGAGTATTTATACTCCTTGGACGGCGCCCTCAGCTGGCCGTCCAGTAGTACTTCCTGAGTTACTTCTTGTAGAAGTTGCGATTTATGACAGGTACCACGTTAGCAGTCCTCCAATCCTCCGGCTCCACACCTGTGGCCAGAGAGGATTGGAAAATGATGGCCAGAGCCTCTGCTATTTCCTCTTTTGCTTCTCTTAACAGTCTGGTATACATTTCATCCAGGCCTGAGATTTATCCACTTGCAAAGCTGCTAAGCCCCTTAATACTTCCTCTCTCACTATGGTTATTTAAGCTAATATTTCACACTCCTCCTCCCTGATTGCAATGTCTGCATCGCCCCTCTCTTTTGTGAATACAGATGCAAAGTAGTCATTAAGAACCATACCCATGTCTTCCGCCTCCACACACACATTACCTTTATGTACTTTAATAGGCTCTACTCTTTCTTTAGTTATCCTCTTACTCTTAATGTATTTATAAAACATCTTTGGGTTTTCCTTGATTTTACTTGCCAAAATGTTGTCATGCTCTCTCTTTGCTTTCCTAATTTCCTTTTTAATTTCACCCCTGCACTTTCTATACTCCTCTCGGTTTTCTGCAGTATTGAGCCCTCAGTATCTGTCATAAGCTTCTCTTTGTTTCTTTAACCTTCCCTATATGTCCCTTGACATCCAGGGGGCTCTAGATTTGTTAGTCCCACTCTTTTTCTTTAAGGGAAGATATTTGCTCTGAACCCTCAGGATCTCCTCCTTGAATGCCTCCCACTGCTCTGACACTGATTTACCTTCAAGTAGCTGTTTCCAGTCCACTTTGGCTAAATCCCATCTGAGCTTAGCAAAATTGGCTTTTCCCCAATTGGGAACTTTTATTCCTGGTCTATATTTGTCCTTTTCCATAACTACCCTAAATCTAACTAAATTATGATCACTAGCACCAAAATGCTCTCCCACTGATACCCCTTCCAGCTGCCCAGCTTCATTCCCTAAAACTGAGTCCAGAACCGTCACCTCCCTTGTTACATACTGGCTAAAAAAGTTCTCCTGAATGCATTTTAGGAATTCCACACCCTCTTTCCCTTCCAAACTAATTTTATCCCAGTTTATATTAGGGTAGTTGAAATCCCCTACTATTACTGCCCTATAATTTTTGCACTTCTCAGAAATGTGCCTACATATTTGCTCTTCTATCTCCCTCTCACTGTTTGAGGGTCTATAGTACACTTCCAGCAGTGTGATCGCCCCTTTTTTGTTCTTCAATTCAACCCATATGGCCTCATTTGATGATCCTTCTACCATATCATCCCTCCTCACAGCTGTAATTGTTTATTTAATCAATACCGTAACTCCCCCTCCTTTTTAACCCCCTCGCTATCTCATCTGAAAACCCTGCAACCAGGAATGTTGAGCTGCCATACCTGCCCTTCTTTCAGCCATTTCTCAGTAATAGCTATAACATCATACTGCCAAGTGTCTATCTGTGCTCTCAGCTCATCTGCCTTATTCCCTATACTCCTTGCGTTGAAGTGTATACCATTTAACATTGCCAAACTCCCTTCTTGTCTATTTTCTAGCCCTTGCTTCCCCTGTCTTCCAAACTTTCTACTTTTCTGTTTTCTAATTTCAGCTTTGCTTCGCTCCCCTCTGGTGAGGAAAATCCCAGCTCTGATTTTCAGTTGGAAATTCTCTGTGGATTGTGGATGAGAGGTAGATCATCCATGATCCATCATAGATTATTTTGAATAGATTAATTGCAAATTTTTATATATTATGAAATAACCTTTATTACAATTAGCACAGGAGGTGGTGGAGAATTTTACTGAAGATGTTTATTGTATATTTTACAGTTTCACGTTAGAATGGAGAAATAATTTGGAAAGCTGTTATACCTCATTTCTTTCTCTTCACAGTCTGAAGTGTTAAACATATTCAGGAAATGTGCCTCGGTTTTATTTCTGGTGGTTTTCTGGTGCTATATATATATTTATATCTATATGTATATTTCTTACAGGGAAGGAGACGGAATCTGTGAAATGAGGCTACGATTTTTCTGCAACAAAATGCCAGCTGGTTTGATGTTCAGTTTCTTTGTGTTTCGACTTCCGTCTGTTTTCACACAAAGTAAGTGCTTTATTTCCACCAATCACATTCATATTGTTTTACTTTATCATACTGTTTAATGAATTCACCCAGCTAGTATTCAGAAAGCAAGTAAGGTCTTTAATTTAATGTTTCTGCTCCTTTAAACAGGATGTGTAAGTTCGCTTTTCAGATTCCAACAATGGAACAACTTAATAAAATGCAAAATATTAGCATATTTCTCATTGCTCTTCAACTCCTTTTCCCGATCTATCTATTACTCTATCCATCCACCTATCCATCTATTCTTGCATATAGCAAAGTGTGACCTAATAGAGTTCTTTAATATTATGAAGGGATTTGATAGGGTAGATATAGAGAAGATGTTTCCACTTGTGGGGGAGTTCAAAGCTAGGGGTCATAAATATAAAATAGGCACGAATAAATCCATTAAGGAATTCAGGAGCAACTTGTTTACCCAGAGAGTGGTTGGAATGTGGAACTTGCTACCACATGGAGTAGTTGAGGTGATTAGCATCGATGCATTTAAGGGGAAACTCGCTAATATTTGTCCTGTGACGGGGTTTCCCGAGGTGGGCAGATATCAGGTGGTTCCTGTGTCTGCCCCCTCATTGTCTGAGTAGCTGGGCAGCATGGACCGGTTGTGCCGATGGCCTGTTTCTGTGCTATAAATTCTGTGTAACTCTAGTTTAGTGTCCAAACTTTGTGTTTAAGCTTTACTGCGAATACAGTGTACATGGAGCCATTTTGTTTTTGGTAATTATGATGTGAACTGCTGTTTAATCTAGAATCACAGATATATGAGATTTACTGCTTTAGCTAAGTTTCCTTATGAAAATGTAGATAAAATAATGGTTACAATGAGGATTTTACTGTTATCCTTGAGTATCCAATGACTGTTACTTAACTGATATCCTTGGAATGAAGGTAGGTGATGATTCAAATGTGAAAATGCAGTCCAGTGAATGGTAGCAATGAACTATTGACTGAATGATGGGCCCAATGTCACCAGAGAGCACCTGGAATTATCGGAATGCATTAGCATAAAGTGCATTTGTCACCATCACAGCCTAAGTTGTCACCTTTCACAGATAAGAAAAAACACTTGGTGGAAAGAGGCTGCAAGTCAGTTTCCTGGAGCTAATTTATCTCTATCGCGATGTCTTTTCAGACAAGGGGGTGCAGACCAGGAACCAACTGATCTCTGTCCATCTCGGGAAACCCATCACAGGACAAGTGGGGTGGAGACCCGACATAGTCTTATCCTGCCCCTGTTTCTCTCCCCGAGCTCTTGTCCACCCTGATAATGCCCCCTGTAGACCAGGAGTCACAAGGAGATTTGGAGCCTTTATTTTCTGCAATATAGAATTAACCATGTGCACTCTTTTTACTTTGATTATTTTTTGTAGTAATGATGTATGTTCTGATAATTCTAGTAATAGAGACGCGGAATGTGTAATGTAATTTTTCGGTTTTTCTCTGTAATAGTGTCTGCAGTGAAGGCAACGTGATCAGTTGAATGTAAAAATATGACTGTAAAGCATAGAATTAGAGAATAATAGAAATTTACGGCAAAGAAGGAGGCCATTCGACCCGCTGTATCTGTGCCGGCCTAAAAACAGCTATCCAACCTAATCCCACTTTCCAGCTCTTGGTCCATAGCCTTGCAGCTTACGGCACTTAAAGTGCATATCTAAGTATTTTTTAATGCGATGAGGGTTTCTGCATCTACCACCCTTTCAGGCAGTGAGTTGCAGACCTCCACCACTCTCTGGGTGAAAAAGGTTCTCCTCAACTCCCTTCTAATCCTTCTACCAATGACTTTAAATCTATGTCCCTGGTTATTGACCTCTCTATGGGGACCCAGGAGGTGGAGGAGCCTCAGCCTTTGCAATTGACCAACAGGTTTGAGGTACTTGCGGCCTGTATGGATGAAAATGGTGGCTGCAGGGTGGATGAGCAAACTGACCATGGCACCGAGGTACAGGAAGCCATTCAAGCGGGGGGAGTTAATAGGAATGTAGTGCTAATTGGGGACAGCATAGTCAGGGGGATAGATACAGTTCTCTGCGGCCAAGAGCGAGAGTCCAGACGGCTGTGTGGCCTGCCTGGTGCCAGGGTTCGGGACATCTGCTCTGGGCTGGAGAGGTACTTGCAGTGGGAGAGGGAGGAGCCAGTGGTCGTGGTCCAAAGCAGAACCTCAAGGGTAATAATGTCTGCATTATTACCTGAGCCATGAGCAAATTGGCGTAGGGCAAATAAAATTAGAGAGATGAATGCGTGGCTCAAAGACTGGTGTGGGAGAAATGGGTTTCAATTCCTGGGGCACTGGCACCAGTACTGGGAAAAGTGGGATCTGAATCGTTGGGATGGTCTTTACCTGAAATGTGCTGGGACTAGTGTTCTGGTGAGTCGTATAACTAGGGTGGTAGAGAGGGCTTTAAACTAAATATTGGGGGCATGGGATCAAATTTGGGAAGATGTGGTAATTCAAAGATTAGAGACAAGGCAATAGAGAAATGGATTAATATGGGAAATGATAAACAGACCGTGACAGGAAGGGTAGAGAATACAAATCTAAGAGTAAATCAACAGATAATGCTAGAGGTTACAAAAATAATAAAAGGACAAAACTAAAGGCTCTGCATCTGAATGCACGTAGCATTCAAAACAAAACAGATGAACTGATAGCGCAAATAGAAATAAATAAATATGATCTGAGAGCCATTACAGAAACATGGCTGCAGGATGACATAGATTGGGACCTGAATATTGAAGAGTACATGACATTTAGGAAGGACAGGAAGGTGGAAAAAGGTGGAGGGGTGGCTCTGTTAATTAATGATGGTATTAGCACAATAGAGAGAGATGACCTAAGTTCAGGAAACCAGGATTTAGAAGCGGTTTGGGTAGAGATGAGAAATAATAAAGGCAAGAAGCCACTTGTGGGAGTGGTGTACAGGCCCCCTAACAGTAACCACATGGTAGGATGGAGTATAAAGGAAGAAACAATGAGAGCTTGTCAGAAGGGTATGGCAATAATCATGGGGGATTTTAATCTGCATATAGACTGGAAAAATCAGATGGGCAAAAGTAGCATAGATGAGGAGTTCATGGAATGTTTTCGGGATAGTTTCTTACAACAGCATGTTCTGGAGCCAACCAGAGAGCAGGCTATACTAGACCTGGTATTGTGCAATGAAATAGAATTAATTAATGACCTCATAGTGAAGGCACCCCTCGGTAGCAGTGATCATAATATGATTGAATTTTGCATTCAGTTTGAGAGAGAGAAGAGTCGGTCCAAGACTAGTATTTTAAACTTAAATAAGGGCAATTATGAGGACATGAAAGCAGAGCTAGCTAAAGTGAACTGACAAATTAGGTTAAGGGATAGGTCAATCGAGTTGCAGTGGCAGACATTTAAAGGGATATTTCAAAATACACAGAATATATACATTCCAACAAGAAAGAAAAATTCCAAGGGGAGGACCCACCATCCGTGGTTAACTAAAAAAATTTAAAGATAGTATTAAACTTAAAGAAAAAGCATATCATTGCGCAAAGATGGGTGGCAGGTCAGAAGATTGGACAGAATATAAAAAACAGCAAAGAATGACTAAAAGATTAGTAAGGAGAGAAAAATTAGAGTATGAGAGAAAGCTAGCTAGAAATATAAAAACAGATAGTAAGAGTTTCTATAGGTATTTAAAAAAGAAAAGATTTAACAAAGTGAGCGTTGGTCCTATAAAAAGTGAGTCTGCGGAATTAATAATGGAAAATAAGGAGATGGCTGTTGAATTGAACAGATATTTTGCATCGGTCTTCACTATAGAGGATACAAGTAACATCCCAGAAATAGCTGTAAATCAGGAAATGGAAGGGAGGGAGGAACTCAAGAAAATTATAATCACCAGGGAAGTGGTACTGAGCAAATTGTTGGAGCTGCGGCTGACAAGTCCTCGGGTCCTGATGGAATTCATCCTAGGGTCTTAAAAGAAGTGGCTAGTGAGATAGTTGATGTGTTGGTTTTAATTTTCCAAAATTCCCTAGTTTTGGGGAAGGTTCCATCAGATTGGAAAATAGCAAATGGAACTCCTTTATTCAAAAAGGGAGGAAGTCAGAAAGCAGGAAACTACAGGTCAGTTAGCTTAACATCTGTCATAAGGAAGATGTTAGAAGCTATTATTAAAGACATTATAGCAGGGCATTTAGAACAGTTCAAAGTAATCAGGCAGAGTCAACATGGTTTTGTGCAAGGGAAATCATGTTTAACCAATTTATTGGAGTTCTTTGAGGAAGTAACATGTGCTGTGGATAAAGGGGAACTGGTGGATGTACTGTACTTAGATTTCCAGAAGGCATTTGATAAGGTGCCACATCAAAGGTTATTGCAGAAAATAGAAGCTCATGGTGTAGGGGGTAACATATTGGCATGGATAGAAGATTGGCTAGCTAACAGGAAACAGAGAGTAGGCATAAATGGGTCATTATCTGATTGGCAAGATGTAACGAGTGGTGTGCCACAGGGATCAGTGCTGGGGCCTCAACTTTTTACAATTTATGTAAATGACTTGGATGAAGGGACCGAAGGTATGGTTGCTAACTTTGCTGATGACACAAAGATAGGTAGGAAAGTAAATTGTGAAGAGGACATAAGGAGGCTACAAAGGGATATAGATAAGTTAACTGATCTAAGCAAAGATCTGGCAGATTGGGTATAATGTGAGAAAATGTGAAGTTGTCCATTTTGGCAGGAAGAATAAAAAAGAAGCATATTATCTAAACGGTGAGAGATTGCAGAGCTCTGAGACGCAGAGGGATCTGGGTGTCCTAGTGCATGAATCACAAAAGGTTACTATGCAGGTAAAGCAAGTAATTAGGAAAGCTAATAGAATGTTATTGTTTATTGCGAGGGGAATTGAATACAAAAGTAGGGAGGTTATGCTTCAGTTATACAGGGCATTGGTGAGACCACATCTGGAGTACTGTGTACAGTATTGGTCTCCTTATTTAAGGAAGGATGTAAATGCATTGGAGGCAGTTCAGAGAAGGTTTACCAGACTAATACCTGGAATGGGCGGGTTGTCTTATGAGGAAAGGTTGGACAGGCTAGGCTTGTATCCGTTGGAGTTTAGAAGAATAAGAGGTGACTTGATTGAATCATATAAGATTCTGAGGGGTCTGGACAGGGTGGGTGTGGAGATGATGTTTCCTCTTGTGGGAGAATCTAGAACTAGGGGTCACTGTTTAAAAATAAGGGGTCACCCATTTAAGACAGAGATGAGGAGAATTTTTTTCTCAGAGGGTCGTGAGTCTTTGGAACTCTCTTCCTCAGAGGGCAGTGGAAGCAGAGTCTTTTAATATTTTTAAGGCAGAGGTAGATAGATTCTTGGTAAGCAAGGGGGTGAAAAGTTATCGGGGGTAGGCGGGAATGTGGAGTAAACAGATCAGCCATGATCTTATTGAATGGCGGAGCAGGCTCGAAGGGCCGAGTGGCCTACTCCTGCTCCTAATTTGTATGTTCTAAGGGAAATAGGTCCTTCCTATCCACTCTATCTAGGCTCCTCATAATTTGATTAACATCAATTAAATCTCCCCTCAGCCTTCTCTGTTCTAAAGAAAATAACCCCAGCCTATCCAATCTTTCCTCATAGCTAAAATTCTCCAGTTCTGGCAACATCCTCGTAAATCTGTTCTGTACCCACTCTAGTGCAATCACATCTTTCTTGTAATGTGGTGACAAGAAATGTATGCAGTATTCTAGCTGTGGCCTAACGAGTGTTTTATACAGTTCTAGCTTAACCTCCCTGCTCTAATATTCTTTGCCTTGGCTAACAAAGTAAAGTACCCCATATGCCTTCTTAACCACCTTATCTTCCAGTCCTGATACCTTTAGGGATCTGTGGACATGCACTCCAACGTCCCTCTGTTCCTTTACGCTTCTCAGTATCCTGCCATTTATTGTGTATTCCCTTGCCTTGTTAGCCCTCCTGAAATGCATTACCTCACACTTCTCCTGTTTAAATTCCATTTACCACTTTTCTGCCCATCTGACCAGCCCATTGATATCCTCCTGCAGTCTACAGCTTTCTTCCTCACTATCAACTACACGGCCAATTTTTTGTATTATCTGCAAACTTCTTAATCATGACCCCTACATTGATGCCTAAATTATTGACATGTACCACAAAAAGCAAGGGACCTGGTACTGAGCCCTGTGGAACCCCACTGGAAACAGCCTTCCAGTCACAAAAACACCCGTCGACCATTCCCCTTTGTTTCCTGCCACTGAGCCAATTTTGGATCCAACTTGACGCTTTCCCTTGTATCCCATGGGCTTTTACTTTTCTGACCAGTCTGCCATGTGCGACCTTGTCAAAGCCTTGCTAAAATCCCTGTAAACTACATCAAATGTGCTACCCTCATTGACCCTCCTTGTTACCTCCTCAAAAAAATTCAATCAAGTTAGTCAAATAGGACCTTCCCTCAACAAATCCATACTGACTCTCCTTGATTAATCTGTGCCTTTCTAAATGAATTTTTTCTAATAATTTCTCACCACCGAGGTTAGGCTGACTGGACTGTAATTGCTCAGACTATCCCTTTCTCCCTTTTTAAACAACAGTTCAATGTTAACAGTCCTCCAGCACCATGACTGTAGCCAGAGAGGATTGGGAAATGATGGTCAGAACTTCCGCTATTTCCTCCCATTCTTTGCTTAACAGCCTGGGATACATTTCATCCGGGCGTGGCAATTTATCTATTTTCAAAGATGCTAAGCCCCTTAATGTTTCCTCTCTCACTATTTTATCCCATCTAACATTTCACACTCCTCCTCCTTAACTACAATGTCTGCATCGTCCCTCTCTTTTGTGAAGACAGGCACAAAGTTTATTAAGAACCATACCTACATCTTCCGTCACCACACATAGATTACCATTTTGGTCTCTATTAGGCCCTACTCTTTCCTTAGTTATTCTCTTAATCTAAAACATCTTTGGGTTTTCCTTGATTTTACTTGCCAATATTTTTTCATGCCCTCTCTTTGCTTTCCTAATTTCTTTTTTAATTTCACCCCTGCACTTTCTATACACCTCCGGGCTTTCTGCAGTATTGAGCTCTTGGTATCTGACATAAGCTTCCTTTTTTTTCCTTATCCTACCTTGTATGCTCTTTGACATCCAGGGAGCTTCAGATTTGGGAGTCCCACTCTTTTTCTTTGTGGGAACATACTTGCTCTGAACGCTCACTATCTCCTCCTTGAATGCCTCCCGCTGCTCTGACACTGATTTACCTTCAAGTAGCTGTTTCCAGTTTTGCTAAATCCCGTCTCAGCTTAGTAAAATTGGACTTTCCCCTGTTGAGAACTTTTACTCCTGGTCTATCTTTGTCCATTTTCATAACTACATTAAATCTAACTGAATTATGATCACTACCACCAACATTCTCCCCCACTGATCCCGTTCCACCTGCCCAGCTTCATTCCCTAAAATTTAGTCCAGAACTCTCTTGTTGGGCTAGCTACATGCTGGCTAAAAAGATCTTCTGAATGCATTTTAGAATTCTGCGCCCTCTATACATTTTACACTGATTCTATCCCAGTTAATATTTGTTTGAAAACTGTATAACCAAGAATGTTGAGTTACCATTCCTGCCCTTCTTTAAGCCGTGTTTCAATAATAGCTATGATATCATACTTCCACGTGTCTATCTGTGCCCTCAACTCATCTGTCAGTGCGAGAATCGGCGGGAATCGCGGGCTGAGCAGCTGTATAAAGGCTCCAGAGCCCAGGTAAGGCCTCAGTGCGAGAATCGGCGGGAATCGCGGGCTGAGTGGCTGTATAAAGGCTCCAGAGCCCAGGTAAGGCCTCAGTGCGAGAATCGGCGGGTATCGCGGGCTGAGCGGCTGTATAAAGGCTCCAGAGCCCAGGTAAGGCCTCAGTGCGAGAATCGGCGGGTATCGCAGGCTGAGCGGCTGTATAAAGGCTCCAGAGCCCAGGTAAGGCCTCAGTGCGAGAATCGGCGGGAATCACGGGCTGAGCAGCTGTATCAAGGCTCCAGAGCCCAGGTAAGGCCTCAGTGCGAGAATCGGCGGGAATCACGGGCTGAGTCGGCGGGAATCGCGGGCTGAGCGGCTGTATAAAGGCTCCAGAGCCCAGGTAAGGCCTCAGTGCGAGAATCGGCGGGTATCGCGGGCTGAGCAGCTGTATAAAGGCTCCAGAGACCAGGTAAAGGTGTACCAATCTCCAGTCTCGGACCTCAGAGGGAAGGAGAAAGGTAAAAAGTAATCCAAGTGTGACATCACCAGAAAGTGGGTAAGTGATTGGTTGGTGAGTATTTCTCTCTTTTTTAAGCTTAAACTCTGTGGTTTATAGTTTCTAAGGTGCGATATTCATCATCTAGAATCGGGGCAGAGGGTATTTAAGAATAATATTAATAAATTTAATTAATTACATAGAATGGGAGATCAGGTGATGTTTTGCTGCTGCAATATGTGGGAGCTGGTGGACACCATTGATGCTCACAGTGATCACATTTGCAGTAAGTGTTGGCTGCTCGAGGAATTCCGGCTCCGTGTTGAAGAGCTGGAGTCCGAGCTTCAAACACTGAGACACATCAGGGAGGGGGAGAGTTACCTGGACTCTGTGTATCAGGAGGTAGTCACACCAATTAGTTTAATTAATTCAGATGTAGTCCGTGGCCAGGGTCAGGATGGTGTGACTAGAAGTGAGGCAGGTATGGGGATCCAGGAGGTAGTGTTGGAGGAGCCGCAGCCCTTGCTCTTGTCCAACAGGTTTGAGGCTCTTACTCCCTGTGAGGATGGGAACGGGGACTGCGGGGAGGATGAGTACCCCGGCCACAGCACCGTGGAGCAGGGGGCCATTCAAGTGGGGGAAGATAAAATAAATTTTGTAGTGGTAGGGGATAGTATCGTTAGGGGGATAGATAGAATTCTTTGCAGCCGAGAGCGAGAGTCCCGAAGGCTGTGTTGCCTGCCCAGTGCCAGGGTTAAGGACAGCTCCTCTGGGCTGGAGAGAAACTTGGAGTGGGAGGGGGAGGATCCAGTTGTCGTGGTCCATGTTGGTACCAACAACATAGATAGGACAAGGAAGGAGGTTCTGCTGAGGGAGTTTGAGCAGCTGGGGGCCAAATTAAAAAGCAGAACCACAAGGGTAATAATCTCTGGATTACTACCTGAGCCACATGCAAATTTTGCTAGGGTAAATAAAATTAGAGAGTTAAATGTGTGGCTCAAAGCCTGGTGCGGGAGAAATGGGTTTTGCTTCCTGGGACACTGGCATCAGTACTGGGACAGGAGAGAGCTGTTCCATTGGGACGGACTTCGCATGGCCAGTGCTGGGACTAGAGTCCTGGCGAATCGAATAACTAGGGCTGTAGAGAGGGCTTTAAACTAATTAGTGGGGGGGAGGTTTTAAGAGAGTGAAAAATAAAAATGACAGCGGAGAAGGCAATAGAGCAAGGTAGCAGTGGGGGAATTAAAAACCAGAGTGTGTCAGGAAGGGACAGAATGTATAATGATAAAGGTAAAGTAGTAAAAGGGGTAAAAGCAGAAATAAATTGTCAGAAAACATATTTGAAAGTTCTTTATCTGAATGCACGCAGCATTCGTAACAAAATTGACGAGTTGACGGTACAAATAACTACACATGAGTATGATCTGGTGGCCATTACAGAAACATGGCTGCAAGATAATCATGACTGGGAACTAAACATACAAGGGTATTTGACAATTAGGAAGGACAGACAGGAAGGAAAGGGAGTTGGGGTTGCTATGTTAATCAAGGATGGGATCACTGCAATAGTTAGAAATGATATTGGGTCAAAGGATCAGGATAGTGAAATAGTTTAGGTGGAGATAAGGAATAAGAAGGGGAAAAAGTCACTAGTGGGCATAGTCTATAGGCCTCCTAACAATTGCAACTCTGTTGGTCGGAGTATAAATCAGGAAATAGTTGGGGCTTGTAATAAGGGAACAGCTATAATCATGGGGGATTTTAACTTTCATATTGACTGGACGAATCAAATTGGGCATGGCAGCCTTGAGGACGACTTCATAGAGTGTATTAGGGGTGGGTACCTTGAGCAGTATGTAACTGAACCAACCAGGGGGCAGGCAATCTTAGATCTGGTCCTGTGTAATGAGACAGGATTAATAAAAAATGTCATATTAAAGGATCCCCTTGGAATGAGTGACCATAATATGGTTGAATTCCAAATTCAGTTTGAGGGTGAGAGAGTTGGATCTCAAACCAGCGTACTGAGCTTAAATAAAGGAGACTATGAAGGTATGATAGTAGAATTGACTAAAGTGGACTGGGAAAACAGATTAAAGTGTAAGACGGTACAAGAGCAGTGGTCTACATTCAAGGAGATATTTCACATCTTTCAAGATAAATATATTCCACTGAGGAAAAAGGGTGTAAAAGAAAAGACAGCCATCCGTGGCTTAGTAAAGTAATAAGGGATAGTATCCGACTGACAACAAGGGCATATAAAGCACCCAAATCTAGTGGGAGGATAGAAGATTGGGAAGCATTTAAAAGCCAGCAAACAATAACTAAAAGATTAATTAAGAAAGGGAAGATAGATTATGAAAGTAAACTAGCAAAAAATATAAAAACAGATAGCAAGAGTTTCTACAGCTATATAAAAAGAAAAAGGGTGGCTAAAGTGAACGTTCGTCCCTTAGAGGATGGGACCGGGAAACTAGTGGTGGGGAACATGGAGATGGCAAAGACGCTGAACAAATATTTTGTATCAGTCTTTACAGTAGAGGACACTAAAAATATCCTAACACTGGACAAACAGGGGGCAATGGGGGGGGGGGGGGTGTGAGCTAAAGACGATTAAAATCACGAAGGAGATGGTACTCAGTAAAATAATGGGACTTAAGGCGAATAAATCCCCCGGACCTGATGGCCTACATCCTAGGGTCTTGAGAGAAGTGGCGGTAGGGATTGTGGATGCATTGATGATTATTTTCCAGAACTCCCTGGACTCAGGAAAGGTCCCGGCAGATTGGAAAACTGCTAATGTAACACCCTTATTTAAGAAGGGAAGTAGACAAAAAGCTGGAAACTATAGACCAGTCAGCCTAACATCTGTGGTTGGCAAAATGTTGGAGTCCATTATTAAGGAAACAGTAACAGAGCATTTGGATAAACATAATTTAATAGGATAGAGTCAGCATGGTTTTATGAAGGGGAAGTCATGTTTGACAAATTTGCTCGAATTCTTTGAGGATGTTACATACAGGGTGGATAAAGGGGAACCAGTGGATGTAGTGTATTTGGACTTCCAAAAGGCATTTGACAAGGTTCCACACAAAAGATTACTGATCAAGATAAGAAATCACAGGATTGGGGGTAATATACTGGCATGGGTGGAAGATTGGCTATCTAACAGAAAACAAAGAGTTGGGATAAATGGTTCATTCTCGGGCTGGCAATCAGTAACTAGTGGTGTTCCGCAGGGGTCAGTGCTGGGACCCCAACTCTTTACAATCTATATTAACAATTTGGAGGAAGGGACCGAGTGCAACATATCCAAGTTTGCCGACGATACAAAGATGGGAAGGAAAGCAGTGAGTGAGGAGGACATAAAAAACCTGCAAAAGGACATAGACAGGCTAAGTGAGTGGGCAGAGATTTGGCAGATGCAATATAATGTTGGAAAGTGTGAGGTTATGCACTTTGGCAGAAAAAATCAAGAGCAAGTTATCACCTAAATGGAGAGAAACTGCAAAGTGCTACAGTACAAAGGGATCTGGGGGTCCTGGTGCATGTAACACAAAAAGTTAGTATGCAGGTGCAGCAGGTGATCAGGAAGGCCAATGGAATCTTGGCTTTTATTGCAAGGGGAATGGAGTATAAAAACAGGGAAGTCTTGCTGCAGTTTTACAGGGTATTGGTGAGGCCACACCTGGAATACTGCGTGCAGTTTTGGTTTCCATATTTAAGAAAAGATATACTTGCTCTCGAGGCGGTTCAGAGAAGGTTCACTCGGTTGATTCCGGAGATGAGGGGGTTGACGTATGAGGAAAGGTTGAGTAGGTTGGGACTCTACTCATTGGAGTTCAGAAGAATGAGAGGCGATCTTATCGAAACATATAAGATTGTGAGGGGGTTTGATCGGGTGGATGCGGTGAGGGTGTTTCCACTGATGGGTGAGACTAGAACTAGGGGGCATAATCTAAGAATAAGGGGCTGCCCTTTTAAAACTGAGATGAGGAGAAACTTCTTCACTCAGAGGGTAGTAAATCTATGGAATTTGCTACCCCAGAGAGCTGTGGAAGCTGCAACATTAAATAAATTTAAAATGGAGATAGACAGTTTCCTAGCAGATAAGGGAATTAGGGGTTATGGGGAGATGGCAGGGAAGTGTTCGTGAGTCTAGATTCAGATCAGCCATGATCCTATTGAATGGCGGAGCAGGCCCGAGGGGCCGTATGGCCTACTCCTGCTCCTACTTCTTATGTTCTTATGTCTTATTCACTAGACTCCTTGCATTGAAGGAGTTACCAGTAAGCACTGCCAAAACCTTTGTTGTCTATTTCCTAGCCTTTGTTTCCACTTTCTTTCCAAACTCGCTTAGTAATTTTCTGCCTTCCATTTCCAGCTTTGCTTCTCTCTCTTCTGAATGTATGCTCAGGTCCCCATCGATAGTAAATAGATGAACTCCAATATTAATCATTACAAATATAGGATTAAGGAGTTGTGATTGAAATATTAAAATACTTACATTGTTCCTCTTTCTAACAGGAAACCCAAATCATATTTATTTTTTGGATGAGGGAGATGACATTCCATTAAAAGGACCAGACAATCCTGGGAATGGCCCTGTTGTCTGGGAATGGAAATCTCACTCAGGGCAAGAAATCCAGTTGGGTAATTTTCACAAAAGGAGTTCGGACTGGTGGGAGGTACAATGGAGCTATCACTTTAGAAACAGTGACTTGTACCAGAAGATAAAACGGGATCGTGGTGCCATTAATCTGAGAATTAAAAAACCCACATTTAAACTTGCGGGATTGTTCACCTTGACTCAAACAGAGCCGAGTAATAAAACTCTGAAACTCTACGAAATATTTGGGATCAAAGGTGAGTGGAACAAAATCTAGAAAAGTTTCAATAAAATGATTCTCGGTGAATAATTTCATGTGTAATGATGAGAGATTGCCAGGATCACGTGAGGTTTCTCTCACCCAGTGCAGAGAGCATCTCTCAGTAAAACAACCAGGGGAAAGATTGTGTTCATTGTTTCTCCTGAAATGGTCAACATGAGTAAAAACATTTCGACAATTTCACCAGAAACAGCAAACCGAGGGATCTACCCCACAGAGAGTATTATGGCCTGTACACTGTAAGTTACACAAAATTCGATACGTAGCACCCATTGTTAGTTACGGGTGCCATTTTGGGTCGAAATGGCGTCCAACCGCACATGTACAATTTTGGTACAGGCCGTGCCGGACGCCATCTTGGTAAGGGCGTTAGCATTGGTGCTGGGACCGTGTGCCAGAAATATGTAGAATAGGCAGATTGTGACGTTAATCAGCATGCAATGCTGATTTGACGTCAGCGCTGCCATTTTCATCCTCAACGGTGGAAGTAATGCCCTTTGTTAACCTTGCACAGCTTAACATGTACTCAGCAGCTGCAAGGACCCTTTACCAGTGATACATAAAGGGATCATCAACCTCTCTCAAGTCAGTTGCTGGCTAATTTCTACTGGCTCGGTGTAAGTTTGTGGAAGTGTTTGGAGCTATCTAGAGTTGATCAAAGTTGGTGAGGAGACAGGGAGTGATGCTATAAGTGGAGAAGTCCATGCTTCTGACTTCATGAGTTCTGGTCAGACAACTTGCTCCCAGTCATGGGCGCTCCAGATTTCATCCCCCTTGGCCTTACTCACCTAGGGTCTTCCGAGATCAATTCTTACCTTAACCTGAGCCAGGAGTAGTGTGTGAGGCATCTGCGCTTTACGAAGGAGGTGCTCACAGAACTCTGCCACCTCTTGCAACCTGACCTGCAGTTTTACACCAGGGTAAAGACAGTGCAGCCAGTGCCTGTGAAGGTGATGGTGGCCCTGAAGTTCTTTGCTTCACGATCCTTCCAGGCTGGAACAGACGGCATCTGTAAAATCTCCCAGTTCTCCACCCACTGCTGCATAAGAGGGGTGACAGACACTCTTTATGCCAGGAGAGGGGACTTGATTGTCTTCTCTCTGACCATAGAGAAGCAGGTGGAGCATGCACGTGGCTTTGCCACGATAGCGGGCTTCCCCATGGATCTGGGCACCCTCAACTGCACGCACATGGCTTTGCGAGTGTTAAGTCCGTGAATGATTGAGACACGGACTAGCAGGAGAGAAACAAACAGAACTTTACTGGTGAAAGGCATAAACGAATCTAACAAAACAGAGGCTCTCTAGCGCCTTTTATACAGGGGTGGTCACTGCCGGCATTGCAGTCTGAGACCAGTTATTCTCTTAAAGGTACATACACAACAGCGAGCACTGCACCTAAATCCTGAGATTTACCGCAACCACAAAGGTTACCACTTGCTGAATGTACAGTTGGTGTGGGGCCATGCTCAGCACATCATGATGGTGAATGCCTGGTGTTCTGTCAAAAGTCATGATACTTCTATTCTGTGCCAGATCGCTGTTCCCTCAGCCTTTGAGCCACCAAGACAAACCAGAGGGTGGCTACTGCGTGACAAGGGTTATCCGCTGACTACCTGGCTCATGACTTCGCTTCGCAACTGAACAAGACGTGGGTAGCAAGCGTACAATGAGAGCCATGCTGCCACATGGAACCTGATAGAGCAGACCATTGGTGTCCTTAAATAACACTTCCGCTGCCTGGACCACTCTGGAGGAGCCCTGCAGTACTCACGAGAATGTGTCTTAAAATTCCTCGTGGTCTGCTGCATGCTCCACAACATTGCCATCATGAGGGCACTGCCCTTACCAGCAGGCATTCCGCAACTAGCTGAGGAGGAGGAGGAGGAGGAGGAAGCAGAAGAAGAGGAAGCGGAAGGGAGGAGGCAACCCAAATGGCCCCTTTCTGCCCTGTCCGTGATCGACTCATCCAACTGCGATATGAGTGAGTGCAACCCCAGTTCCCCATTCAACAATAGTCCCACACCATACCTTCCCTCTGTTACTGACCATCACAGTGTCCTCTTGGCCACAATGCTGAAATAAGACCCACCACAAAAGAAACATTCCAATCCAACATTATCCATCAATCCATCCAATATAACCTAACAAAGTCAGCTAGTCACTCTTGTGCATTCCCTTAGTGCCTGTCTTCAGTGTGCCTTTGCCTGTCCTAGTGTTCCTATGAAGCGCTACCACAGTGGCTGCAGCATGGCTAGTAGAAGGCTGCTGACTTTCAGTGGGGGAGACTGCAGATAGCTTTCAGAATGATCTTGAGCAGCTCTGGCCCTAGAAACTGCACCGCCTGGGCTGGCTGGTTGACAGGCAAGGGCTCTGGTGGAATAGCAGTGGCAGGAGGATGAAAGAGGACAGCAGGTTCATCCAACACAAAGCCACTGCAACTCCCCCGGGCGGCGCCTTAGCATTCCTAGCCATCTGTTGGAGGATAGATTGCTGGAATGCTGTGAAACCCTGCAAGCCCCTTCCCACACTGGCAAACCCAGCCACAATGGCAGCTGCCTGAGCTTACATGCTAGGAAGCTGAGCCTGCATGTGAGCAGTCTGAGCTTGCATGACTTCAGTCTGAGCTTCCACTGCAGCACTCAGATGTTGGGTGGCCTGTGCTTGTGTTGCAACGGAAGCTAAGGCATCAGCCATCAGAAGCTGCATGATGGTTGGGTCCACAAGTGCATTAATGGCTCTGCCCAGTCCTTCATGCAGGAACGGATGGGCTCCAAGATCTGCGCAAAGCCCTGTGCAAGGTCCGCGCTGAACTCTTCCATGCTCCTTGACATTGCACTCAAACTTTCTGACAGGCCTGCCAATGCACGAAGCATTTTGTTGTACATACCCATCAGCGATCTTCTGTAGGCTGGCTCATCAAATTCCTCATCTGAGTCCAGTGTAGCAGAACTCATGTGCGACCTCGCCCTCCGGGGAGCTAGTACCTGTGCTACCCTTTCCCCTGGCCTGGCTGCAGCCCACAGGTATCAGAGACTCACCATATGCAGATCCCGCCTCTAAGCTATCCTCTAAACTGCGCGCAGTGCCAGTATCTGAGCTGGTGGCTGCGACTGTTTGATCAAGTGATGGTGTTTCTTCTTCTTCATTACTCTCCTCTCCCCCTTATTCTACAACCACCGGCTGGGTAGGTTGAATTTCTTGGGTATGTGAATTGAGAAAGGCACAACAGTAGGATTGTGATGAGGGGAGACGGGGGAGTGGGGGACGGGGAAAGCAAGAGGTGCATGCTCACACCATGTGCAGCTTGTAAGTCAGAGGAGATCATGGGTTGAGGGGGAAGTGGGATGTGAGAAGGAGTATAACCTATGAGGATATTGGCATCTTCTATTCCTTCAGCCCCACTGCTGGCCATGGGCTCAGACATGCCCCTCCCAAGAATGGTCGGCACCGTCCCCTCCATGGGGGTGAAGTGATACAGGCGAGCCTGTCCCCTGCCGGTTAGGTTCTGCTGGCTCGGGTTATGCGCCACCTTTTTCTGCAAGAGAAAGGGAAGTTTGTCAGTGAGTGTGGTGCAATGAGTTTGTGTGATGTGCTTGTTATGGTAGAATAGTTGACAGTGTGTACAAGGTGTGAAATGTGGCTGTGAGGCTTGCAGCAGTGCTGTGTGAGGTTGAAATGGAATATGTGAATGTAAGGTATGAGTCATGATTGATGGAGATTGTTGGCGGTTGAGTGATGGGGGTGTGGTAATTGAGCAGTAGGTGAGGATATGGCATTTGAAGAGGATATTTTGGCCACTATAACACTCCAATCCTGAAATATTGTAGTGGCCAAAATATGATCCTGACTCTACTGGCCCTTAACCATTGCTCCTGAAGTGTTGGCTCAAACTGCACCTAAATCAGTTGACCATAATAGAAAGTCAACTAATTTACATTTGTTAGTGGCACTCATGGTACATAGTGCGTGGTACGCGGGGAAAGCCACATGGGTCGGGCACCAGAATGTTGCACTCCAGCAACTAATGGATAGCACCATTATTTTGGCCTGACATTGGAATTAAAGTCCCCGTTGAAGATTTGAGTCTTAGTTGTCATGTTGTAGGTGGGACTGTAAGGGGTTTTCTCTCAGAGGTTTCTCTCGCCAGAGGCCTCTCGCTCTCTTTTGCACAGTAAAACCTTGAGTGGTTCGACCCACTCGCCCCATAGGTTCTAGACACTGGAATTGGGTGCAGGAACTGCAATGTAGAGAAAACTCTATATACCAGATTTAATGAAAACGAAATGAAACTTTATTGCATAAAGGAACAAATCAAACTGCAAACCAATAAGGTACATGGGAGGGAAAAAACAAATCATAATACAGTACTGGCTAGGATATATACAGGCATATTATTCTTTACAAAAGTCATCACGAAATGGGGAAACACATGGAACATCGAGGGACAACAACTCATTGATAAAAAAAATTACCCCTTAAATTCCCACCCCCTTAAGCCTATCTAGATCAGATTGTGAAGGGCCAGAAACATGCTCACCAATCCAGTTGGAAAGTATAGAGTTTTGAAACAGGTCTGCGTTTTGACCCTTTCAGGCGTCCTGCCTCCACGTGGTCAGTGCTGCAGGCTGCGACACTCTCTCTTCTTCCTCGAGGTGAAGGTCACGGACAGGCTGGACACTGGCAGGCCTGGACGTCGGCGGGGATGGAGACCACGGTTAGAGGGGTCTCTAGCTCGTTACCATTTTCAAATAGATTTCTTCTGTGGGGCTGCTGCCCTTTCGCCTCGTCAACGGCCCGGGGTTTGTCGATGATCTCCTGATGGTTACCCTGGGGCGGGACGCAGACTCGAATCACCTTCTTGATGGCTGCCTCGTTTTCTTCTTCTTCAACCCTTCCGAGCTGGTGATCTGTGAAGGAGGATGATGAGCAGTCCTGATAGCTACCCCGGGTTCCCCAAATATACTTCTCAAGAGAAGCCTCTATCTCCCGCCAAATCAAGGTTAGTCTTTGTTTAACTTTTGGCGGGCTTATAGCACAGCGGGGTAGTTATTATATTTAAACTGCTTTCGGGATGGCCGGTGATGGCCATCTCTGGTCTGGAATGACCTTGTATTGTTTTGAATGTCTTCTTGATCTCTTTCATGAGTCTTTGATGCTCCCCTTATGAATATAGAACTGTTTCCCTTTGTCTGGGTAAACATTTAGATGGCCTTTATCTACAGGCCGACCTGACAGGATCTGCATCCAATCCCTATGTATGTGTTCTGTCTGGTTTCGATTTCTCTGAAACGGCCTTCCAGAACTTACTGTGGGCTGAATCCACTGGGGACTGCAGGAACCATTTTAAAGTGTCCAAAAAGCTAGTCACGGGGTCTGGCGGCCATTTCATGTGTCCCTTTTTCTGGGCTTCTTTTTTAAAACAGTCTTTAAAAACAAGGCCTCTTCTGCCAATAGATCCTTATGTAATAAAATATAATTTTGTGAATCTTACAGTCCCCCCTGATGATACTATAACTTGCTTGAAGTATCATAAATCTGAGTGAGCAAAATTTTCTGACTCTCCATAATCAAACCATCCCCTGTAATTACCTATCTACGATCCCACGACACATGTGTTTCCCATTTCAGAAAACCTACAGTGTACATTAAGCATCTATAGATGGCAATACATTGGATTTAAAATCTGACACACTCATTTCCAGGTGTGGAGGGGGGCCTAATACCCCTACACCACCTGGTTCATACACATTATCTTTTATTAACAACAACTCGCTTAATAAGCTTCAATAATAAAAATAAAGTACACACAAAATTACACATGAACAAACATCAAACAAAGAGGAGGGAGGGAAACTTTAACTTTATACATAGCAGCAAAAAAAAATCTACACGGGCATCTCTTCTTCTATCCGTGCATAATGCTCCCTCCATTCTCCTCTGTTCTCATACTTCTGCGAATGTCTGACCTTTTTACAGTGTACAAACAGTAAATAAATCACAATAAAAACCTGACACACTACAAGGATGTGGGAGGCTATCCTAATCCAAGAAGGGAATTCTATATTAGTGAACAGATCCCACCATGGTGGGGTTAATATACCTAATATGTTTGCCCCTATTTCTAAAGTCTTCTGCTCCAGTGTGTAAAAATGTTTCTGCGCAACGGCAACGGCTTTTAGTATCTTGGTGAGGTGTTCAGGGAGAGGGGGAATGATATAGCCGAAATGCACAACGAATCGTTGAGATCGGTGAAATTCTCTTTAACAGTGATGTGAACAGTGGAAGGTTCAGGAATGGGGACAATTCGCTCTTGGGCCACTTGAACTTCTGCCTTGGGTTTGAAGCAGAAACTGCTCTCACTCACCGGACACCAGCCGTGCTGTCCATGTTGGTAGTGGGGTGCTGCAGTGGTGACACAGTATGTCCCACCTCCTATATATGCCACCTGCGGGGGCACGTGGCCTTGTGCCATTGCCTCCATGGTGCAATTTATAGGCTTCGCGCCAGCAGTTCTGAACCCGCACTGTGGTTTCGAATAGGCATTCAAGTGCTGGGGACACAGGATGATGTGTGCTCCCCGGCTCCGGCACCCCGAGAGGTCGGTACCCGTCATTGCATGCTCCCATCGAATGACGTAAGGTGGGACCGCTGTGTAGTGAATGTGTGCACCCCCTTGAAAGACTCCAATGTTCTCCACCCTGTATACCGGGGTGGGTTTTGCTGTCTTTCCCATCACCGGCATTCTTACCACTACACCCAAAGTGGTGTGATTAGACCGCCCACAGTCCACTGGGACTGGGTAGGCCTCTGAAGCTAGTCTGAGCTGGCATGGACTCAATGCATTCTCAAAAGGGTGGAGGGCTGCGAGTTGCTTGTTGCTGATCCAGGAGGGGACCAAACCTTGTTTTAAATGCTCCAGATTACTGCGGCCCTCGCCCAGTAACCACGCCCCATACAGCACGCACGCTTCGTTCTGCGTAGCCTGATCGGACGCATTCCGATCCTCCCTGATGAGAGCATTTACCGTTTTAGCGTGTTTCTCCAGCTCCACTATAATTTCTTTTAAGTGTAGTGTCATGGCCTGGTCCTCATGTAACTCAGAACCCACTACCTTATTCTCATCCGTCAGTATCTTTCTTAACCGCCCTTTTAAATCATTGATCTGAGTCTGCAGCTCCACGTCATCCAGAGTGTTGATGATGGAAGTCCCTGTGTTAAAAGCTGTGAAAATATCATTAACTGTACCCCTTCTTTGTCTCCCTACCCTGTCAAGAGCTCATGTGGTGTGCCATATAATCCAGCTCTGTCTACGTCAGCAAAGTCGAATTCATAAAATTGTCTGAACATGTTTGTTAACAGGACCTGATACAATTGCTCCGTTTCCTTGGGCCACCACTCTGGCAATCGCACCTCGGTGAGGTTTAAAATCACCGAGGCCACCACGTAGTGCAACCCTTGGTACAGCACCTGACCTGTGGGCACTAATACCAATCCATTCCCGGGTCCCTTGGTAGTGGTGGGGCACCCTTCCTTGCAGGCTTTGGCTACCGGAATCGTGAGCAGGGGCTTGCGGGGGCGGATGATGAGCTCAGTGGCGTTTACTGGGATCTGAGAGTATGGGACTCCGCACGCCCGTGTGCTGACGTCCCAACTCATTCCTTGTCCAGCATCCTGCCACCGCCTTTGGAAAAAGATGGAAACGCCTGTGGGGCAGACGCGTTCTGAACCCCACATACAGATGTAAATCCCCATATCTGGTTCCTACCACTTGTCCCAACAGACACTCAATCCTCCATGATTCCCCGTAATAGTCCGATGGGTATTGTTACCCAATCTCTCCCACTCGACTGTGGAGTTCTTCATGGTTTTGCTCAACTTCCTGAGCCACCACCATCTGTCCAAAGGAACATGTCCCGTGCATTTCAAGCAAATCTTTTTCCCGACGGTGACACTGACTCTGGGTGCGATGATCCTCACCCTGGGACACATTAGAGAAGTCTCTCTGTACTTAAAACCGAACTGGCTGGAGTATTCCGTAGAGTTCGACCCCAGCCATCCTGGCCACCTCCCTCCGTGGAAATAGGTGGCTGTCTCCTCAATGCCCCGCGCGCCCGACCCATCGGTCGCGATGGGGGCTGTGTCTCCTGAACAGCCGTACACGGTCGAGTCCTTGGCGTAGCCTCGTTAGGCCAGGCTGCACCTGATCACCGCGAAGGCGACGAGAATCCCCTTCATCATCCTTTTGGTTCCTGTAACAAATTAATCGATACAGCCAGGCTCCCGAGAGATTCTGGCTTAGTTGAAGGCATGATCGGGTCTTTCGACCTCGATCCAAAACAACACACATGCTGGGCAGATTCCAAAGCTATTACTTATAACACTATCATCTTAAAACTACACACCTTAACTTAACTAAACTTAAACTTAACTCATGTACAACGCCGCCCGTCCCCGGGCAGCCTGCCTAATCCCTGTCCGGACTGCAGCTCACCGCTCCCTGTGGCGGGGCTGCACTGACTGGTAGCTTGAGTCCCCCGCAGCCTTTTGCTGCCAATTGGGGACTGCGTTTTTCTTGGGATCTCCCAAGTCGGTACTTGCTGGAGTAGGGGGAATCTGGCCAGAGATTTCTTGGCTGAGGCGTTCGAGACGACCTGCGAGAGGGTGCTTTGGGCGGGGCTCCCTTAGCGAGTGGACCTGCGGTTGGGACTTTAGCCCTCACAGCCTGTGGCTCCACCACGACTGCCGGCTTCGGCTCCCTTTCCTCAGGCTCCGCCCCTTTGGGATTTGGGTCTGTGCCAGACAACTTCTCCCTACCTGTCCCTACAGGTGGAGAATCTCCGCCCCCAAGTTCTACCTCCCCTACGCTTGAGTCGAGGGCGGGGCCTCCGTCCTCCAACTCCACCTCCTCCAGAATTGTGTCAAGGGCGGGGTCTAGCTGTTCGGGCTCTTCCCCGTCCGAGTCCCAGGCCAATGGGGAAACCTCCCAGGTGGGCGGAACAGTCTCTCCCTTCAAACAGGCTCCGGTTCCAGCCTGTATGGTCTGTGACTTATTGCACGCCTCAGGCTGAGGATTTTTACCCTCAGACCTGACTTCAGTTGTTGGCTCTTTTGCACCCGACTTAAACAGTTTGCACTGATTGACGTAAAACCATTTAGTATGTCGGGGCAGCTTCCCTACGCTGGTGGCGGGGACCGGTGGGTCTTGCACTGATTCCCGTCTGGCCTTGTCTATGGCTCTCTCTCCAGCGCGGATGGTCAGACCCAGGAATTTTACCTCCTGCCGACCGACCTGTGCTTTCTTTGGTTTCACCTTGAAACCCTTCTTTTCTCTCTCTCCCGTACTCGCTCCCCAAAGACAATGATTCCTAAGATCCACGAGAATCCCGTGTTCTACGAGGAAATCAGACCCAAGGACCCCCTTTCCACCCCCCGTCTCCCACTTCATTAGGGTACACTTCCACGTGGTGCGGAGTGGTTCTATGCGAATGGAGAGGGGAATGGAAAATGTGCCAGCCTGTTCTTCACCTGTGAAGCCCGATAGCATATATGGAACCCCGGTGGACAGAGGTGAGTTGGTGGGGTTATCTGAGTGGATCACGGTGCACGATGCCCCCGTATCCAATAGATAGGTCCCCTGCACCCCCTCCACCTCCATCTCCACGAGGGGTCGCCTCCATACATCATATCTCAGCGTGCACAGGTGGACGGGCTGCACCGGCTCTAGTCATTTGGGTGGAGCGATCGGGGCTGTGGGAATGACAGGACCGGTGCTGACAGCTATCCTCCCCTGCTCTATCATAAGAGACCGCATTGTCTCTAAAATTGACTCTATTGCAGCGGGATCCATAGCTGCACCAGTTCCCTTTTCTGGGACAGGGGCTGCGGTTTGGACCTGGACTTGTGCTGGGGCGGCAGTCTGGGCTTGGGCTTGGGCTGCGGGAGCTCTTCCCTTATTATCCTTCCACGGATTTTTACAGTCCTTGCGCCAATATCCATCCTTCCCACACCCGTAACAATTGAGCTTGGCTTGAGCAGGGCGATTCCCCTCCTGACTCCACTCCTTCTTACTTGGGGCTGCAGGCTTTGCCTCATGCACTTTTCCCTTAGAGGGAGGTGCCTCCTGACTTCTGCAATTCTTGTATGCAACGTTAAGCTGACGGAGCATTGTCTCCTCCGTGAGACCGGGACCTTGGGGGTCAAACCAAGATTTGGCTAGGGCCCGTATCTGGGGCAAGCTGTTAGCAACCAAACAATGGAGCCAATGAACCCCACTGTTCGGCGCTCATTGCCGCCCGTTCCGGCATGCCCGGACAACTGCACCGATACACTGGCTACAGCCTTTCTGCAAAAACCCGCAGGGGTTCTCCAGTTAGCTGCACAGTCCCTTCTATCCATTGGAACAGATTACTGTCGTCCACTCCCAGAACCTCCAAGACCTCTTCTCTGAGCTCCACATACCCTGTCTGTCCCCTCTTGCTCCCTGCTGAGAGGCACTGAAGGATTGTGCTATCCAGGGAGAAGAGCAGCATCTTTGCCTGTTCAAGATCATCACAATCATTGATGGCGGCTGCTTCCTCTACCTCCCTGAAATGGACCGAGGGATCTCCCTTCTCGGAGAGTTTTGGGAGGTGGCTTATCATCGCTCTGAGTTGTTGGGCACCGTGGGGTACCACGAGTTGGTTCATGTGGGGTCCGTCCGTGCCATCTGCGGCGTTGGGACCGAACCTCTGGTGCCGAGTTGGACACATTGGTGCCGGCTCCGGCTTTACTACCAGGGGCTGTTCCTCCTCCTGTACCACCTCGACTACCCTTTCTTCCACCACCCCCTTTTCGGGCCAAGCCTCACTGTAGCTCGGCGGCGCTGTGGGTTCAGTGGCTGGTGCCGCAACTAGTTCGCAAGGAATCGGGTGTCTGGATTCCTGCAAAAAGTCAATGTGACTTGCTTGTGGGCTTACGAGGCATACCATGCCTTTTGCCTTAACCAAGGCCGTTCTTAGGTTCTCTATGGTTTTTTGGCAGGGGCCATGGTCTACGCTCTCAAACCCGTGCTCAAGAGACAGCTTGTAAGCTGCCTTGACCTCCACTACTCTCTCCTCCTGCACTCTTAACTGTTGTGCGAGGCGGGCGTTTTTCTCCCGTATTCTCGCCTCATTGATCTTTGCCTCAATAACCTGGCATTCCAGGTACTCTATTCTAGCCTGGTGTTGGCTGGCTACAACTTGGTATTCCTGATTCAGCGCGTGAAGTGCTGTGATGAGTTTTTCCCCACCCATGGCCTTTTCCTCTATTTCTGCTGCCTGGGCAGTGATCTTGGCTGCCTGTGCTGCAATGACTCTGTCCAAAATCTGGACCTGTTTCTTGTAACACATCAGCCACACTGCCTTTTCCACTAACTTTTTATGTTCTTTGCTCTCTGTCCACCTGATGGCTGCGTCTACCGGACGCCCATCCAGTAAGAGATCGGAAATCCACTGTTTAGTGAGATTTACCTTGCCAAAAACATAATCTGCTATCCTCTCATCCATAACATTTTGACCGTTCAAACCTGGGTCTGATACATTGCAATCCTGCTGCCAGTGTCCTGCCGTGGTCGCCATTTTCTGTAAGGGGTTTTCTCTCAGAGGTCTCGCAGAGGTTTCTCTCACCAGAGGCCTCTCTCTCTCTTTTGCACAGTAAAACCTTGAGTGGTTCGACCCACTCGCCCCTTAGGTTCTAGACACTGGACATGGGTGCAGGAACTACAATGTAGAGAAAACTCTATAGACCAGATTTAATGAAAACGAAATGAAACTTTATTGCATAAAGGAACAAATCGAACTGCAAACCAATAAGGTACATGGGAGGGAAAAAACAAATCATAATACAGTACTGGCTAGGATATATACAGGCATATTATTCTTTACAAAAGTCATCATGAAATGGGGAAACACACGGAACATCGAGGGACAACTCATTGTTAAAAAAAATTACCCCTTAAATGCCCACCCCCTTAAGCCTATCTAGATCAGATTGTGAGGGGCCAGAAACATGCTCACCAATCCAGTTGGAAAGTATAGATTTTTGAAACAGATCTGCGTTTTGGTCCTTCCAGGCATCCTGTCTCCACGTGGTCAGCGCTGCGGGCTGCGACACTCTCTCTTCTTCCTCGAGGTGAAGGTCATGGACAGGCTGGACACTGGCAGGCCTGGATGTTGGCGGGGATGGAGACCACGGTTAGAGGGGTCTCTAGCTGGTTACCATTTTCAAATAGATTTCTTCTGTGGGGCTGCTGCCCTTTCGTCTCGTCAACGGCCCGGGGTTTGTCAATGATCTCCCGATGGTTACCCTGGGGCGGGATGCAGACTTGAATCACCTTCTTGATGGCTGCCTCGTTTTCTTCTTCTTCAACCCTTCCGAGCTGGTGACCTGTGAAGGAGGATGATGAGCCGTCCTGATAGCTACCCCGGGTTCCCCAAATATACTTCTCAAGAGAAGCCTCTATCTCCCGCCAAATCAAGGTTAGTCTTTGTTTAACTTTTGGCGGGCTTATAGCACAACGGGGTAGTTATTATATTTAAACTGCTTTCGGGATGGCCGGTGAGGGCCATCTCTGGTCTGGAATGACCTTGTATTGTTTTTAATGGCTTCTTGATGTCTTTAATGGGTCTTTGATGCTCCCCTTATGAATATAGAACTGTTTCCCTTTGTCTGGGTAAACATTTAGATGGCCTTTATCTACAGGCCGATCTGACAGGATCTGCATCCAATCCATATGTATGTGTTCTGTCTGGTTTCGATTTCTCTGAAACGGCCTTCCAGAACTTACTGTGGGCTGAATCCACAAAGGCTGTCTGGGGATTGCAGGAACCATTTTAAAGTGTCCAAAAAGCTAGTCACGGGGCCTGGTGGCCATTTCATGTGTCCCTTTTTCTGGGCTTCCTTTTTAAAACAGTCTTTAAAAACAAGGCCTCTTCTGCCAATAGACCCTTATGTAATAATATACAATTTTGCAAATCTTACAGGACTGAAAGTCAGGGTGGGCATTTTTAGAACAAGCCTCTCCTGGAGTGCCATTCCTCATGGGCGCTCCATGATTGGAGCCCTGTTCAGGGAGCATTTTGGGAGCCCACTAATTTATATAACATAATGACTTTTGTGTGGATTTTGTGCACAGGCTCCCAGTGCATGTGTTGGGTAGTCTTACTGAAGTGTGCGAGGCACATTGAGAACAGAGTGAGACTGGAGCCTTCTCCATGTCTGATAATATGGGCGCTATATTTCCATCACACCCTCCTCTGGTTAGATTCCATCACCTGTCCATTGTGGGATCGGCTTGTGAAGAAATAGCCATATTCAGAAAAATACACCATCCTATGAACAGAATTTTGACATATTAAAACATGACATACTGGGTCTGGAAGTCTGGAAGCCTTAACAATAAAAAGCTATAAACAGCATACAGGCTTTTGAGATAAGATAGGTTGTTGACATTGAAACAATAGCCCTATTGAAGCAGCAGGTTGGAGGTTCCAGGATGTCTGCAGGTTGGAAAGAACACAATAGCTATACCCAGTTAAGTGTTATAAACCAACACTTCAGAAAGAAATACAGAAAGATTAAAGAAACATGCGCCTTTGTAAAGATAACATCAAGTAAAAGAAACACCTGATATCAAATGAAACAGGAGACACAATCATATGTTACAATCAACTCAGGTAAATAAGAATTGCATAGATCATCCTAGTTGAGGTGTTTTTAATTTACATGTAAAAAGAATTGCACAGAAAGCCTTTGTAAAAATAACGTCAAATGAAATACGGGAGGCAACAGTCATCACATTGTTTTTGAGTTGAACTTGGAAAACCTAGGAGACACAAAGTCTGTGGTATAACCAGTTGAGGTGTTCTAAATGCAAAAGATACAAACAGGAGATTTTGATAAAGATGATGTCAAATAGTACCACTGCTGTCACATTGTTTTTATGATAAGCTTGAGACACCTAGACAGCAGACATAATTCTGTAAGCTAACAGCTGAACTGACAGTAAGAATAGAAAGAAGTCAACAGAAAAATGACTAGAGATAATTAGCTTACATCAGCAGAAAACTTCAAAGAATATACCACTGCAGAAAGGTATAAATATAGAACTTTCAAATGGGAAGATATAATTCGCTGGAAGGGGCAAAGCGATTCTTGGCTTCAGAGGCTCTGTAAACCTACAACTCTTTGAGTCTCAGGTATCAAAGGTATTTGATTTTGGTGGATATCCTGGAATATAGACGAAGAAACGTAAAAATGTAATGAAGTTAAGATTTTAGAATAAGGATCTCTGAGAATAAGATTTGTAAGCTATTTGTATTTGGAACAGTTAATGTTGCGATTGAATCACCAGCTGTAAGTTACATGTCGGTTCTTAAATAAATCTATATTTTTTTAGAATTGTCTCACATAGTACTTCTGTAACAAACTCAATCTCTTTGGTGAGGAGTTGCAGAATTCTGGGGGAGTTTTCCAGACCCTCATAATATCCAGAAGGTTACAGTCTAGCTAAGCTTATTAAAAGTGCTATCTGGAGGACAGCAACATCTTCAGGTCATTCCTTTCCTTTAAGGAGAGATAGTCTGGACCTTTAGACCCAGTTAAGCATCCTTTAGGATTCAGCTATCTCTAACTTTAGTTGAAGGTGAATGTCTGGGGAATACGCCTGATCCGGGATGGCCCGAAAGGGGCTAGGACTTGTAATTATCCCTTCAGGCTTCCCCAAATGTCATCCAATCTATGTAACCTTAACCTGACCCCAGATACTCCAACAGCGTCAGGTTTAAAGGTCATCGGCCGCACTCTGGCTCACTTACGCTGGCAGAGCTGGACTGAGAATTTTCAGCCCCGCTTTGTTATTCTACTTTTAAAATGAACTTGTGTGTAATCTGGCCTGACCCTTTAATGCAGCAGGTACAAGTGCTGATGATGGGCTCATCCTATGGTCAGTTAGAACCTAATCGTTGGATTGTACATGTCACTACTTACACTAAACCTTATTGATCTGTTTTTCACAGTTGTGTCAAGTCCAGAGAGTGCTGTGGTGGGCAGTGATGTTACACTCAGCTGTACCATCTCTAAACTCTCAGATACAGTCAGTCTTCAATGGAAACAGAGAAACTCATCTCAGCAGAACAGGAGGAACACTGATCAGATCCGACTAAATAACACAGTCTATCTGATAGTCAAACATGTTGCAGTAGAGGATGAGAAGTTGTACGTGTGTGAAGTGCAGGAAGATGGATCCATTATTCTCACAGGAAAAGCTGATTTTTCTGTGGCCCAAAGTAAGTGCAATTACCTCACAGTAGATATTAAAGAGTTACTAATATAAAACTGTTACATATAAAGTGGTGTCATATATGTCAATCATCAGCACTTCATGCTTACAGTCATACGATCTGCACAGAGCGGGATTAAATGGAGTGGACTTGAACAGAGTGCTTTGGTCGGGAATTTGGAAATAGTGGGAATTCGGAGAAGAGAGGGAAGGAGTTGTTCCTTTTTCCTACACTACTTGTAGCACTTTGTATTAGAGGTAGATATTTAATTTCAGTACCCTTAACTTAATCTACATCAAGTAAGTAGTCAGGAAACTACACTGTAAAATAAGTTACACAATTACAAATTTAATTAAATTTAATTAAACAAATCAAGGTCATATAGGCATGGCAGTGCAGGTGATGTGCCGCAACTGCCACATTTGGTAGTCTGTGGAGAGCATTGTGATCCCGGACAACTACGTTTGCAGTAAGTGCCTGAATCTTGAGGAACTTCAGCTCAGAGTTTTTGAGATGGAGTCTGAGGGGCAGACATTGCGGGGCATCAGGGATTGGGAGAGTTACCTGGAGACTTTGATCCAGGAGGCTGTCACACCCCTTAGGTTAGGTAGTGGTACAGGTCTGGTTAGTGGTCAGGGACAGGAGGGTGTGACTGCAACTCAGGCAGTTAAGGGGAAGCCAGGTGCAGTGCTGGAGGAGCCTCAGCCTTTGCCCTTGTCCAGCAGGTATGAGGTTCTTGCTGCCAGTGTGGATGAGGGAAAAGCCTGTAGGATGGATAAGCAGGCTGGCCATGGCACCATGGTGCAGGAGGCCATTCAAGTGGGGGGACTGAAAGGGAATGTAGTTGTGGCAGGGGACAGTATAGTCATGGGGATAGATACTATTCCCTGCTGCCGCGACCGAGAGTTCCGAAGGGTGTGTTGCCTGCCCGGTGCCAGGGTTAAAGACATCTCCTCATGGCTGGAGAGGAACTTGGAGTGGGAGGGTCCAGTTGTCGTGGTCCACGTAGGAACCAACGACATAGGTAGAACTAGGAATGAGGTTCTGCTGAGGGAGTTTGAGGGGCTAGGATCCAAATTAAAAAGCAAAATCTCAAAGGTAATAATCTCTGGATTGTTACCTGAGCCATGCGCAAATTGGCTTAGGACAAACAGATTAGAGGCTTAAATGCGTGGCTCAAAGAGTGGTGTGGGAGGAAGGGTTTCAGTTCATTGGGCACTGGCAACAGTCCTGGGGAAAGAGGGAGCTGTTCCGTTGGGATGGGCTCCACTTTAACTGGGCTGGGACCAGTGTCCTGGCAAACCGAATAACTTGTGCAGTAGAGAGGGCTTTAAACTAATGAAGGTGGGGGGCGGGAGGATTCAGGAAAGAGTAAATTTAAAAGCAGCGAGAGAAATGTCAAGGCTGTAGAGCAGAGTAGACTTTTGGGTAAAAATAAGCAGAGTGGGTCAGGAAGGGACAGAGAGAGTAACAAAGGTAATAAGGCATCAGTGACTAAGGTGACATCAGGGAAAGAGAGAAATAAGTCAAAGCTAAAGGCATTATAGCTGAATGCATGAAGCATTCGCAACAAAATAGATGAATTAATAGCGCAGATAGAAATGAACACGTTTGATCTCATAGCCATAACAGAGATGTGGTTTCAAAGTGGCCAAGGTTGGGAACTAAATATTCCAGGATACATAACTTTTAGAAGGGATAGGCAAAATGGAAAAAAGGAGGGTTAGCCCTGATAATAAAATATAGGATAAAGACGATCTTAGCGTGAAAATCAAAAAGTAGAATCAGTTTGGGGGAGCTAAGAAACAGCAAAGGGCAGAAAACATTGGTGGGAGCTGTTTATAGGCGCCCAAACAGTAGATGTAATGTAGGGCAGAGTATAAATCAGGAAATTAGAGGTGCATGTAACAAGGGTATATAGTAATCATGGAGGACTTTAATCTACATATAGACTGGGCAAACCAAATTTGCAGCAATAGTGTGAAGGATGAATTCATGGAATGTATGCAAGATAGTTTTCTAAATCAGTATGTTGAGAAACCATAAGAACATAAGAAATAGGAGCAGGAGTAGGCCATTCAACCCTTCGAGCCTGCTCCGCCATTCAATGAGATCATGGCTGATCTTCTGCCTCAACTCCATTCATCGGCCCTATCACCATATCCCTTGAGGCCTTTACTAGTCAGAAATCTATCGACTTCTGTTTTGAATATATCCATTGACTGAGCCGCCACAGCCCTCTGGGGTAGAGAATTACAAAGATTCACCACCCTCTGTGTGAAGAAATTTCTTCTCATCTCAGTCCTGAATGGCCTACCCTTTATCTTGAGGCTGTGGCCCCTGGTTCTAGACTCCCCAGCCAAGATAAACATTCTCCCAGCATCCATCCTATCAAGCCCTGTAATAATTTTTTGTATGCTTCAATGAGATCCCCTCTCATTCTTCTGAATTCAAGAGAATACAGGCATAGTTTACTCAATCTCTTCTCATACGACAGTCCCGCTATCCCAGGAATCAATCTCGTGAACCTTTGTTGCACTCCCTCTATGGCAAGTATATCCTTCTTTATGTAAGGAGACCAAAATTGTACACAGTTCTCCAGGTGTGGTCTCACCAAGGCCCTATATAATTGGAGTAAGACTTCTTTACTCCTGTACTCAAATCCTCTTGTAATGAAGGCAAGCATACCATTTGTCTTCCTAATGGCTTGCTGCACCTGCACATTCACTTTCAGTGACTCATGTACACGGACACCCAGGTCCCTTTGAGAATCTGCATTCCCCAATCTTTCACCATTTAGGAAATACACTGCCTTTCTGTTTTTTCTACCAAAATGGATAACTTCACATTTATCCACATTATATTCCATCAGCCATGTTCTCGCCCACTCATTGAGCCTGTGGGGATCCCCTTGAAGCCTCTTCACATCCTCTTTGCAACTGACACTGCCACCTAGCTTTGTATCATCAGCAAATTTGGAAATGTTACATTTAGTCCCCTCATCCAAATCATTGATATAGATTGTGAATAGCTGGGGTCCAAGCATCGACCCTTGCGGTACCCCATTGGTCACAGCCTGCCATCCTGAAAATGACCCGTTTATTCCTACACTTTGTTTTCTGTCTGTTAACCAATTCTCAATCCATGCTAGTATATTACCCCCAGTTCCATGTGCCCGAATTTTGTCCACCAACCTCTTGTGTGGGGCCTTATCGAAGGCCTTCTGAAAATCCAGATACACCACATCTACCGGTTCCCCTTTGTCGACTCCACTAGTTACATCCTCAAAGAACTCCAATAGGTTTGTTAAACAGGATTTCCCTTTCATAAATCCATGTTGACTCTGCCAAATCTTACTATTAGTTTCTAAGTGCCCAGTTATTGCATCCTTTATAATAGATTCCAGCATTTTCCCAACTACTGATGTGAGGCTAACAGGTCTGTAGTTCCCTGTTTTCTCTCTCCCTCCTTTCTTAAATAACGGGGTTACATTTGGTATCCTCCAATCTGCAGGAACCGTCCCAGAATCTATAGAATTTTGCAACTTGGGAACAGGCTATTTTAGGTCTAGTATTGTGCAATGAAAAGGGTTAATTAATAACCTTCTAGTAAAGGGGCCTTTAGGGATGAGTGACCATAACATGATAGAATTTTATATTCAGTTTGAAAGTGACTTAGTTAAATCCGAAACTAGGGTCTGAAATCTAAAGAAAGCAAATTACGTAGGTATGAAGGGCAAGTTTGCTAAGGTAGATTGGGAAACTACATTAAAAGGTATGACAGTGGACGAGCAATGACTAGCATTTAAAGAATTAACACATAATTTACCACAAATATACATTCATTTAAGGCACAAACACCCCACAGGAAAATAATCCAACAGTGGGTAACAAGAGAAGTTAATGATAGTATTAGATCAAAGGAAGAGGCTTATAATGCTGCCAAATACAGTAGTAAGCCTGAGGATTGGGAGGATTTTAGAGTTCAGCAGAGGAGGACCAAGAAGTTGATAATGAAACGGAAAATAGAATATGAGGGTAAACTAGCGAGAGACATAAAAACAGACAGTAAAAGATTCTATTTGTATGTAAAAAGGAAAAGATTAGCAAAAGTAAATGTGGGTCCCTTACAGGCTGAGGCAGGAGAAATTATAATGGGGAATAAGGAGATGGCAGAGAAATTAAGCAAATACTTTGGGCTGGATTTTCATACTGGAGGCGTGTAGGAGGCGGGACTACAACTTTCGGGGTTGTAGTCCCGCCTCCATTGAGTTGTCGCCAACCCACGTGATTTTAACTTGATTGACCTTGTTGAGCCCGCCCAGCGGGCTCAGTAGGCCAATTAAGGGCCACCGGCAACAGGTGATATCACAGATTGACATTTCATCTGTCAAAAGCTTTTGTCAGATGAAATATCAACGTTTGACAGTCCTTTGAAGCTGTCAAACACTGACAATCTGTACTTCAAGTTAATTCTTTCCTCTCAGGCTGATTTAGAGATCTCTCCAGAACAGAAAATTGAATGCTGCAACTTTTGACAGCTCGCGGCCATTCTGCTTTCTGTGCCGGTGAGATGAGGGACTCCCAAGACCTGAAGGAAGGAAGGCTGTAAAGGTAAGTAAATGTAAGTAAAACTTCTTTAAACACTTTACACACACCAAACACACTTACCTCTGCAATCATGCACCCATCAATCACCTGAACACCAGACATCTCGAACCCTCCAAGCCCTTCAGCCTGACGGTCCGCCTCGCTAACTTGGCGTGGTTTGGAGCCGTCGGGAATCCCACACTTCAGCTATGAAAATAGGAATTAGGCTAAAAAACTGCCTGTTAACTACCTGTTAACAGGCAGTTAATTGGCACTAATCCCCTTCCCGCCTCGTGGAGGCGGGTCCCAGCACAGGTCGGGTATCCGCCTCCTTTCAAACTGGCATGGACGCGGGTTGGGGGCATGATGAGTTCCTGCCCCCCAATTTCGAGATTTTAACCCCCCACATGTCTCCAATCCCGCCTCCAAGGCCCAATGAAAACCCTGCCCTTTGTGTCTGTCTTCAGAGAAGAAGGCGCAAAAATCCTCCCGGATATTGTGGACAACCAAGGGTCTAGCGAGAATGAGGAACTGAAAGATATTAGTATTAGTAAAGAAGTAGTACTGGAGAAATTAATGCAACTGAAAGCCGATAAATCCCCTGGACCTGATTGCCTACATCCTAGAGTTTTGAAAGAGTTGACTGTAGAGACATTGGTTGTCATTTTCCAAAATTCCATAGATTCTAGAACAGTTCTCGTGGATTGCAAGGTTGCAAATGTAACACCACTATTTTAAGAAAGGAGGGAGAGAGAGAACAGGGAACTGCAGGCCAGTTAGCCTGACATCAATAGTAGGGAAAATGCTAGAATCTATTATTAGGGACGTGGTAGAAAATAATAATAGGATTGGGCAGAGTCAACACGGATTGATGAAAGGTAAATCGTGTTTGACAAATCTATTAGAGTTTTTTGATTTTGTAACTAGCAGAATAGAATAAGGGGTAACCAGTGGACATGATGTATTTGGATTTTCAGAAGGCATTCGATAAGGTGCCACACAAGAGGTTATTAAACAAAATTAGGGCTCTTGTAATTGGGGGTAATATACTAGCATTGAGGATTGGTAAATGGACAGAAGACAGAGAGTAGGAATAAAGGGGTAATTTTTGGGTTGGCAGGCTGTAACTAGTGGGGTACTGTAAGGATCAGTGCTTGGGCTTCAGCTATTCACAATCTACATCAGTGATTTGGTTGAGGGGACCAAATGTAATATATCCAAGTTGCTGATGATACAAAGCTGCGTGGGACTGTAAGTTGTGAGGAAGATGCAAGGAGGCTTCAAGGGGATATAGACAGACTAAGTGAGTAGGCAGGAACATGGCAAATGGAATATAATGTGGAGAAATGAAGTAATCCACTTTGGTAGGAAAAATAGAAAAGCAGAGTATTTTTTATATGGTGAGAGATTGGGAAATGTTGGTGTTCAGGGGGACCTGGGTGTCCTTGTACACGAAACACTGAAAGTTAACATGCAGGTACAGCAAGTAATTAGGAAAGCAAATGGTATGTGTTGTGTATGTACCTTTAAGAGAGAACTGCTTTTATACTGTAGTACCGGCAGTGACCACACTTGTATATAAAGCCATAGCAGGCTTCTGTACTTTCAGTTCCAGCATACCCTCTGTTCAGTAAACACCTGTTATTACTGTTCTCCTGCAGTCCGTGTGTTATTGATACATAGAAACATAGAAACATAGAAGATAGGAGCAGGAGTAGGCCATTCGATCCTTCGAGCCTGCTCCGCCATTCAACGAGATCATGGCTGATCATCCAAACCCTAGCACCCGGTCCCTACACCGACAGCCATCCCACCCAAGCCCTATCCCCGTAACCCCGTAACCCCACGTATTTAATCCCCCCTAACACTAAGGGCCAATTTTTATCATGGCCAATCAACCTAACCCGCACATCTTTGGACTGTGGGAGGAAACCGGAGCACCCGGAGGAAACCCACGCAAACACGGGGAGAATGTGCAAACTCCACACAGACAGTCACCCGAGGCCGGATTTGAACCCGGGTCCCTGGCGCTGTGAGGCAACAGTGCTAACCACTATGCCACCATGCTGCCCTGTGTGCGGAAAGTACAGTGGCGACGAGCAGGTTCGAACTCACCTGCATAACTGCATCACCTCACGGGGATCCATCTCTGAAAAGAAGCTTCTTGGAGGTCGAAGCCAGAGCAACGGGCATCGACCATAGGCAACCGTCCAGTGATCCATCGGAGTTCAGTGAATCGCAGGGGAAGCTGTGGAGAGCTGGGCTTGGCTCCCCAGTCAAGGTGTTCCAGCAAATCGTGCTGGTAGCAGGTAGTGCGCTGACCCTTCCGGACTGCGGCGGGCTTGAGCTCGATCGAGTGGCTCTGCAAGGGTGCCATGCAGCGTCGTCGGGAAGGAAAAGAGAGCGAGAGGGTGGAGCGCACAGGGCGCGGTCGGTGCTCAAGAGCCGGGCAGCGTTAGAGAAAATAAAAAGAGGGGAAGGAAAAGAGACGCGCAGTGGACAGCGTCGAAGAAGAATAAAACTAAGGAATTTAACTAACAAAAGAGAGACGCGCCAAAGCCGCGGGCGCTGCCATTACTATTTATAATGCAAGGAGCAGCATTGGCAGCAAGGGGAAGAAGGAAAAGCGCAGGAGGCACCATTTTAATCCATTGGGGAAGAAGGAAAAGCGCGGGAGGCGCCATTTAAAACCACCCAAGATGCTGAAGAGTGGCAGTATCACTGCTTTTGACAATGAAATAGAAGACTGGACCACGTATGTGGAAAGAATTGAAGTGTACTGCAAGGCAAATGGGGTGGCCGATGAAAAGAAGGCATCGGTATTATTAAATTTGATGGGCGCGAGAATGTACAGCCTATTGCGGAATTTAATTACCCCAGCTAAACCAATGGAGAAAAACTTTGAAGAGATTGTCAATATCTTACAGGAACATCTAAACCCTACACCGCTGCTGATAGCAGAAAGATTCAAGTTCCATAAAAGAAACCAGCACAAAGATGAGAGTAATGCTGACTATCTTACGGAACTACGCAAGTTATCGAAGCACTGCCAGTTTGGAGCAGGACTGGCAGATACCTTAAGGGATAAGTTTGTCTGCGGGCTCCAGAGTGAAGGAACCCAGAAACGACTACTTTCGGAAAAGGACCTTAAGCTAGAAAAGGCTTTCAGCGTGGCAGTATCCTACGAAGCAGCAGCACGGGGAGCTGTGGAAATACAACAGAAACCGCAAGAATATAGCACCAGCGAAATGGCATATGGAGCAGAAAAGTGCTATCGCTGCGGCAGAACAACCCATGACCAGAAGGACTGCTGATTTAAGGACAAAGTATGCAGGCAATGTGGAAAAGTGGGACACATAGCACGAGTCTGCAGGTCGGGAGAGAAAACCAACACTAAAAGAACTACTAAGGAAAAGTACAAGAAAGTAAAAAAAATGACAGACAGTAGTTCAGAAGATCAGGAGAGTGATAATGACTCCGGGAGCAGGAGACTAAGTTGTCTAAAGTTACACAACGTGATCGCAAAGGAGGATCACTGAACCATTTGGGTCACCCTCATGATAGCAGGGTCCCAAGTTAAGATGGAATTGGACACAGGATCAGCCCTAACAGTCATGAATCGATGAGACTATGAGTGGCTATTCTCACACATACCCTTGAAGGACACGTCCATTGTATTGAAGACATATACAGGGCAAAAAGTCTACCACAGAGGAAAAATAAGGGTGCCCGTTAAATACAACGGCAAGGAAACACAGAAACTGTATCTATATATACTACAAGTTGGAGGGCCACCATTATTGCGACGTGAATGGATCCGAAAAATACAATTGGATTGGCATTCCATTCAGGCGCTAACTGTGGCTGACAAAAAGGATGACGACGTCACACCTGGGCGACTGTCAAAAATTCTAACTGATGCGAAAGAGGTGTTCCAGCAATGACTTGGGACTCTAAAAGGAGTAACGGCAATGATAAAAATTGAAGATAACGCAAACCCAAAATTTTTTAAGGCCATACCGGTACCGTACGCGATCCGCCTAGCCGTCGAAGCAGAGCTGGAGAGTCTGGAGCATTCGGGTGTGCTGTCCAAGGTGGACTGGAGCGAGTGGGCCACACCCATCATTCCTGTAATGAAGAAATCATTGAGCAGCATGCCTGGAGAGCTGAAGAAGGTTCGCATCTGTGGGGACTTTAAGGTAACTGTGAACCCAGTCCTGCACACAGTACAGTATCCACTTCCACGGATAGAAGATATTTTCACCTCACTATCTGGAGGGAAACACTTTACGAAGATTGATCTGGCCCAAGTGTATCTACAAATGGACCTAGAAGAAGCATCTAGAAAATACCTCACGATAAACATTCACAATGGTCTTTACCAGTACAACCGACTGGTATTCGGGGTAGCATCAGCTCCGGCTATTTGGCAGAGGGCGATGGAACAAGTCCTGCAAGTGATCCCGGGGACCCAGATGACATCTTGGTAATGGGTGAAAATGACAGTGAACACCTTGCCAACCTGGAGCAGGTGCTCACTAGTTTACAAGAATATGGGCTACGAGCCAATTGCCCCAAATGCGAGTTTTTCAGGAAACAAATCTCGTATTGTGGCCATATGATTGATGAAGAGGGGTTACATAAGTCCCCAGACAAGATTGAGGCAGTAGTCAAGGCTCCAGCACCGGAAAATGTGTCGCAACTGAGGTCGTTCCTCGGGTTGGTGAACTACTACCATAAGTTCTTGCCAAATTTATCTACAATTCTGCACCCACTGAAAGCCCTGCTGCAAACTGGAGCAGCATGGAAATGGAGTGATGAGTGTAAGCATGCCTTTCAGAAATGTAAATGCCTAATCAATTCAAAAGAAGTATTGGCCCACTACAATCCAACACTACCGATTCGGTTGGCATGTGATGCGTCTCCCTACGGCATTGGAGCGGTGCTGTCACACAAATTCCTTGACGGTTCAGAGAGGTCAATAGCCTTTGCGTCGCGCTCGTTAACCTCAGCCGAGCGTAACTACACCCAGATTGACAGGGAGGCCCTCAGCCTGGTGTGGGGGGTGAAGAAGTTCAATCACTATCTGCACGGGCAGAAATTCACCCTACTGACTGATCACCAGCCTCTGGTCTCCATTTTTAACCCAAAGAAGGGCGTTCCGGTGATGACGGCGCAACGGCTGCAAAGATGGTCCCTTTTTCTAGGGGCACATCAATACGACATAGAGTACAAGGGTACGAAACAGCATGGAAACGCTGGTGGGTTGTCGCGCCTGCCGTTGCCTACGTTGGAGGAAGCACCTGCAGTGGACCCTGTTGAGATATTCCATTCGACCATAGTCGAATGTCTACCTGTTACAAACTCAAGTATACAGAGGGAAACCCGAAATGACCCGACACTCTCTCGGTCTATGATTTGACGGTGAAGGGATGGCCAGCACATGGCGACTCACTGTTGCCAGCATTCTCGCCAAGGAGAGAACAGCTGTCAGTGTGCCGGGGGACCTTGATGTGTGGATCCCGAGTGGTAATTCCACCCAAGTTGAGAGATAGAGTGCTCAATGTGCTTCATGAGAGTCATCTGGGAGGGGTAAAAATGAAAAGCCTAGCCAGGGCGTTTGTGTGGTGGCCGGGAATCGATAAAGGAATCGAGGATATGACCAAGAGATGCACAGGATGCCAGAAAGTCCAAAACGCTCCACCACAGGCCCCGCTACACCCATGGGAGTGGTCCTCATCTCCATGGCAACGGGTACACATTGATTTTGCTGGTCCATTTATGGACTCAATGTTTTTAATCGCCGTGGATGCACATTTGAAATGGCCAGAGGTCATCAAAATGTCCTCCACCACCACCGAGAAAACTATTGCAGTCCTACGGACCATCTTCGCCAGGAATGGCTTGCCAGAACAGATTTGCTCCAACAATGGACCAAAGTTTGTGTCCGAGGATTTCCGGAGGTTTTTGAGGAATAATGGGGTAAAACATTACACATCTGCCCCATATCATCCAGCCACAAATGGATTGGCTGAGAGATTTGTTCAGACCTTTAAAAAAGCAATAAAGGCAATGTATAATGACAACATACCACTACAACACAAGGCGGATAATTTCTTGTTTGCTTACCGGAATGCGACACATGCAATCACCAACCAAGCTCCAGCCATAATGTTCTTTAACCGAAGGTTAAGATGTCGCCTGGATTTGCTCAAACCATACATTAGACGAGATGTTGAGGATAAGCAATTCCAGCACATCAATGAGAAGCCAACCGGGAGCTTCAAGATAGGGCAACCAGTCTTGGCCCGCGACTACCGAACAGAAAAATGGCAGCCAGGGACGATATGCACACAGCAGGGACCACTAATGTACACAGTGGACGTTGGAGAGAGCATCGTGAGACGCCATGCTGACCAGATTCTAGAGTCACAGGAACAAGTCAAACCCATACCACGAGCATGCACACCTGGTGATGAACCCAAAGTACAGATTGCGTCTACCTCAGAATCAGTGGTATTGGAAGCTGACGAACCAACCAATGACAATGAGCCAGAATCGACTCCGCCGCAAGAACAGGATACTCGAGAAAGGCAGCCTCCTCAAAGACTGAATTTATAAATGATTACTTCAGTTGATGTATATAGTACAGAGAAAATTGTAATTGTAATTAGTTATTATTTAATTGTTAAATGAATGTTATGTACTGTTTATCTAAAAGGGGAGGAATTGTTGTGTATGTACCTTTACGAGAGAACTGCTTTTATACTGTAGTACCGGCAGTGACCACACCTGTATATAAAGCCGTAGCAGGCTTCTGTACTTTCAGTTCCCGCATACCCTCTGTTCAGTAAACACCTGTTATTACCGTTCTCCTGCAGTCCGTGTGTTATTGATACGCGGACACTACAGTATGTTGGCCTTTATTACAAGACGACTTGAGTATAAGAGTAAAGACGTCTTACTGCAATTATATAGGGCCCTGGTGAGACCACACCTGGAGTATTGTGTACAGTTTTGGTCTCCTTACCTAAGGAAGGATATACTTGCCATAGAGGGAGTGCAACGAAGGTTCACCAGACTGGTTCCTGGGATGGGGGGATTGTCCTAAGAGGACAGATTGAGTAGACTAGGCCTATATTCTCTGGAGTTTAGAAGACTGACAGGTGATCTCAATGAAACATACAACATTCTTACAGGGCTTGACAGGGTAGATGAAGGGAGGATGTTTCCCCCTGGCTGGGGAGTCTAGAACCAGGGGGTCACAGTCTCAGAATAAGGAGTCGGCCATTTAGGACAGAGATGAGGAGAAATTTCTTCACTCAGAGGGTGGTGAATCTTTAGACTTCTTTACCCCAGAGGGCTGTGGAGGCTCAGCTGTTGAGTATATTCAAGACAGAGATCGATAGATTTTTTGATATTAAGGGAATCAAAGGATTTTGGGGACAGTTCAGGAAAGTGGAGATGAGGTAGAAGATCAGCCATGATCTTATAAAATGGCCAAGCAGGCTTGAAGGGCAAAATGGCCGACTCCTGCTCCTATTTCTTATGTTCTTAGGTTCTTATGTCAGCATGTGGGGGCCTGGTGCACATATCAGCATTGAACAAAAAACTGGCCTCTCTCCCCTCAATGCCACTTCTAATCGAGTTCTGCTGCTATTTGAAGTGATCCCAGCTGCTGCATACTCTTGGCTTCAAACAAGCTGGGAGCAGGACTGAGGGAAGAGGGAAGGGCAGGAAATCAATGGCCATGAACAGAGAGGGAAGGATGGAAATGATGGCAATGTAGAGGAGAGATGGTGGGCAAAGGGAAATGACAGAGGCTGGGAGTGGGGCTTTGGGGGAGAAGAGGGGAAAAGCTGAGAGTGGAACTTTGTAGTAGAAGATAAGAATTTGCATTTGTGTGAAATGTTGAAAAAAGACTGTTATTAAAATAGCATCAAGACTATTGATGTGGATCAGGGTAAGGCCAGAACTACCTTAGAGTAATTATTAAATAATTACTGAAATAACACTGTTACACACAAAGAACAGAGAGCACAGAAACAGCATATGTTTTTACTACAGACTGGGCCCTTATTTTTTTCTTTGAAACATCGGTGTAAATATAACATTGCAATACAATGGGCAAATATCAACAACCAGGTCTTGATGGATCTGACAATAAACAGCAAAAGAGTTGAAGGTAGACAGCAACATTCTCACACAGCTCATCAGTTACCAAAGCATAGAGACAATTCTTTTCTAAATATGGTTCACTTTACTCACTGCAAAGGCACAGCATTAAAGTCCACCCTGAATATCTACTCAGCGCTCGTCCAATACACACACCTCGGGTACAACACTGACTGACTTTGGTTGAACATCATTGGTATTACAAGAATTGTACCAGCAGTTATGGTGCTCTGTGATTGTTAGCATCTGAGATCAATAGATTGGGTGTGGAAGGAGGGCGGATGGTTTTAATGTGGCCCGGTTCTGTACAGGTAACTGAATGGGGAACCACTTCACCAACTGTCGAGAGGCAAGTGGGGCAGAGGAACAAGGTTACAGCCAATATTTGTTTCTCTTGTCTAGAATTGTCAAAGTAAATGAGGCAGTTCAACATCTGAAGGTAGAGAATCTGAATTGATGCATTTTTTTTGTGATACCAGAGTATAAAACAAAAACAGTGAATGCTTTCAGTAACATAGCATCTTGAAGAAAGAAAAAAATAGGCTTCACTGAGGCAGAATGAAGTGGCTGTCAGTATTAGTGAGAAAATTAAGAGAGGTGATTGAAAGCTTGGTCAAAGAAGACACAGCAAGACGTGAAGGGGTTTAGGCAGGGAGTTCCAGAGGTTTGGGTAGAGGGGAGATCGGAGGCGTCGATGAGGGGGGGTGGTGGATTGAGATCGAAGGCCGGAGGGAAGATCGGAAGGGTCATGGGGAGATCGGAGGCCGCAGGCGGGGAGTGCAGAGAAGGGATGGGTGGATTAGAAAGACCGGGGTGATGGAGGTGAGATCGGAAGGATTGGGTCGGTGGGAGATTGTGGCTTGGGAGTGTGTCTGATCAGGGAGTCGGTGGCGGGGGGAGCAGGTAAACTGGATCCAGCAGGCAATTGGAAAGGCACTTACCTGCTGGATCCAGCAGTCCTTGCATCCCTTTCGCTGTTGAGTTTCTTGAGGACCGGGAATCCCAGCCGGCCAGGGTTCAATTTAAAATGGAGATTAAATCTGAGGCAAGCCGCTTCATTATAATATTTAAATGACCAACTCATCTCCTGGGAGTGGATTGGTCATCCTGTCCCCCGTCCCGCTGTAGGGTTCTCAAAATTCCCACATTCCCCAAAGTTAGTGGCCCCGATTTTTGGCTTGTGTGGGAAATGGTCGGGTTTCCCCGAATGTGGGGTTTCTGACACACCTAAAAAAGGGTCAGCCAGCTCCACGCAATTTTCCCTCAATTGGCCAATTAATTCCCAGCATGTGGGAAGCCTTGCTAATTGTCCAATTCGAGTCAGAAATCCCCACAGTATGATGTCATCATTCGTGGTGCTTTCAAGGTCCATAGCAAGCACTGCATCCTCTGAAGGCTTCCAAATGAACCATACAGGATGGCAGAGGAGCCTGCAGCAGCTGTGGACAGTGCCAGACCCCGAGCTGCCTTCAAATTCGACGAGGCTTCACTGCAGGCATTATTGGATGGGGTTAGGGCCCACAGGGAGGTCCTCTTCCCTAGGTCAGGGAGGAAGAGGCCTCCCACTGAGACCAATGCTGCATGGATGCAGGTGTCAGCAGATGCCAACTCGCTGGGAGTCACCAGAAGAACCTTGGCATTACATCTCTAACTCCTTCCTTTACTCCCCCACAATACCATCCAGAGCCCCCGTCCTCACTGTGGAGGAGGAAGAGGCTGTGCAGCCAGACTCCTCAGAGGAAGCTCCAACCTCTGAGGGCACAGCGTCAGCAGAAGTAAGCGCACCCAGCAGCAGCGCAGACACTCACACCTCGGGGGGACCTTCAGGACATAGAGTAGTGTTGTCACCTGGTGTTTCACAGCTCACAAGTGAGCCTCATCAGATTCTGGAGACAGGGACAGCAGTGGAGAGTCCTCGTCAGAGGGCGCAGGACTCTGCCAGCTCAGCTCAGCTGCACTGCATGTCGACCCTCTGCCTCTGGGTCCATCCGCAAGAGAAGAGGTGATGGATCTCCATGCACAGATGCAGGAGTCTCTGGCAGGTTTTGTCTTCAGGGTCGCGAGTGTGGAGCGAAAGGAGGAGTCCATAGCGACCATGAGCAGAGCCTTTGTGGAGTCATTGGCGCATGAACGCATCACCATGGAAAGGTTGGCAACCTCCATGGAGGAGATAACTCGCCAGGGTACGGAAAACATGGTGAGTGCTCATAAGAGAATGACATCTCTTGAGGAGCGTTGGCCATCTGTTGAACAGAGAAACCAGATCTTCATGGAAGTCCTTCTGAGTAGGACTGCCAGTGCAGAAACGGGTCCCCATGGCCTCCTAAAGCGCAGCAAGGTGCTCTCAAGCCACTTCCAAGCGCTGGCCCCTTCTGGCCTGTGCAGGTTCAGGTGAGTGAGCAGCAGCCTGGTGCTCCTGGTGCTCATCCTGCTGTTCCTGGTTCTGCTGCTGCCGCCTCTGCTGCTGGAGATCCTCAAATGGCAAGAAGGGAAGGAAAATAATGCATCCCATACTTCTCGTAGATGCCTCCGCTGAGGAAGCGCTGAGTGAGAGTGGCGAGAGGGGCTTCCCAGGAGATTGCATTGGAGAAGTGTGTGAGGCTCCAACCTTCCACAGGTATGCCTAAGCCTTGAAGAAGAAGCCCCAAACCTGCAACAACAAGGTCCTTCAACATACAAATGCTGTCACTTTAAATCGTAGCTTCTCCAATTGACCTGCAGCTGACAGCAAGCAAGCCGGCAAGCTTCACGCCAGGTTTCATCAGCGGGGTTCCCCGCAGGCGGGGTTGATGTGGGGAAAGCCCCAAAGTTGCAACGGCCCCGGAAAATCTTCTTCAACAAGGTCATTATTGGCCATTAGTGTGCCGAAGGCCAGTCCCGCCAGCGGCGGCCGGGACTGAAGCGGGTCGCGGGGAAACGGCGGTCCGAAAGTCAGACGGGGCGGGGAATCAGGCGGGGGGGGTCCTGACCCGCTTTTTCGCCAATTTTCGGCCCCCGGCCGCCTGAAAATCTGCTCGACGGCGGCCAGAAAATTGACCCCAGTAATAAAGGGACCCTGAAGGACAAAGTTATTAATAAGGGTACCCTAAAGAAAATGGCTTCTGGACCTCATGGCAGAAGCCTGCAAGATTGGAAAGCAGGACCCTGCAAAAACGGCAGGCCAAATTCAAAAGGGCTTTGAAAACCCTGACATGCCTGGTCCTGTGAAAGACTTGTTGGCCCCGATTTTCTGCCAACCGTCGGGCGGATTTTCAGGCGGCCAGGGGCCAAAAATCGCCGTAAAAGCGGGTCACGACCCCCCCCACCTGATTCCCCGCCCCATCCGACTTTTGGACCGCCGTTTCTCCGCGACCCGCTTCAGTCCCGCCCGCCGCTGGCGGGACTGGCCGTCGGAACACAAATCACTAATTATTACCTTGTTTAAGTAGATTTTGAGGGGACGTTGCGATTTTGGGGCTTTCCCCACGTGAAACACGCCTGCGGGGAACCCCGCTGATGAGACCTGGCATGAAAAGAGTTGGCTTGCTTGCTTGCAGCTGCAGGTCAATGAGGACTGAAGAGATTTAAACAGGCAGCATTTGCAGGCTGCAGGACCTTGTTGATGAAGGCTTCAGGGAACTTTTTGAAGGCTTAGGCACAGCTATAGAAAGTTGGAGCCTCACAAACTTCTCTAGTGTGAGCTCATGGGGAGCCCCTCTCACCACCCTAACTCAGCGCCTCCTCAACGGAGGCATCTGCCAGAAGCATGGGAGGCCTTTGGTACCTTCCCTTCCTGGCATTAGCAGATCTCCAACAGCAGAGGAGGCTGGAGCAACTCCAGCAGCAGCATCACCAGCAATACCAGCAGCACCAGCTGGAGCGGCAGGCTGCGGCTCACCCACCTGAGGCAGCACGAGCCAGAAGGGGTCAGCGAATGGACGGCCGTCGGCGCAGGAGATACCCCCCAAACAGGGTGTACAGACACAGGGTCAGCTACCTCAACATGACTGAGCAGCAGTGCCAGAGGCGGCTCCGACTTTCGCGAGAGTTTGTGACTGACATCTGCGCAATGCTGCGGCAAGACCTGGAGCCCAGAGCAACAGGTCCACACTACTTACCAGTGGCCATCATAGTCACCACCGCACTCAACTTTTATGCCTCAGGCTCCTTCCAGGGATCAGCAGCAGACATCAGCGGCATCTCCCAGGCTGCCGCACACACATGCATCACACAGGTAACCGATGCCCTCTTTGCAATCGCGCAAAATCACATCCATTTCACCCGGGATCGCGCAAGTGTGAGGGCGCGAGCGCGTGGATTCGCTCAGCTGGCAGACTTTCCAAGGGTGCAGGGCATCATTAACTGCACACATGTGGCCCTTAGGGTACCCCACCATAATCCAGGAGTTTTTGTCAACCGCAAGGGCTTCCACTCCCTTAACGTTCAGCTGGTGTGTGACCACAAGAAGGTGATTTTGCATGTTTGTGCCAGGTTCCTTTGCAGCTGCCATGACTTCTTCATACTGCGCCAGTCTACTGTGCCTCCACTATTCAGTCCGCCAAACGAACTTCAAGGATGGCTACTTGGAGACAAGGGATATCCCCTGCGCTCTTGGCTAATGACGCCGTTGAGGAGACCAACCAGCGAAGCTGAGGAGCGCTACAACTCCAGCCACATTACCACGAGATGCATTATCGAGTAAGCCATCGGATTGCTGAAGATGCGCTTCAGATGCCTCGATAGACCAGGTCGAGCCCTACAGTACTCATCAGCCAGGGTCTCCAAAATCATTGTGGTATGCTGTGTGCTTCACAATATGGCACAGCGTCGTGGCTTGCCGATTCCGCAGGTCCAAGAGGCTCCTCACAGAGCCGCCTTGGATGAGGATGATGCTGAGGAGGAGGAGAAGGAGGAGGATGAGGGGGAGGACAGAAACGAGCATCCTGCAGAGTCACGCCAACCAGCGGCACCAGTGCGTGAGAACATTGCTGGGCGGAATGCAAGGAACGCACTCATCCTGGGCAGATTTGCGTAGCCTGGTACATCAAACACTGCAGCTTCTGAACTGACCATGGACATTGGCCCATCCCTGCACTTTCCACAACTTTGACCAGCTTGCAGTCATCTGCAAGTTATCCTAAGGCCTCTATGTGACATCCCCATTCGCCAAATGACAGACACCATAACTGCAGCAGCTGGCACCAGATTTTTTATGTACAGGAAAATGATGGCATTAAAACTATTTACAAGACTGGATGGTGGAATAGTTATGTGAATGTGAGCATTGAGAGAGATGGAATGGGTAAGGGTGCATGGATGTGACTGTGAAGTGGGATGTGGAAGAAGAGATTGCTGAAGCTGAGTGCTGTTGGGGAAAGGCAATGGGGATGAGGTTGAGGGTGATGGAAACTTCATACTTGCTTTCCCTGTGTGGTGAAGGTCATGGAAGCGCTTCCTGCACTGCAGCCAGGTGCGACAGGTGACACCCAGAGAGTTTACCTCTGCTGCCACCTCCATCCAGGCAGCTGTGGACTCTTTGGGAGGCCTCTTCCTCCCTGAGCGAGGGTAGAGGACCTCCCTGTGGGCCCTTACCCCATCCACCAAGGTCTGCAATGACGTCTCGTTGAATTTGGCCGCAGCTCGGCCTCTGCTGCTGGCAGCAGCTGGTGCAGGCTCCTCTGCCATTGTGCAAGAGTGGTTGAGAAGCCTGCAGAGGTGGAGAAGCTTGCTGAACACTTTGAAAGCATCACGAATGATGGCATCATTACGTGGGGATTTCTGACTCGATTTAGACAATTAGCAAGGCTTCCCACATGCTGAGAATTAATTGGCCAATTGAGGGAAAATTGTGTGGAGCTGGCTGAAACCTTTTTACGTGTGTCAGAAACCCCACATTTGGGGAAACCCGACCATTTCCCACACAAGCCAAAAATCGGGGCCTTAATCTTGAACCCATCAAACCTTTGCATAAATAATTGGCTACAGTTCGAAGTAGCTACCAAGCCAGGAAGACGCTGATTAAACATTATGAATAACAAACACCCAAGATATTAAAGCCATTTAGCAACGAGAGAACCGCCCCAAAAGCAGTTAAGGTGAACGACTATAATCACTTTAACGAGCCCGCCAAAAATTAGACAAAGAGCTAACCCTGATTTGGCGCGCAGATAACAACCTCCAAAGCAGTATAATTGCAGGCCCACCAGTAACCAAAAGTGTGCAGCAAGCGGGCAAGTGAGGCGAGATGAATGGCAAGGCCGACGAGTAAGTAGAGAAGGGCAGTGTGGAGAAGCGTTGGGGGACGAGCAGGCACACGCTCAGGTCCAGAGTTACTCGAAACTCAAAGAAGCAGACTGGCACGGTGGGGCAGGCTCGACCGAAGACGGCTAGGCCGCAACTGCAGCCTCACACGAGGAACGACCACGAGCACTGCGGTAACAAAGGGCAGGGTAAACCATACCTTCAGATCATTATCACTGCACAGGTAGTGATCTAGGCCACCGCGACTCAGTCAACACCGAAGACCGCCAACCGAACCCCAACCACAACAAAACTTTGACGACCAGGCCACCAGCAGAAGAACAAAACCCGAAGTTTTCCACTCCACAAGGTAAAGTGCCCAACAAAGACTTTACTCCCTATCTCTAATGGAGAAAAGAGGGTACTTTACACAGACGACTCCACCACCACGCCCTGGGACCACGTGATGACGGCAGGCCCCAAAGGACACAAAGAGTGAACCCCAAAACCGCAACCAGCTTAGTCGACAGGATTCTACCTGTTCAGAAACCCTTATTGGTGATCATAATCCCTGGCCCCTTATAGCGCAATCTAGTTAGATATTGGGGGTGGGACAAGGGTAGGGGGATTATTAATGTGATTTTTCCCTCGATGTGCCGAGTGTTTCCCATTCCTAATTAAGTGTACTCTTCTATGCCTGTAACTATTCCAGTAATTTTCAGTGTTGTAATTTTATTGTGCCTTTAATAAAAATACAGTTTTCTTGCACCAAACCAGTTGTCTACTCCAATTCTGTATCGCCGCCTGTACCTAAGTCCGGTGTCTAGGACCCAGGGGTGCGGGAGTGATTTGAACCGCTCAAAACCCTGTCAGAGGCAAAGCCGACTACACACACGCCACCCCCTACACCGCCAACGTTAAAAACCGGAAGTGGGCGGGTTGGGGTTGGTTTATGATTTTTAACATGTTAACATCCAACCCAACCCAAACCCAGCCATTTTAGGGGTTTAAATATACCCCCTTTGACTTTGTGCAACAGTACGACAACTTTGTGAGATGTAAAACATGCTGCCAATTCACGATCAATCGTTTTACACTATCGCACAAAGCCAAATTACCCCCATGTTTCTGGAAGACAGCATCATGATCGCTCCCTAGACAATAAGGAAAGGAATTCCAACATTCCAATTTTTTCAGCTGCCAAGTTTTATTGCAGCAACAATTAAAGCAAGTCTGGGTTAGTCTTGCTGAGTTATTTGAAGGAAGAAAGATAATAAAATAATAATGCACAGGTGTAAAGTCTGTGCAAAATGTCAAATACAGAAGGAGACAGATGTTCACAGTGAAGAAACCTGCTAGTTGCCACCAACTCAAACAACCGCGTCTTTGCTTTAAGGATTATGTTAAAGTGGGAGAGGCCCATGGAGCAGACGTGTGCCCATATCACATGGGGGAGGCGAGCACTGGAGGCAGAATTTTGCCAAAATTCGTGAAATTCTGCATGGGATCTTCTTTGAACATTGATTCCAGGTAAATGAGGATTGCACTAGCCTGAAGAAAATCATATTTAAACCATTTCAAAATTGCTCTGTGCAAAATTTAGTTCTAATGTAGGGTTCTCAAAATTCCCTCATTCCCCAAAGTTATGGATAAAGGGACCCTGTATGAACAAGTTATTAAAAACAGGGTACCCAAAATGGCTTCTGTAACCTCATGACCAAAACTGACAGGATTTTAAAAGCAAGGCCCTGCAAACAGGCAGGCACTTTTTCAAACCTGAAACGAAACTTAAAATGCATGAATCTGTGAAAAGACTTTGTGGAGCCAGACAGCTGAAGCAAACACAGTATATGCATTCTTTCACCTTGAAACAGATCAAGCTAGAATGGGCCTAAATCGAGGCCATTAGGTTTCTGCATATTTAATCGGTAACAGCTCACAGTAGCCATCAAGGCAGGATGGGACAATTAAGATTCATAAATGACAAACAACCAGGATATCGAGGCCATTAAACACAGAGACAACCACTCCAGAAGTCATTAAAGTAAATGGCTGGAGTCATTTTAAACGAGCCTGCCAAACGTTAGACAAAGGACTGACCTGATTTGGCGCGTAGATAAGGAATGAAGAACGGGTATAATTGTAGGCCCATCAGTGGTGATCGGTCACTTGCTCCTGCCCTCATCTTTGGCCTTGGCCTCCAGCTTCTCGTTCTCGTGCCCTGGCCTCGTGGCGGGCCCTCTTCTCGCTCCCCTTGCCGCTCAACACCAAGGACGCCCATTACACCGGGGCCAAACGCGGGAGGAGAAAAGAACCCGATTTGAAAGCACACAGGACACACAGGCCACAAATGGGCAGACGAGACGAGACGAAGAATACGGTAAACCAATAAGGGCAGAGAAGAGCAGCGGAACGACGCGGTGGGGGACAAACGCCTAGTTATAAGCTGGCGTTTGAAGAATAATTTGGCGTTACATGCATAGACAGTAAAACCCCAGAACCATAGCCCAGTTTAAGAATAAGTTGGCGTTCGAAGGATGGGTAGCAAAATCAAGACAAATGGCCTAGTTATAAGCTGGTGTTTGTTAAATGGTCAATAATAGCCCAGTTTAAGAATAAACTGGCGTTCGAAGCTTGGATAGCAAAATCATTAGATGGTAAAGACCGCCAACCGACCCCAACCACAACATTACCGTCGACAACTGCCCGAGAAAGAAGAAGAAGAAGACCCATCACGACTCGACGACGACTTTAGCTGAGGAAAAGGAGGGTGCTTCGCATAAACAACTTCAGTGCCGCACCCTGTGACCACGTGGCAACGGGATACCTCAAAGGACAGAAAGAGTGGACCTCAAAACCAACCCAGTTAAAGCAACAGGTTTTGGATTGGTGAGCATGAATTCCTGGCCCCTCATAGCTTAATCTAGTTAGGTATAGGGGGTGGGATAAGGATAAGGGGATTGTTAATGTAGTAGTTTTTCCCTCGATGTGCCATGTGTTCCCCATTCCCATTTAAGTGTAATTGTTTATGCCTGTATCCATATCAGTAATTCTCATAAGATTGTGTTTTATTCTGCTTTTAATAAAATTCTGGTTTTCTTGCACCAAACCACTTGTCTACTCGATTTTCTGTATCGCCGCCTGTACCTAAGTCCGGTGTCTAGAACCCAGGGGTATGGGAGCGATTCGAATCACTCAAAGACAGTCAGAGGTGAAGCTGACTGGGCACACGCCACCCCCCTACACTAAGCAGCCTGCAGCCGCCACCAGCGGGAGTCCAGGTTACTGGCCCAGCCTCAGAATGTTGGGCCCGTGATGTCATGGAGTCATCCAGGGCACAAAATCTCATCGTATTAAAAATCAACAATGTTTCATTAAAAAATGCTGTTGCCTTATGAATATTGAATTTACCCAAGTTGTACATTTTTTAAACAATTCATAGCTTTGACAAAAACTTGATCAAATAAAATTATGATAATCAAAATGCAAAATAGGCTTATATGATTGTGGCCAATAATTATTCTCTCTTTTCTCTGTAACTCAACAACAGTAAAAATATAACACGTTGTTCTCTGTCTCTCTATCGCAGATTTATATAGGAAGAATTATACACTTTATCGGGCAGGCACAGATCAGAGTGAACTCTCCCTGATTTGCTATGATTATTATGATAATTGTGTTCACTCTTACACTCATGCTGCATGGACCTGGAGGTCACATCATCTTCAAAATCAGGAGAAAAGAATAGCATCTGCTTCGAAATCTCAGCTCATCAATGTAGACAGGACCTACTTTGGGAGTCGACTGGTGCCCACAGAGACAAAGTTTAATGGCAAGAACTTCAGTGTGAGGATTGTCCCCGTACTGTTTGAAGATGCAGGAGTTTACACAAGTTCTCTGGGACCACATAAAATGGTGACCATTAAACTAATCACAGTTAAAGGTAGGAGACAGAATGTTGCATGTATTTTCAATGATAAAGTTGGGTAGAGTTTCCGCTTTTGGCACAATCGGCAATTCTGGCACAAATTGCGCCCAAAATTCCACCCGTTTTGAAAAGTGTTTTTTTTACTCCACGTTTTTGCTCAAACTCATTTGCATATCGCCGAAGATGAAATCTGCCCTGAACAAGCATAAATAGGCAGCGTTTTAAAATGTAATTTAAAAATCTTAGGGCTAGATTTTCAGTTGCTTGCGCCAGCAGTTAGCGCCTTAAGAGAAGTGATTTTCGGGCGCTATTCGTGTAGCGCCCGGGCGCAGCGCAGTTTGCGCCCCGCCCCAAATTAAGTTGCCCGTTAGCGCCGGCGCAAAGTTTAGCGGCCGCCCGGATGCGCGCGCAGAAAATGACGTCACATCCTCGTGCAACGCCCTTTGGCCGCCCCGAATCCAAACTTCAGTCGGACCGCCCCATTCTGCGGCTGGCGTCCACAGCGTTTGTAAAATGGAACGCAACACACCCTGGGGAGCGCAAATTAAAGGGCACTCCTCCTGCACTATAAACGGCAGTCTGCATGTGTTGTGTGGAAGGATCCAGTGTGTTGTTGTGAACGGTTCCTCCTCCTCCTCCTCCTCCTCCTCCTCCTCCTCCAAAAACACATGCACCCTTCCCCTTTAAGAGCTCACTGGCACCAGAGTGTCTGCCGTGCGCTGCGCCCGAGCTCGGGCGCTGCGCTCTGCACCGCCGGCTTAGCGCCTAAAGATAGTAGTGGAACGCCTCTTTTAGCGCTCCACCAACCTCTTAGGGCGAAGCCACTGAATTTCCGGCAACGGGGCGCTACTTTGGGGCGGGCGCTAACTTCGGGCGGGCGCTAAGGTTAGCGCCCCAAAACTGTCTATACTGAAAATCTAGCCCTATAATCCTGGATACATTTAAGAATAGTAACTTGGTGTAGTTTGCTTAATAAAGCTGAAAGTGGGTTTATCACAAAGAGTAAGCATTTTAAATTACAGTATTGATCCACCACCTGTGAGTAACCGATTTTAAATGACTGAAAATGACTTTAAAAAATGTACAGATATATTTTCTAGTTAGATTGGGGCACAGTAGTCAGTTCCTTAGTAAATTTTTAAAAAGTTCATGGAGAATCTTTCCGTGTCCTTGCAACCAAAAGATCAAGGTTAATTTTTGGAACCTCCTCGAAGGCCTGCTAACGGGTGCAATTAGCAGAAACTCCAAATGGAGATTAATTCACCCGGGGGGCGTGGACAGTTCTGTGGTTGGGGCCTGCTTCTAGCGTGATATTTTTAAAACTAGCGCAAGAGATCGCAGAAACTCGAGTTGCGCTAAACGCAAATTATACTTAAAATTCCACGATCGTTTGCGCCGGTTACACCAATATCGGGCGAAATACGCCATATAAACAGCGCAATCGAGCAGAAACTCCTGGACATTGTTTAAAATCTAAATGATTTTCTTGTTTACAGTCACAGCTGAACCACCTGATGCAGTGACTAAGGGAGACACCGTTACCCTGACCTGCTCTGTCTCTGATGTCACTGAATCAATGAGACTTGTTTGGATCAATAGTGATGGCAAAACTGTTGAAGAGAAAACTTTTAAGGACCAGAAGCCGGAAGAGGATTTGTTACGGCTGATTATTCAGAAAGCCGATAGAGACAGAAGGAACTGGACATGTGTTTTGTTTCATCAAAACATGCCCAGTGTTTTAATTCCATATTATCTGAAGGTTAACAGTAAGTGTCTCAGGTTTTGCACTTTTAACCTCCATAGAAAGTTCTTGTCACTCACTGCTCTTTTATTATGATAACCTCTTACTTTTCAGATCCTATTGCACTCCACATTACTCAGGGTTCAGTCATAGGTGTTCACATATAAACAATTTAACATCAAAAATCAAAATATACAATCAAAGCAATAGAGAGGAGCTGAAGAGGAGAACTTTTATTTATATCTTTGGGGTCCATTACACTCCTGTAAGGAGCCTTTTAAATGTTAAATCCCCTCCTGCCCACTGTAATAAGACTAGATGCCAGTAACAAAATGGTTTTTCTTGCATCCAGTGTTGCTGTGGTGGGTAATGATGGAAATTGTGAATCATGATGTCACTCTGTCCCTGCCACTCATTTGAATATGACCAATAATTGACCAATGGCACTTCTGGATTGAAATCCTGGACGTGGTTTTGATTGGCCGGGGATTGATTGGCCGGGGATTGATTGGGCCGGGAATGATTGGGCGGGGAATGATTGATCCAGGAAAGTTTGGCTGGGGAATGATTGGTCCAGGAATAATTGACCGGGGAATGATTTGTCCAGGAATGATTGGTCGGGGAATGATAGAAAAGGCTGTCTCGTCGACTCAAGATCTGATTAAGAAGGGAGCAGAAATAACTTGCTCGCTATTTATTCTGATAATTTTGACTTTATTGCTCTGGAAGCTACAGCTCCAGGTTACTTGTTTTGGAGTAAATTTGCCTCTGAATTGCACCCAGCAATAGACTGGGGGATCTGAGAGGACAGGACTCTGACACTCAGTTGCATCAATTTATATTGGTCAACTAACTTCAGGGCCAACTATCAGAAAACGCATACAGGAAATTCAGACGCTGTGCTATTCAGGTGCAAAACAATAGCACAGGATTTGCATCCATTGTTCCTGTGCACAGGGACCAATTTTCAGATGCTATTTTGGTGCTAAAACCAGGAAAATCACCCCTTAAATGTTTGGGATAGATTCCATGATAAAGTAAATGGATGATGATGTCTGGTAGGAGTGAGCTTCTTGAGTTAACTGGCCTTATTTTCATAGAATAATACCGAACAGAAGGAGCCCATTCGGCTTATCATTATTATGCTGGGATCATATTTGTATCATATTTTCTTTTATTTGGTTTGTGCCACATCATGGTCACAGTCTCATTCCATGGTAATGTCTTGCTGCTCTAATATGCATTATGATGCCATTCCTGAGGAAGCATTGTCATGGATTAATTCTTGCTCAATATTATGGCCAGAAAGATATTGTAAACATTTTCTGTCCTAATTCTGTACCAATTTTCTCCTCTTTTCTCTTCTCCTCACATGTTGAGGTAGAACATAAGAACATAAGAAATAGGAATGGGAGTAGGCCCCTCAAGCCTGCTCCCCCATTCAGTAAGATCATGGCTGATCATCAACCTCAACTTCACTTTTCGGCCCGATCTCCGTATTCCTTGATTCCCCAACAGTCCAAAAATCTATCTATCTCAGCCTTGAATATACTCAATGACTCAGCATTCACAGCCTTCTGGGGCAGAGAATTCCAAAGATTTACAACCCTCTGAGTGAAGAAATTCTTCCTCATCTCAGTCTTAGTCTACCCCTTATCCTGAGACTGTGCCCCCGAGTTCTAGACACTCCAACCAGGGGAGCATCTACCCTGTCAATATGTTTCAATGAGATCACCTCTCAGTCTTCTCCAGAGTATAGGCCCATTCTATTCATCTCTCCTCGTAGGACAACCCTCTCATCCCAGGAATCAGTCTAGTGAACATTCGTTGCACCACCTCCAAGGCAAGTATATCCTTCCTTAGCTAAGGAGACTAAAACTGTGCCCAGTACTCCAGGTGTGGTCTCACCAAGGCCCTGTACAATTGTAGCAAGGCTTCCTTACTCTTATACTCCAACCCCCTTGCAATAAAGGCCAACATACCATTTGCCTTCCTTATTGCTTGCTTTACCTGCATGCTAGCTTTCTGTGTTTCTTGCACGAGGACACCCAAATCTCTCTGAACACCAACATTTAACAGTTTCTCACCATTTAAAAAATATTCTGTTTTTCTATTCTTCCTACCAAAGTGAATAACCTCACATTTCCTTGCATTATACTCCATCTGCCACCTTACTGCCCACTCACTCAGTCTATCTATATCCCTTTGCAGACTCTTTGTCCTCCTCACAGCTTACTGTCCCACCTAGCTTTGTATCATCAGCAAACTTGGATACATTACACTCGGTCCCTTCATCTAGATCCTTAATATAGATTGTAAATAACTGAGGCCCCAGCACTGATCCTGGTGGCACCCCACTAGTTACAGCCTGCCAACCTGAAAAAGACCCGTTTATCCCTACTCTCTGTTTTCTGTCCGTTAACCAATCCTCTATCCATCCTAATATATTGCCGCCAACCCCATGAGCCCTAATCTTATGTAATAACCTTCTATGTGGCACCTTATCGAATACCTTTTGGAAATCCAAATATACGACATCCACTGGTTCCCCTTTAACTTCCCATGTCCGTTACATCCTCAAAAAACTCTAATAAATTTGTCAAACACAATTTCCCTTTCATAAAACCATGTTGACTCTGCCTAATCATGTTATGATTTTCTAAGTGCCCTGATACCACTTCCTTAACAATGGATTCCAGCATTTTCCTGATGACTAATGTCAGGATAACTGGCCTGTAGTTCCCTGTTTTCTCTCTCCCTCCTTTCTTGAATCGCGGTGTTACATTTGCTACCTTCCAATCCACTAGGGAATTTTGAAAGAGCAAAACCAATGCATCCACTATCTCAGCACCCACCTCTTTTAGAACCCTAGGATGTAGGCCGTCAGGTCCAGGGGATTTGTCGCTTTTTAGTCCCATTATTTTCTCTAGTACTTTTCCTCTACTTATATTAATTATGTTAAGCTTCTCATCCTCGTTAGACCATTGGTTCCCCATTATTTTTGGTATGCTTTTCGTGTCTTCTAATGTGAAGACAGATACAAAATATTTGTTTAACGTTTCTGCCATTTCCTTATTCCCCATAATAATTTCTCCTGTCTCAGTCTCTAAAGGACCAAAATTTACTTTTGCTACTCTCTTCCTTTTTGCATACTTGTAGAAGCTCTTACAATCTGTTTTTATATTTCTTGCTAGTTTTCTCTTATATTCTATTTTTTCCCTTTTTATCAGGTTTTTGGTCATCCTTTGCTGGTTTCTGAAACTCTCCCAATCCTTAGGCTTATTACAATTCTTCGCAATATTATAAGCTTCTTCTTTCAATCTAATGCTATTCTTAACTTTTTTAGTTAGCCATGTATGGACCACTTTTCCTGTGGAGTTTTTGTTTCTCAATGGAATGTATTTTTGTTGAGAATTATGAAAGATTTCTTTAAATGCTAGCCACTGCTTATCTACCGCCATACCTTTTAATCAATTTTTCCAATCTACCTTAGCCAACTTGCCCCTCATATCTATGTAATTGGCTTTATTTAATTTTAAGACTCTAGTTTCAGACTAAGGCAAGTCACTCTCAAACTTAACGTGAAATTATATCATATTATGATCACTCTGCCCCAGAGGATCCTTTACTATGAGATTGCTTATTAACCTAGCCTCATTACACAATACAAGACCTAAAATAGCTTGTTCCCTGGTTGGTTTCAAGATGTATTGTTCTAGGAAAATCTCTTGAATGCATTCCAGGAACTCGTCCTCCAGACTACCTTTGCCAATTTGATTTGTCCAGTATTTATGTAGATTAAAGTCCCCCACCATTATTGCATTACCTTTGTTACAAGTTCCTACTATTTTTTGATTAATATTCTGTCCACCAGTATAGCTACTGTTAGGGGGCATATATATTACTCCCACCAGTGTTTTCTGCCCCTTGTTATTCCTTATCTCCACCCATATTGATTCTACTTCCTGATCTTCCGAGCCAAGATCCTTTCTTCCTACTGTCCTTATGTCATCCTTTATTATCTGGGCTATCCCCTTTTCCATTCTGCCTGCCTTTTCAAAACGTCAAGTACCCTGGAACATTTAGTTCCCAACCTTGGTCACCTTGCAAACATGTCTCTGTGATGGCCATTAGATCAAACCCATTTATCTCTATTTGTGCCACTAGTTCATCTATCCTGTTACGAACGCTTCATGCATTCAGACAAAGAGCCTAAATTAAAATATTTTACCATTATTCCCTGCTTTGACCTTATTCTCTGCTGCACTGCTACCACTAAACTTTCTGTCCCTTCCTGTCACACTCTGCTTATTTTAAACCAAATCACTACACTGCTCTATTGCCTTGACCTTTCTCTTTAGATTTCTAAATTTCCCCTCACCTGACCCCTCCACACCTTTTTTTAGTTTAAAGCTCTATCTGCAGCCCTAGTTATTCGATTTGCCAGGACGCTGGTCCCAGCCCGGTTTAAGTGGAGCCAGACCCGACAGAACAGCTCCTTCTTCTGAGTACTGGTGTCAGTGCCTCATGAATTGAAACCCCTTTTTCCCACACCACTCTTTGAACCATGCATTTAACTCTCTGATTTGCTTGACTCTATGCCAATTTGCGCGTGGCTCAGATAGTAATCCACAGATGATTGCCCTTGAGGTTCTGCTTTTTAATTTATACCCTCGCTCCTTAAACAATCTCAGCAGAACCACTTTCTTAGTTCTACCTATGTCGTTGGTTCCTGCATGGACTACAACCACTGGATCCTCCCCCTCCCACTCCAAGTTCTTCTCCAGCCTCAAGGAGATATCATTAACCCTGGTACTGGGCAGGTAACACAGCCTTCGGGACTCTCTTTTACGGCTGCAGAGAACAGTATCTATCCACCTGACTATACTGTCCCCTACCAATACCACATTCCTTCCTTCGCCCCCCACTTGGATGGCCTCCTGTACCACGGTGCCGTGGTCAGTTTGCCCATCCTCACTGCAGTCCTTTTCCTCAGCCACACAGGTAGCAAGTACCTCATACCTGTTGGACAAGGTCAAGTGCTGAGGCTCCTCCATCACTACATCCTGCAGCCTAGGTCCCCATACCTACCTGACTCGCGGTCACACCCTCCTGTCCCTGACCACTGACGAACTCTAAAGTACTACTTAACCTAAAGGGTGTGACTGGCTCTTGGAACAAAGTGTCCAGGTAACTCTCCCCCTCCCTGATGCATCGCAATGTCTGCAGCTCGGACTCCAGCTCAACAACTCTGAGCCGAAGTTCCCCGAGTTGCAGACAATTACTGCAGATGTGGTTTCTCGGGATTGCGATGCTCCCTACAGACTCCCACATGCTGCAGTTATAACACATCACCTGCCCTGTGATCTCTAAACTTGTTTTATTTATTAATTAATTAGTTAAAGCTTTTATTCAATTCATATTTTAGTCTGATTGTTTGATTATTTTATGCAATTTAAGTTATCAATTTAATAAATACCAGCAAGTTACAGTTTCTCAGCTCTTAATTTAACCCCCTTCCCTAACTTAGAGTGCAAAATAAAGCTGTAATACTCACCAACCAATCACTTATCTGCTCTCCTGTGACATCACTCTTTGATATTTTTGATGTTGTTTTTGAATCAGAGCCTCGCCGCTGCCACTGCTTTAATTCAGGTCCGCTCTCGGACCGCTCTTTATCCTCTCGTCGCAGCCGCTGCTTTAATTCAGGTCCGCTCTCGGACCGCTCTTTATCCTCTCGCCGCTGCCGCTGCTTTAATTCAGGTCCGCTCTCGGACCGCTCTTTATCCTCTCGTCGCTGCCACTGCTTTAATTCAGGTCCGCTCTAGGGCCGCTCTTTATCCTCTCACCACTGCCGCTGCTTTAATTCAGGTCCGCTCTAGGGCCGCTCTTTATCCTCTCACCGCTGCCGCTGCTTTAATTCAGGTCCGCTCTCGGACCGCTCTTTATCCTCTCGCCGCTGCCGCTGCTTTAATTCAGGTCCGCTCTCAGGCCGCTCTTTATCCTCTCGCCGCTGCCGCTGCTTTAATTCAGGTCCGCTCTCAGGCCGCTCTTTATCCTCTCGCCGCTGCCGCTGCTTTAATTCAGGTCCGCTCTCGGGCCGCACTTTATCCTCTCATCGCTGCCGCTGCTTTAATTCAGGTCCGCTCTCGGGCCGCTCTTTATCCTTTCGTCGCTGCCGCTGCTTTAATTCAGGTCCACTCTCAGGCCGCTCTTTATCCTCTCACCGCTGCCGCTGCTTTGTGTAATAGTGTAAAACGGGTGATCGCGAGTCGGCAGCCCATTTTACGTCTCTCCCCATTGTTATTTCCATCTGTTTTACACTATTGCACAAAGTTAAAATCTACCTCATTGAGTGCAGTTCTCATTCAAATAACCATTATTCAGGTATTAGCCGAGACAATGAGTATCTTTCACCTATTGTACAGTAGCAAGCATCAGAGCTGAATAGGATCCTTTACTTTCCAGTCACCTGCACACATTTCCTCTCCAGAAGGAATCATCGGATTGGAACCAGGAACTAGAATCCTGTGTGATTTTTTTTCCTGTCCCTAAGTGAAGGGTACTGAGGACAGTTGTAACACTCCAATGTTCCTGAGTGAGGTCAGGGAACTTGGATCAGGAATTAAACGAGGACCTTCTGGCCTGTATGGCTTAATGGTAAATCAGGCAGTAGGGTTATCGACTGGGCCATTAGGGAAGCTTAATTTTTTTAAAGTTAATCTATAAACAAAATGTGAAATCTATGCTTATTCTTCTGACAGATGTTTACACTTTTAAACATACCAATATTATAATTTTCGGGAGTCTGGCTCTTCTCCTCATCATTATCCTGACAGTGGTGCTGTGTCTAGGAAAGTGCAAGGTTGCAGGTAAGATATGTTTATTGGTGCAACCAATTTCATGTTTCAGACATGTAATATAATGTGAATGTGCCAATTGATTCCAAAAATTAGGAATGACAACTATGGCCGGAATTTTCTGTACCTGGGCAGGTTGGGTGTGGGCGGTCGGCATGGCAGGTCACGACCCCGTTCTTGCTTCTATCCCGCTGCAGAAATCAACTTTGCGTTAATGGGACCTATTAAGCCCCCCTGCGCGTTACCCGGCCCCAGTAAATGGTGCGGGTCTGATGGTGACCTCGATGACGTGTTTTCAGCCGGGATATTTAAAGGAGCCACGGCCACATTGCATTTGAATGTTCACCTACAGGTTCAGATAGTGAGGCCTCGATACTGAAGAAAGCTGAGAGGAGTATAGAAAGTGCAGGGGCGAAATCAAAGAGGAAATTAAGAAAGCAAAGAGAGGACATGAAAAAATATTGGCAAGTAAAATCTAGAAAAACCCAAAGATGTTTTATAAATACATTACGAGCAAGAGGATAACTAAAGTAAGAGTAGGGCCTATTAGGGACCATAAAGGCAACCTGTGTGTGGAAGTGGAAGACATGGGTATGGTTCTTAATGAATACTCTGCGTCTGTTTTCACAAAAGAGAGGGACAATGCAGACATTGCAATCAGGGAGGAGAAGTGTGAAATATTAGATGAAATAAACATAGTGAAAAAGGAAGTATTAAGGGGCTTAGCATCTTTGAAAGTGGATAAATCCCCAGGCCCAGATGAAATGTATCCCAGACTGTTAAGAAAAGTAAGAGAGGAAATAGCAAAGGCGCTGACCATCATTTTCCAATCCTCTCTGGCTACAGGTGTGGTGCCAGAGGACTGGAGGACTGCTAACATGGTACCATTGTTTAGAAAGGGAGAAAGGGATAGACCGAGTAATTACAGGCCAGTCAGCCCAACATAGGTGGTAGGAAAATTATTGGAAAAAATTCTGAGGGACAGGATAAATCTTCATTTAGTAAGACACGGATTAATCAGGGACAGTCAGCATGGATTTGTTAAGGGAAGTTTGCGTCTAACTTGATTGAATTTTTTGAGGAGGCAACAAGGAGGGTCGATGAGGGTAGTGTGTTTGCTGTAGTCTATATGGATTTTAGCAAGGTTTTTGATAAGGTCCCACATGGCAGACTGGTCACGAAAGTAAAATCTCATCCAAGGCAAAGTGACAACTTGGATCCAAAATTGGCTCAGAGGTAGGAATCAAAGGGTAATGGTTGAAGGGTGTTTTTATGACTGGGGAATGTCTATTTCCAGTGGGGTTCTGCAAGGCTCAGTACTGGGTCCTTTGCTTTTTGTGGTATATATCAATGATTTGGACTTGAATATAGGAAGTATGATTAAGAAGTTTGCAGATGATACGAAAATCAACCGTGTGGTTGATAATGAAGAAGAAATTCGCAGACTGCAAGAAGATATCAATGGACTGGTCAGGTGGGCAGAACAGTGGGAAATGGAATTAAATCGGGAGAAGTGTAAGGTAATGCATTTGGGGAGAGCCAACAAGGGAAGAGAATACACTATACATAGTAGGACACTGAGAAGTGCAGAAGATCAGAGGGACCTTGGAGTGCATGTCCACAGATCCCTGAAGGTAGCAGGACGGGTAAATAAGGTGGTTAAGAAGGCATAGGGGAAACTTGCCTTTATTAGCCGAGGCATAGAATTTCAGAACAGGGAGGTTATGCGTGAACTCTTTAAAACACTAGTTGGACTGCAGCTAGAATACTGCGTGCAGTTCTGGCCACCACCTTACAGGAAGGATGTGATTACACTAGAGAGGGTGCAGAGGAGATTTACGAGGATGTTGCCTGGGCTGGGGAATTTTAGCTATGATAAAAGATTGGATAGGCTGGGGTTCTTTTCTTTGGAACAGAGGAGGCTGAGGGGAGACCTAATTGAGGTGTATAAAATTATATGGGCTTAGATAGAGTGGATAGGAAGAACCTATTTTCCTTAGCAGAAGGTTCAACAACCAGGGGGCACAGATTTAAAGTAATTGGTTGAAAGTTTAGTGGGGATTTGAGGAGAAATATTTTCACCCAGAGGGTGGTGGGGGTCTGGAACTCACTGCCTGAAAGAGTGGTAGAGGCAGAGACCCTCATCACATTTAAAAAGTGCTTGGATATGCACTTGAAGTGCAATAACCTGCAAGGCTATGGACCACGTGCTGGAAAATAGGATTAGGGTGGATAGCTCTTTGTCGACCGGCACGGACAAGTTGGGCCGAATGGCCTCCTTCTGTACTGTAAATTTCTATGATTCTATGATCTAGGAGTGTGCAGTCACTGCATTGGAGGGTTTGGTTGCTCCAAACACTTAGAAACATGACTGCACAGAGACAGAGGGCTCCACCAGGTTCTCCGATGGCTCACTCCCTATGCTTGTGGAGGGAGTCAAAGCATGCAGGGAGGTCCTCTTCCCTTCGAATGAGTGGAAGAGACATACCCAGGAGACAAAAAGAGCCTGGTTCCAAATTGCAGAGGAGGTCAACAGCAGGGATGTGGTGAGGAGGACCTGGGTGCAGTGCCGGAAACATTTCAATTATCTCATTAGATAAAGGAAAGGTGAGTGCAAAACCACAATCAACTTCATCCTGCTGTGCCGTTCATCACATCCCCACCACTCTGCCTTCCCTACCTTACTCCTGCACATCCTTACTCGCACCAACATACCTTGCATGTCCACCTATCCATCTCTCTCTATCTATATTATCATATCCCCATCTTACTAGCCACCTCTCGCACTCACCCTCATCCTAATGCAATCATACCAACTAGCAACACACAAGGAGGCCACTTGGCATTGCCACCCAACCCCAACATAGTCTCCCTCTAAAGATGTAACCCATCCATTCATTATACTCATTCCATTACTCTCACTCAAACTTCTCTTCTTTCCCTGCTTGCAGGAAAAGAGAGCCCACAATAAGAGATAGAGGGGGCGAACTGGAGGTGGGCCTCCATCATTTGCCACCCTCACAACAGCAGAGGAAGCCGTGTTAGAAGTATCGGGAGTGGTCGAGCAGCTGGAGGTGGGAGATGGAGAGAGCTGACATCTCAGCAACCTGGTAACAGAATTGCATATCATACAGCTACATAGCATACATCAGTAACACATATGGGGAATGATGTCAACAGCCACTGAATGGTCATCATGTGCATAATGGTATCGTTACCCATTCTTCATATGACATATCTAAATCATCTCGTTACTCTCCCAAAGGTCCATCAAGAGCTCCCCCGACTGTCCAGGAGGAAGAGGAAGACGACTCCTCAGAGAAGCCTCCAGCCTCTGAGGCCGGACCATCATCAGACATAAGTGCACCCAGCACCAGGGCAGAGACGCAGACCTCAGTGGGTCCAATGCGAGATAGAGTAGTGTTGTCACCAGGTCTGTCACAAGTCACAACTCATGAGTGAGCAAAAGCAGATGGTGGAGACAGAGACAGCAGTGGAGACTCCTCATCGGAGGGTGCAGGACACTCCCAGCTCTGCTCAGCTGCATGCAGATGTTGAGCCTCGGGGGCCGTCCAGAAAGAGGGCGATCCAGGAGGTGCAGCAAGATGTGCAGGGGGCTCTGACAGGTTTTGCGACCATGCTGTCTGCAAATGTGCAGAGAATGGAGGAGTCCATCTCCAACATGAGCACCACCATGTCGCAGGCGATGGCAACTGTAGGCTCTTCCATGGATAGCATGGCCACCTGCATTGAGCAGCTAATGCGCGACTCACAGGAGCACATGGGCCTAGAAATTCAGTTGGGCGCGCCAGCCGTTAGCGCCTTAGGGGGAGTAGATCTCGAGCGCTAGGCGCTTATCGCCCGGGCGCAGCACGGTCTGCGCCTCTCCCCAACTTCAGGACACATTTAGCGCCGGCGCAAAGTCTTAGCGCGCGCCCTGCTGCGCGCGCAGATCATGACGTCATTTAATAGTGCAACGCCCTTTGTGCGCCCCAAACCGGAACTTCACTCGCGCCGGCCCATTGTGCGCCGGGCGTCCCGAGCGACTGTGAAGTGGAACGGTACACAGGCCAGCCGGGCTGGGGGGAGCGCTAATTAAAGGGCACTTACCCAGCAGTATAAAGGCCAGCCATTTTGCAGCATTCACTCTTGTGCAACGGTTTTTTGGACAGAGACCAAGGAGGAGAGTTTACTGGTTTGGACCAACACTTGGACAGGTATTTTTGGCTCAGGCCAGAGCTTACCAATTATCTTTGCCTTCATTCAGAGCTCAGTGTTTGCCAGCATATAATGGGGGCTGCATTGGGTGGCAACGCTGAATTTCAGCCTTATGCCAGAAGGGCTTACAGACGCCGTGAGAGAGTGGCAGCCCTGGCTAGACGCAGAGGGGGCAACAGGCGTCGCCAACTGAGGCCTTACCCACGCAGGGTATACCGCCAGCAGACCTCCTATCTGACCATGTCTGCCGCGATGTGTGTTAGGAGGCTGCGATTCCGAAGGGAGGTGGTTGCAGACATCTGCCGGCTGCTTCAAAGAGATCTGCAGCCACAGCTGATGCGCAGGACGTCTCTGTCGGTGGCAGTGAAGGTGACGGTGGCTCTCAACTTCTATGCCTCCGGCTCCTTCCAATCCGCTACTGGGGACATCGCTAACATCTCCCAGTTCGCCGTGCATTGCTGCATCCGCCAGGTGACCGAAGCCCTTTTCAGAAGGAGACATCAATTCATCTCCTTCCCCATGACCCTGGACAAGCAGCAGCAGCGTGCAGTGGGGTTTGCAAGAATAGCGGGCTTCCCCATGGTGCAGGGCGCCATTGACTGCACGCATGTGGCTTTGCGGGCACCTCTTGAGCATGCCGAGGAGTACCGCAACCGGAAGGGCTACCATTCCCTCAATGTACAGCTGGTGTGTGACCACAGGCAGCGCATCCTAGCTGTCAATGCCCGCTTTCCAGGCAGCAGCCACGATGCCTTTATCCTGCGACAGACAACTGTGGCTGACATGTTCCAGGCACAGCCTCCCCCAAGAGGATGGCTTATCGGGGACAAAGGCTATCCTTTGTGTACCTGGCTCATGACCCCGCTCCGCGCGCCCACGACCCCTGCCGAAGAGGCATACAACGAGAGCCATCAAGCGACGAGGAACCTCATAGAACAAACAATCGGCGTGCTCAAGCAACAGTTCCACTGTCTCGACCGCTCCGGGGGAGCCCTCCAGGATTCGCAGGATCGAGTCTCCCAATTCATCGTCGTTTGCTGCATGCTGCACAACCTGGCTATCCGCAGGACTCAGGCACTGCCACCTCACGTTGGACCACCACCTCAGGAGGAGGAGCAGGAGGAGCATGAGGACGATGAGGACGAGGAGTACCAGCCCAGGAGGGACGCACAAGGTCCAAGGGCCGCCCGTCGTCGGCTTATTGAACGTCACTTCTAGGCCCCCTGTCAGGGAATGGCTTGTGCCAATGATAGAACATGATTGCAGCCGCTCCGCAAGCCCTCAGCCGGTTAAGGCAACAAACACTTCAAAGATCAAACATGGACAATGTGAGTAAATAAAATGCTTTATTGTACAAACTCTGGGCCCTTCCCACATGAAAACCAAAAACAGATGAAACCCCCAAAAAACACTCAAACACATTACTCGCTCCCACAACCTGGGGAGGATTAACAAAATAAGGCAACTAAAATGGCCGTCATTCTCGGCCTTCGTCCAAAACAATCATCACATCATCGGCCTTCAAAAAACAAACATCCAATTCTCGGCCTCAAGAAACAAACACAAATGGCCACACATTCGACTATTTGGCCCGCTAGGGCGATGCCTTGGCCATCTTTGGGTGGCCCCTGCCCGCCCTGCTGCTCCACCTCAAATTAAGGCCATTGGCTGCTGCAAGGCTGGGGGCAGGCTCCTGAGGGGCACATGTCGTGACGGCAGATGCCCTTGGGGGTCGGCCAAGTCGAGGTCTGGCCGTCGAGCGGCCGGCTGTTGATTGCTGCAGCTGTGGCTGGCCAGCATCAGTCGCTGCAGCAGCTCCTGGCAGCTCCACTGGGGGAGTGGCAGTGGCGGCTGGAGGAATGGCGGCAAGCTGGCGGATGGCAGGCGCTCGCTGGTCGCCTGAGACACTGGCACTCGCCCGGGCCAGCACTGCAGCATGCGCACCAATCTGCCGAGGGACAGACCGATGTGCTGCTGCAGCGCGCCGGGTGCCCTGGCGATGCCTGGCTGACACAGCGAGTGTGGCAGCAGTGAGTGCCCGTGTTGACCTGTTCACTGACCGCAGCAGAGCAGCCAGTGACTGGACGGCACCACTAATCACCTGGCCAGTCGCTGACAGATCTGCCCGGTATTCTGCCCGACTGGTGGCCTCTAAGGGCCCGAACTCGGCCACACTCCGAGAGAGGGAAGCGATGGACTCAGGCAACCGTGCCACTGCCGCCATGAGCTCCGTGTGCCAGCGCTCCGAGTCCGCGGACAAGTCTTCGAGGCGTTCCATCTCCTCGGCGAAGAGCATCTGCTGACTGGAGGCCGGACTCTCCCTCTGGGGAGAAGGCCGTCGAGCTGGCCGACCCTTCCTGCGTTGCTGGAGGCCGCTGGGCCCAGCAATTGGACTCCCCTCCGACGCATCCCCCCTCTGGGGAGAAGGCCGCCGAGCTTCCACCCCCCTCCCGCCTTTCTGCAGCACGCAGGTCCCAGGAGCTCCCCTCCCCTTCGACACTTCCGCCACGCTGCCCTCCAGGGAAGACGTGTCCCCTACATTGGCCTGGGTGGCCACGGCTGAGGGTTCCCCTGATGGGCCGCCTTCCTCTTGCTCCTCCTCCTGCTCGGAGGGTCTGTCACTGGCAAGTTGAGGGACCTCCTCTTCACCATCTGAAAGCAGGAAGGCGCAGGAGTAGCTTTAGAGTGAGGAGAGGGCGTCAGTGCGGGATGCATGAGTGGTGGCATTCAGCGCATTGGTCGGACAGTGGCAAAGGATGTAGATCTGATGCGCAAGTGGGACGAGAGAGGTGCAAAAGATGATGTCCTTACCATTGCTGCCCAGAACAGGGTCGGCATCTCCACATGCAACAGGCCCAATCACCCGGCCACCCATGAGGCGCTCCACGCGATGTTGCAGGTCGGTGAGTGGCTGGATATGGGGTCGTCCTCCCCCGGTCGCAGTCCGGCTCTTGCGATTATTCACCAGCTTGGCCTGCAAGAGAAAGGACAGCTTCTAAGTACAGTGTGTCGCCGTGATCTTGTGTGCACTGCCTCCCATGGTGGAATAGCCTGGCCAGTGTGTCGCCATGATCTGGTGTGCAATGCCTCCCATGGTGGAATAGCTTGGCCAGTGTGTTCAGTGCAGAATGTGCAATTGATGCTCATGCCTGTGCCATAGCTGCTGGATGAAGGCTGGCCATTAGAGCTTTCAGGTCCCTTTGCCCATAATGTGAGGTGCAGATGCAAGGATGAGGAGGTCATTAGAAAGGGTACTCACCCTGACAATGCGTGTGAGGTCATTTAACTTTTTGCAGCATTGGGCACCGGTCCTGGGGACGTCGCTGTTGGCTGACAGCTTGGTGGCGACATGCCCCCAGGCTCTCCTGTAGACGCGGACCGTTGCCTTCTTGCCATTGTCCGGGTACAAAACATGGTGCCTCTTCTCCACAGCAGCAAGCAGCACACTCAGATCATGCTCTGAGAAGCGCTGCGCACGTTCACGGGCCTTCTCCATGTCTTCAGGCGCTATTTGGGTCCAGCAGCAGTGTTCAGGCCTAGCTGGAGGGCTCCACTATCCAGGGCATGGCAGCAGACACAGTCGACCCTTCCCCCTTAAGAGCTGGCCGGCGCCAGGGTGTCTGCTGTCAATCACGAGATGGCCACACCTGCGCTGCGCCCGGCCTCGGCGCTATCGATCACCACCTCCGGCTTTGCGCCCAAAGAGAGGCGTCCAGCGGCAGTTTTAGCGCTCGCCCGAACTAGTAGGGCGAAGCTAATGAATATCGGAGAAGTGACCTAGATTTGGCGGCGGCTGCAAACTTTAGCGGACGCCCCACTTTAGCGCCCCAAAAGTGGCGTCAATGAATTTCTAGACCAATGAGTTCAAGCAGTTTGTTGAGATCGATACAGGAGAACCACGAAACAGGTCTTAACAAGATGGAGATTTCACGAGGACTGCCCGGGCAGTCACGTGGTTTGCGACGTGACATCGTCGTGTTTGCCCGCGTTTTCGCGCGCTCTTAAAGGGGCCACGCCCTGTACATACAAACACTATATACAAAACACAGTAATGTCTAACACAATGGTACAGGCTTAGGCTGGTGTTAGAACATCGTTAAAGGGAATTATATACTGTTGCCCAGAGTAATTCAGTGGCTCCGCCACATGCGCCCCCCCAGAATTCGCTTTAACGGAAAAAGTCAAATGGTGAGGGGGTCTGATGAGCCTGTTGGAACGACTCCTGTACTCCTGAGGCGGAGGCTGTTGGGCGGCTGGCGGTCTGTTGCACTTGGTCTGCTGTAACGGCGATGGGTGGCCGACCTCGTCTCGGTGGTTGTGCTGTCTCTACGGGGCGGTCGAGGTCCAAATGTGCTGGCTTTAAGCAATCGACCGAAATGTGGTCCGGTTACTGTTGTGTATGTAATATGTGTGCTACTTTGAACCTATGGACAGGACTGCACTACTTGTTGGGCGTAGTGATACGCAGTACCACTCCTGGCCATAGGGGTATAAATAGTACTGTGGGTACTGATTCCCCTCAGTTCCCGCCTGTGGGCATGAAGTAAAGACCTATGTATAGTCCCTACCTCCAACCAGTAAAGACCTGTTTGAGTTATACGTTTAAGTCTTTGTGTTAATTGTTCAATACAATACACAGACTTAACACTGGCGACGAGTCAGGCTCTTACCCTGCGGCAGTTATTCCAGGCGGCTTCGTCCAAAGACAGGACGTTGAAGAGAGGTTTCAATCCTCAACACCCCACTCAAAACTGAAGGGCAGCAGAAATCCTGACAGCTTCCAGCGACTGGAAGAGACAGGCATTAGGACCCTGAAGCCTCCATCAGCTTGTGAACCGGAGTAAAGACAGGACTGGGGAAGAGAGAGAGGTAGGGCGATAGCGATCGGCAGATAAGGGCCGGGCCGCTTTGAAGTGAGGGGCGCAGCCGGGCCAGCGATCGGGACCAAAGATAAGAGCCGCACTCGGACTGAAAGGCGCGGCGGCTGCAGAAGCTCAAGGTGCGAGAGTCGCGGTGCACAGCGCGGGCTATCGATCGCGGCGAAGATAAGGGCCGCACTCGAGGGCTGAAGGGAGACGGCGTCGGGGGACGGGTGAAGACCGCCAAGCGCGGGAAAACCGCCATTTTGTGGGCGGAGGACGACGGCAAGAGCGGGAAGCCGCCATCTTTGATAACAAGTAAAGAAAAGAAAATCTGAGAAATTGCAAATCTACAATGCCTAAACACGGGAATATTAGCACCTTTGATAGTGACCTCGAAGATTGGGCCATATATGTTGAAAGAGTAAAAAATTATTGTAAGGCCAATAAAATTCGTGACCAAGATAAAGCTCTAACATTATTAAATTTAATGGGTGCGAAGACGTACGGGCAATTGAAACACCTGTTATCACCAGATGAACCGGCGGATAAGACGTTTGATGAGATTGTTACTGTCCTGAAAGATCATCTAAACCCCACGCCGCTGATGCTAGCGGAACGATTTAAATTTTACGACAGAAGGCAGCTACAGCATGAAAGCAATGCTGAATATTTGCTGGAATTGCGTAAATTAGCGAAATATTGCCAGTTTGGAACGGGATTGACAGATGCACTACGAGACAAATTTGTGTGTGGTTTATTTAAACAGGATACACAAAAGCGACTGCTCGAGGAGAATGAGCTGACGCTTGAGAAGGCGGTCACTATGGCAGCAGCACACGAAGCCGCAGCGAGAGGCACGGCAGTAATGCAGCTACGGTCACCGGAGCTCAGTGCACACAAATTGGGTGTGAGTTCTGGCAAATGTTATCGTTGTGGAAAGACAACGCATGATCAGAACCAGTGTTGGTTTAAAAACCAAGAATGTAGAACTTGTGGTAGGCTTGGACATATAGCTAGAGTATGCAGGTCAGGGAAGAAGACCAGCAACAAGAAGTCACCGCAAGGAAAATACGCAAAGGTACACAAGGTGACCGAACAGGAGTCCGATTCAGACGCTAGCAGTAATGAACTGGCTAGCTTAAGCTGTAATGAACTGGCTAGCTTAAGAGTACTCAACGCTGGTAAGGGTGCAGACCTCCAGACAATTTGGGTCACTCTTCAGATAGAAGGAGTCCAAGTAAAACTGGAATTGGACACTGGATCGGCATTGACGGTCATAAATAAGAAAGATTACGGAAAGTTATTCCAACATATTCCCCTACAGGATACGGGGATTATATTGAAAACATACACGGGGCAAAGAGTGTACCCCATCGGGAAAATAGAGGTTGCAGTGGCCCACAAGGGCGAAGACAGTCAAATAATGGACTTATATGTGATATCTGAAGGAGGTCCTCCACTACTAGGACGGGAGTGGATTAGGAAAATGAATATGGACTGGCATTTCCTACAAACAATAACGAGTGAGAACTCGGTGAAGATAGTCGGCCCAGACTCTGGAACGGATGATGGTAAGCCCAACTCAGGTGCAAAAGACAAAGTTTCAGCACAGAATTCCACTGAGCAACAACAACATAGTTTAACTGTGGATTCTGAGTCTGGCAAGTCTACTGATGTGCCCATTTCTGAGGGACACCGGGCTCGAACTCAACTCCATTTCAAACTACAACAGCAATTAGAACAAATGCTTCGCCGTTTTGAGCAAGAGTTGAATGCAACGAAAGAGTTCTTTGATATAGAGTTGGAGAATCTGGAAAGACAACAGAAGCAGCTGATGGAGAAAATGGAGCAGGAGCACACAAAACGTCTGATGTCAGAGGAGTTAACGGTCAGCCAACTCCTGCATATGCTGAAGGACAGGACTCTGAAATGGGAAAAACTTGAACATGAACTTCAATATTCAAACGAAAGGGGTTCGGAGCTCTCAAAGGTTATTGGAAGAGCTGAGGTGGCAACACAGACTGAGATGACTGCAACAGAGCAGCCCTTGGATGCCAAAAGTACGCTGACTCACGTCAACGTAGAACAACAGACCGCTGAAACAGCTGCTCCGGTAGAGGGATTGCATAGTCCGATCAATCAATCTCCAAAGGAAGTTGAAGTATTAAAATCACAAATGAGGTCACTAGTAAACGACTTGCTGAAAGCCCAGAAAAAGCTGGATGCAGAGGTACACATGAAGAAGTCTCTTCAGGAAAGATGTCTGGATTTGGAACAAGAGCTGGCTAACGTCCAGCTAGGTATGGAGGAAATAGACGACCCTCTCACTGGTCTAGCTCAGGACGACACCGAATATTACGATGTCCTGTCCTGCCCAGCTTGTAACTTCGACTCCCAAAGTGCAGAAATCATGGAGGAGCACCAAAACTCTACGGAACATCGGGAGAAGCTGGCTCTACGACGGAAACAGGAGGAAGAGAAGGAGGAACTGCGCATGCAGCTGGCAGCTGTGGCAGCTGACAATGGAGCCCAGAGAGTCTCCAAGAAGCATAAAAGGAAAAGTAAAAACAGAAGATGACCCATCTGAACCATTATCACCTCTACCAGATCACACACGTGGTCCCTCCGAACGGAGCCAATTCAGTTCGGAAGTTCAAACTGTTAAATCCATGGAAGGACTATTGAATGAGTCACTCTACCAACGTGAACCGACTACACCACAGAGATTGAATCTGTGAACTGTTTTCCGCAGAGACTGAATCTGTGATCTGTTTTTGACATGAAGTTATCTATGTATCTATGTTATTCTGTTATGTAAACCTGAAGTTATATATGTATATATGTTATTACGTTATGTTAAATGGGGAGATGACTGTAAAGCTAGGAAGGGAGGAATGTTGTGTATGTAATATGTGTGCTACTTTGAACCTATGGACAGGACTGCACTACTTGTTGGGCGTAGTGATACGCAGTACCACTCCTGGCCATAGGGGTATAAATAGTACTGTGGGTACTGATTCCCCTCAGTTCCCGCCTGTGGGCATGAAGTAAAGACCTATGTATAGTCCCTACCTCCAACCAGTAAAGACCTGTTTGAGTTATACGTTTAAGTCTTTGTGTTAATTGTTCAATACAATACACAGACTTAACAGTTACCACCGACATCTACCGTGAAGGTTTTGTCCCCTGCCTCCAACACGCGGAAGGGACCAGTATATGGGGCCTTGAGTGGATCCCTATGAGCATCATGGCGAATAAAGATGTACTCCGCCTTGTGACACTCCGGGGAACGTGGAAACTCTGCAGCCCGTGGTGTGAAGTGGGCACCGGTGCGAAACATCTAGCCACCTCCTCGTGACTAGCAGGCTGGTCAGACGCGGACCATGGCTTCATCGATGCTGGCAGGAAACCCCCGGGACTCGCAGCGGCTGACCGTACACCAGCTCCGCTGATGAAGAGTGAAGGTCTTCCTTGGGGGCCGTGCGAAGGCCCAACAGGACCCACGGTAGCTTGTCTGCCCATCCAGCATCCTGGAGGCTGGCCCTCAGGGCGGCAGTGATCGGTGGAAGCGTTCACAGAGGCCATTTGCCTGTGGGTGGTAGGCTGTGGTGCGGTGTAATTTGACACCGAGTCCTTGGGCCACTGCATTCCAGAGTTCGGAGGAAAGCTGCGGTCCTCTGTCAGAAGAAATATCTGCAGGCACGCCGAAACGGGCGACCCAGGTGGAAATGAACGCCCTGGCCACGTCCGCCGAAATAGTGGATGACAGGGGAACCGCCTCCGGCCATCTGGTGGTGCGGTCAACCATGGGAGGGTGGGAGTGGTCCTACCAGGTCCACATTGACATGGTCAAAACGTCGCTCCGGAACTGTGAAGGTGGCCAACAGAGCTTTGACGTGGCACTGTACCTTGGCCTTTTGGCAGACCACGCAGGTGTTGGCCCAGTCGCGGACATCCTTGTGCATGCCGTGCCATACGAATTTCACTGACATCAGCTTCTGAGAGGCCTTCATTCTTGGGTGTGATAACCCATGTATGGCGTTGAACACTTTACGGCGCCAGATGACCGGCACGACCGGGCGAGGGTCTCGTACGGCGACGTCACACAACAGCGTGGTACCTGCCGAATGAAACCTGACGTCGGCCAACTGGAGGCCAGTGACGGTCGTTCTATAGGCTTGGACTTCTGGGTCCGAGGCTTGGTCCGCTGCCATGAGGGCGTAATCGATGCCCAAATGAATCGTATTGACGGTCGCACGGGAGAGGCAGTCTGCCACCAGGTTGTCCTTACCGGCCACGTGCTGTATATCCGTGGTGAATTTGGATATGTAGGTCAGTTGACGTTGCTGTCAGGATGACCACGGTTCGGCGGTCTTGGCCATGGCAAAAGTTAATGGCTTATGGTCCACAAAGGCGGTGAAAGGACGTCCTTCCAGGAGGAAGCTAAAATGGCGTATGGCCAGAAAAAGGGCGAGCAACTCCCTGTCGAACGTGCTATATGTTCTCTCGTTCCGCTGTAGTTGACGGCTGAAGAATGCCAACGGCTGCCACGTCCCGTTCACCCACTGCTCTTGCATGGTGCCGATTGCGTAGTCTGACGCGTCGGTAGTGAGGGCGATGGTGGCTCCTGGCAGCGGGTGTGCCAGCATGGTTGCGTTGGCTAAGGCGCTTTTGGTGTCGGCGAACGCTCGGGCCATGTCGTCCGTCCAGTCTATCGGGTTCTTGCCAGTCTTGCCCTTGACGGCCTTGTACAGGGGCTGCATGAGTAGTGCTGCCTTAGGCACGAAACGGTGGTAAACGTTTACCATGCCTAGGAATTCCTGCAGGTCCTTAATGTTTTGCGGGCGTGGAAAGGATATCACTGCCTCTACCTTCGCTTGTAAAGGAACCGCTCCCTCTGCGGTGATATGATGCCCCAGGAAATCAATTTGGTGCAGGCCAAACTGACACTTGGCCGGGTTGATAATCAGGCCATGTTGGCTGAGGCGTCGAAAAAGGGTGCATAGGTGACAGATATGCTCTTCTTTAGTATGACTGGTGATTAGAATATTGTCCAGGTAGACGAAGAGGAACTTGAGGTCCCGCAGCACGGAGTCCATTAGGCGTTGGAAAGCCTGGGCGGCGTTCTTTAACCCAAACGGCATTTGCAAAAACTCGAAGAGGCCGAATGGGGTGATGACTGCGGTCTTCTGGACGTCCTGTGGGTGCACTGGGACCTGGTGGTAGCCCCGTACGAGGTCGACTTTCGAGAAGACGGTACTCCCTGCCAAATGGGCAGAGAAATCCTGGATGTGGGGGATCGGGTACCGATCAGGAGTGGTGGCATCGTTTAGGCGTCGATAGTCGCCGCATGGTCGCCATCCGCCGCCAGGCTTCTGGACGATATGGAGGGGTGAAGACCAGGGACTATTCGACCGGCGGATAATCCTTAACCATTCCATGGTCGCGAACTCCACCTTTGCGGCCGCCAGCTTGCCAGGTTCCAGGCTCGCACTTTGGCCTGGGGGCCGTTGGTGGTGATGTGGTGTTCCACACCATGTTTCATGGCTGTGGATGAGAACATGGGTCTTGTTAGGTCAGGAAATTCAGCGAACAGACGAGCGAACTCTTCAGGAGTCAGGAAAGCACAGGCGACGGTGCGCGACCTAGTGTTACTGCGGTAACAAGGGATAGAATTCAAAGTTGCCGCGTTGATCAACCGTCGGTTCTTCAAGTCGACCAGGAGGCTGTTGGCACACAGGAAATCTGCGTCGAGAATGGGTTGAGAAACCTTGGCCATAACAAACTCCCAGTGAAAACGTTGACCCCCGAAGCACACCTCCACTCGCCGTCTGCCGAAGGTCCGAATTGCTCCGCCATTGGCCGCTTCAAGGGCGAGGCCGTGATTCCCTGCCTGCACATCGAGGGCGGACGCGGGTAAAATGCTGCACTGTGCTCTGGTGTCGCGCAGAAAACGACGACCGGAGAGCGTATCGGTGAAGAAAAGCAACTTGCCCGCGTTGCCGATCGCCATGGCGGCTGCAGGGCGCCCCTTAGACCCGTTCCTCAGTAGTCACAGTTGTTTTTTTGGGGGGAAAGCTGCAGGGAGGGCGGCAACGTCTCTCCTTCGTGCTGAACTGCGCGTGGTAGAAACACAGCCCAGCAGGCTGACGAGCTGGGGCGGCGTCTGTGGGGGATGGTCGCCTCGTGGCGGTGCAGTACTGCTGCGTTACCATGAAAATTTTGTCCGCCTCTGCCGCGAGTGCCGCGCAGTCTTGCACCTCGGATCTGGCCAGGGCAGCTTGCACCTGCTCAGGCAGCTGGCTGAGGAATAGTTCACGGAATAGGAAGCATTCCGGTTCTGAGCCCAGGAGTGTGAGCATTTGGCTCATCAACTCCAAAGGCTTGGAGTCCCCGAGCCCAGGCATAGCGAGCAATCGACGGGCGCGCTCCGATTTAGTGAGCCCGAAAACTTGCAGCAACCACGCCTTGAGGGTTTCATACTTGCGCTCCGTTGGAGGGTTCTCGAGGAGGCTGACGATCCGCGAGGCGGTAGAGCTGTCGAGTGCGGAGACCACATAGAGATATTTGGTCTGATCCGCAACAATGTCCCTCAGGGCGAACTGGGCCTCGACCTGAATGAACCACGAGGTCGCTTGCTGCTCCCAGAACTGCGGTAGCTTCAACGAAATGGCGTTGGCCTCCATGTTGTGTTCTTTTTGCGAAAAACATTCACAAAAAACGGGGTCACCAATGTAGGAATTGACGAATTCCTAACTAATAACTGAGTTTGACTCAGGAGCGCAATCAAACAGGTCTTTAATGTAAGACTAAACGAGTTCAAACAGTTTGTTGAGATCGATACAGGAGAACCACGAAACAGGTCTTAACAAGATGGAGATTTCACGAGGACTGCCCGGGCAGTCACGTGGTTTGCGATGTGACGTCATCGCGTTTGCCCGCGTTTTCCCGCGCTCTTAAAGGGGCCACGCCCCGTACATACAAACACTATATACAAAACACAGTAATGTCTAACACAATGGTGCCGGCTTAGGCTGGTGTTAGAACATCGTTAAAGGGAATTATATACAGTTGCCCAGAGTCATTCAGTGGCTCCATCACAATGTCAACCATAAAAATCTTTATTTTCATCACTTTGCTTCCTTGGACAAATGTGTGTGTACCTTTGGAAGTGGTTTAGTGAGTTGCAGTGAATGGTGAGACATAACGGAACCTCCAGCAATGGTGGTCAGTGTGAAAGGAATGGGTTGCTCATTGTAGAGATGCTTTATTGTGTTGCTGTGGGGTGGTGCCAACCTGGCGCATCATGTAGCAGCCATATGTGTGTACTGCATAAAGTTAAGTAAATCTGGCCACGATGAGTCTATCCCTGGCCTCCCGGGCAGCAATGTTCTCAGATGCTGATGGGATCTGGCCTGTAGGTTCCTCCAGCTCCTGCTCCTCCTTGTCTTCCAGCTGATGCTCCTCCTCCTCCTCTGAAGAGGCTGTGCGCTCAGTGCCTTGCTCCTCATGCAACGCTAATCTTCGCTGCTGTGCTATGTTGTGCACGGCGCAGCAGACCACGACAATTCTGGAGACCCTGGCTGATGTGTACTGAAGGGCTCCTCCAGATCTGTCAAGGCATTTGAAGCACATTTTTAGCATGACTATGACACACCCAGTGGAAATGTGGCTTTCATTAGATCTCTCCTGGGCCTCAGTACTTGGCCTCCTCAAGGGTGTCATGAGCCACATCTTCAGTGGATAGCCCTTGTCTCCAAGCAGCCAGCTGGTAAGTTTGTTTGGAGGAGTGAAGATCTGAGGGAGGGTGGACTGGCGAAGGACGAAAGCATCAAGGCAGCTGCCAGGGAATTTGGAGCACACATGCATGATGATCTTCCTATGGTTGTAGACGAGCTGCACATTGAAAGAGTGGAAGCCCTTGCGGTTGACAAAGACTCCTGGGTGATGATGGGGTGCCCCGATGGCCACATGTGTGCAGTCGATGATGCTCTGCACCTGTGGGAAGCCAGCCAGAGCGGCAAAGCCGAGCGCCCGCTCAGTAACACTGACTTAATCAGTAGCAAAGTTAATATAATTGGCTGACTTGTCAAAGAGGGCATCGGTGACCTGTGTGATGCATCTGTGGGCGGCTTACTACGAGATGCCGCAAATGTCTGCTGCAGATCCCAGAAGTTGAGGATGCTGGTGGCTTTGACAGCCACTGGTAAGACGTGTCTACCGGCTCCTCTGGGCTGCAGGTCTTGCTCGAGCAATGTGCAAATGTCTGTGACAACCTGGCACTGCTGCTCAGTCATGTTGAGGAAGCTCATCCTCTGCCTGTACACCCTGTGTTGGGGGTACCGCCTCCGGCGCGGTGCAGCCCTGTGCTGATGCCCTCTGCAGCATCAGGTGGTTAAGGGGAAGGTGTTGGTGGTGTTGTTGTTGGTGCTGCTGGTGTGCCTGGTGCTGCTGGTGTAAGGGCTCATCGCAGTCTGATTCTGAAGTGAGACAGCATAAACGGCATCCATGCTGATGGAATAGATGGATGGTGAAGTAGAGATGAGAGAAGCATCCTGTCAATGGTGTGATAGGTTCTACCAATGAGGTGAGACTGGAAGGTGGCCTTGCTGCAAACACTTGCAGCCTATAAAAAACTAAATCTGTGCTGGGATTGTAGTCAGCAACAGCTTCTGCCTGAAGAAAGTGATCAGCTGTGAGGTGAGAGCTTTTATAGTACATTTCATGCTGTCAACTGGAGCAATGGCCTCAGGCTGACAGACGTGGTTCATGAGTTGCAGGAACCCCGTGGTCAGCCCGGAAATTTTTTTTTGAAAGGTAGGCTAAAATAAGTGCCTAAGGGGCTTAACAACAAGGTGACAATGATTTGAATTTGGCCGCCCACCTCTGCCGTTCGGGTTCCTGCCACGCTGGCAGGTCCTTAAGACATCCTATAGCACTTGGAGGTGCCGTCTTTCAAATGTGACGTTAAATTGAGGCCCTGTCTGCTCTCTCAGTGTTCATAGCCAACCATTTACTTTTGAAGTGTAGTTACTGTTGTTTTCAAGCCATACATAGCAAATGAGATGATTGATCACTTAGGAGGCGATTTTGCCAGACCTGGGGAGGCGGGTACGGAGGCGGGACTGCCGGGAAAATGGCAGAATCTGGGGGTGGGTACCCATTCCTCCCCCAACCTGCCTCCGTGCCATCTTCCCTGGAGGCGGATACCCGACCTGCGCTGGGAGCCGCCTCCTCGAGGCGGGAAGGGGATTAGTGCCAATTAACTGCCTGCTAACAGGTAGTTAACAGGCAGTTTTTTGGATAATCCCTATTTTGCCACCTAAAGTGTGGGCTTCCCGACGGCTCCGAGCCTCGCCAGGGTCAGCGAGGCGGGCCATGGGTCTGTGGGAGTCGGAGGGGCCGAGATGTCCGGTGTGCAGGTGAGTGACGGGTGCATGTGTGCAGAGGTAAATGAGTGAGGTGAGTCTTAAGTGTTTTAAAAGCTTTACTTATGTTTGCTTCTTCCTCCAGGCTTCAACCCTACAGGTCTCGGGAGTCCCTCATCTCACCGGCAGAGAAAGCAGAATGGCCGCTGCATTCTCAAATGCATCAGCCTTCTGCTTTCTGCTCAGGATAGATCTCTAAGTGAGCCTGTGTCCCAGGTTTCAAATTAGAAGACAGATTGTCAGTGTTTGAAAGCTTTACAGAGCAGTCAAATGATGACAATTCATCTGTCAAAAGCTCTTGACAGATGAAACATCACTTGCTGCCGTCACCAGTTACCGGATTTCACTTAATTGGCCTGCTAAACCCACTGGGCTTAGTGTGGGCTGGCCGGACGTCGATGGAGGTGGGCTTAAAACTGGACAAGCAGCAGTCCCGCCCCTATTGGCAAAATCACCCCCTTAGTTTGTTTTTTGGTGCCATTGGTTGACGGAGAAATTTTGGCCAGGACGCTGGAAGAACTCTGTGTACTTTGTTAAGAACATAAGAACATAAGAAATAGGAGCAGGAGCAGGTCATTTGGCTGCTCAAGCCTGCTCCGCCATTCAATAAGATCATGGCTGATCATCGACCTCAACTCCACTTTCCTGCACTATCCCCATATCCCTTGATTCACTTAATATCCAAAAATCTATCGATCTCTGTCTTGAATATACTCAACGACTGAGCCTCCACAGCCCTCTGGGGTGGAGAATTCCAAAGATTCCCCACCCTCTGAATGAAGGAATTTCTCCTCATCTCAGTCCTAAATGGCCAACCCTTTATTCTGAGACTATGACCCCTGGTGCCAGACACCCCAGCCAGGGGAAACATCCTCCCAGCATCTACCCTGTCAAGCCCAGTAAGAATTTTGTATGTTGTAATGAGATCACCTCTCATTCTTCTAAACTCTAGAGAATATAGGCTTAGTCTACTCAATCGCTCCTCATTGGACATTCCCCCCATCCCAGGAACCAGTCTGGTGAACCTTTGCTGCCCTTCCTCTATGGCAAGTATATCCTTCGTTTGGTAAGGAGACAAAAACTGTACACAATACTCCAGGTGTGGTCTCACCAGGGCCCTATATATTTGCAGTAAGATGTCTTTACTCTTATACTCAAATCCTCTTGTAATAAAGGCCAACATACCATTTGCTTTCCTAATTGCTTGCTGTACCTGCATGTTAACTTGCAGTGATTTATGTACAAGGACACCCAGGTTCCTCTGAACACCAACATTTCCCAATCTCTCACCATTTAAAAAATACTCTGCTTTTCTATTTTTCCTACCAAAGTGGATAACTTCATATTTTTCCACATTATATTCCATTTGCCATGTTCTTGCCCACTCACTTAGCCTGTCTATATCCCCTTGAAGTCTCTTTGTATCCTCCTCACAACTTACATTCCCACCTAGCTGTGTATCATCAGCATCCAACCCAACGGGCAGACAGAGTCTCGGTTTAATATCCTATTCACCTCTGACAATGCAGCACTCCCTCAATGTTGTACCGAAGTATTAGCCGAGGTGCTCATGTTCTGGAGTGGGGCTTGAACCAAGTTAAGTCACACCTAGTCTGTACCTAGTGTCTGCAGAGGTATCAATTATATCTTGTCACAATGTCTGCCATATCTGTGCTAATGGTCAATTTTTAAACTGAGTATGTTTATTAGAATGCCTGAAATTTATTAGGAAAGCTGAATGCATTTTAATAGGTGACCTCTGTATGAACAGGTTTGGGAAATCAAAGACAGAAGCCTCTGCAACTAACGGAACATAAAGAAGATGCATCTCAGATTTACTCAAATGCTAATGAAATGCAGCAAATGCAAGGTAATATTTAAACACTAATAACAGAGGAGGAGTTTTACAAGTGCTCTGCTCCATTTGTTCATGGCTATTATTAATCCCCTTTGTAATTTTCAGTTACACAGAAATGTTGTGTTTTTATTCTGTTACATCCAAATATCCTGTAGAATGCAAGTACATTCTCTTATCCTTCATAATCACTTCCCATTGGTTTGTTGCCTCCCTGGTGCCAGGGTCAAGGATATCACTGAGCGGCTGCAGGGCATTCTGGAGGGGGAGGGTGAACAGCCAGAGGTCGTGGTCCACATTGGTACCAACGACATAGGTAAAAAGAGGGATGAGGTCCTGCAGCAAGAATTTAGGGAGCTAGGTGAAGGATTAAAGAGCAGGACCTCAAAGGTTGTAATCTCTGGATTACTCCCGGTGCCACATGCTAGTGGGTATAGGAATAGGAAGATAGAACAGATGAATGCGTGGCTAAAGGGATGGTGCAGGGGGGAGGGCTTTAGTTTCCTGGATCACTGGGTCTGCTTCTGGGAAAGGTGGGACTTGTACAAGTCGGACGGTTTACACCTGAACCAGAGGGGAACCAATATCCTTGCGGGGAGGTTTGCTAGCACTGCTGGGGGGGGTTTAAACTAACTTGGCAGGGGGATGGGGTACAGAGTGGAGCTATAGTAGGGGGTGATTTACAGCCAAATACAGAGGAAAAAACAAGTCAGCTGGGAAGGCAGAGCAAATATGTGAAGGCAAAAGGGAATATGGCAGGGCTGGAAGGCATTTATTTTAATGCAAGGAGTCTTGCAAATAAGGTGGATGAACTGAAGTTGTTGTTGAACACATGGGAGTACGATATTGTTGCTATCACGGAGACATGGTTGAGGGAGGGTCAGGACTGGCAGCTCAATATGCCGGGGTATAGAATCTTCAGGCGAGACAGAGGGGGGTGTAAAAGGGGAGGGGGTGTTGCAACATTAATTAAAGAGTCAATTACTGCTGTAAGGAGGGATGATATATTAGCGGGTTCCTCTAATGAGGCCATATGGGTAGAACTTAAAAACAAAAAGGGGGCAAGCACTTTGCTGGGAGTGTACTATAGGCCCCCAAACAGTCAGGGGGAGATAGAGGAACAGATATGTAGGCAAATCTCAGAGAAGTGCGAAAATAATAGGGAAATAATAGTGGGGGATTTCAACTTCCCCAATATAAATTGGGATAGTCAGAGTGTGAAAGGCTTAGAGGGTGCAGAATTCTTAAAGTGCATCCAGGAGAGCTTTTTGAGCCAACATGTAGAAAGTCCTACAAGAGAGGGGGCGGTACTGGACCTAATTCTGGGGAATGTAGCCGGGCAAGTGGTGGAAGTATCAGTAGGAGAGCATTTTGGCGACAGTGACCATAATTCGGTGAGATTTAAGGTGGTCATGGAAAAAGACAAAGACGGCCCGGAAATAAGGGTTCTTAATTGGAGGAAGGCCGATTTTAATATGATAAGGCAGGATCTGGCCAAAGTGGACTGGGAGCAGCTACTTATAGGAAAATCCACATCAAAACAGTGGGAGACTTTCAGAAGGGAAATAGAGAGAGTACAATGCCAACATGTTCCTGTAAAGGTCAAGGGTGGGACCAACAAGCAAAGGGAACCTTGGATGGCAAGGGATATACAAAAATGCATTAGAAATAAAAGGGGGGCTTTTGGCAGTTACAAAAGACTAAAGACGGAAGAAGCCCTAGAGGAGTATAAAAAGTGCAGGGGCATACTTAAAAAAGAAATTAGGAGGGCGAGGAGGGGTCATGAAATAACACTGGCGAGCAAAATAAAGGAAAATCCTAAGATGTTTTATAAGTATATTAAGGGCAAGAGGATAACCAGGGAAAGGGTAGGGCCCATTAGGGACCAAAGTGGCAATCTGTGTGTAGAGCCAGATGATGTAGGCGGGGTTTTAAATGAATTTTTTGCATCTGTGTTCACTATGGAGAAAGACGAGGCAGACATAGAAATAGGGCAAGGGGACTGTGACATACTTGAACATATTAGCATCGAGAGGGAGGAGGTGCTAGCGGTTTTAGCAGGCCAAAAAGTGGATAAATCCCCAGGCCCGGACGAGATGTATCCCAGGCTGCTGTGGGAGGCAAAGGAGGAGATTGCAGGGGCTCTGACACAAATTTTCAGAACCTCTCTGGCCACAGGGGATGTACCAGAGGACTGGAGAACAGCTAATGTAGTACCATTATACAAGAAGGGTAGCAGGGATAAACCAGGGAATTACAGGCCAGTGAGCCTAACATCTGTGGTAGGGAAATTATTGGAAAAAATTCTGAGGGACAAAATTAGTCTCCACTTGGAGAGGCAAGGATTAATCGGGGATAGTCAGCATAGCTTTGTCAAGGGTAAATCATGTCTGACAAATCTGATTGAATTTTTCGAGGGGGTGACTAGGGGGGTGGATGAGGGAAATGCTGTGGATGTGGCTTACATGGACTTCAGTAAAGCTTTTGACAAAGTCCCGCATAGGAGACTGGTCAAGAAGGTAAGAGCCCATGGGATCCAGGGTGCCTTGGCGCGTTAGATCCTAAACTGGCTGAGTGGCAGGAGGCAGAGGGTGATGGTCGAAGGTTGCTTTTGTGACTGGAAGCCTGTGTCCAGTGGGGTACCTCAGGGATCGGTGCTGGGTCCCTTGTTGTTTGTGATCTACATAAATGATTTGGATGAGAATGTGAAAGGTATGATCAGTAAGTTCGCAGATGACATGAAAATTGGTGGGGTGGTAAATTGCGAGGAGGAAAGCCTCAGGCTACAGGACGATATAAACGGGTTGGTCAGATGGGCGGAAAAGTGGCAAATGGAATTTAACCCTGAAAAGTGCGAGGTGATGCATTTTGGACGGACAAATAAGGCAAGGGAATACACAATGAGTGGTAGGACCCTAGGAAGTACAGAGGGTCAGAGGGACCTTGGTGTACATGTACATAGATCCCTGAAGGCAGCGGAACAGGTAGATAAGGCGGTTAAAAAGGCATATGGGATACTTGCCTTCATTAGCCGAGGCATAGAATATAAGAGCAGGGAGGTTATGATGGAGCTGTACAAAACGCTGGTGAGGCCACAGCTGGAGTACTGTGTGCAGTTCTGGTCGCCTCACTATAGGAAGGATGTGATTGCTTTGGAGAGGGTGCAGAGAAGATTCACCAGGATGTTACCTGGGATGGAGCGCCTCAGCTATGAAGAAAGACTAAACAGGCTGGGGTTGTTTTCCTTGGAGCAAAGAAGGCTGAGGGGGGACCTGATTGAGGTGTACAAAATGATGAGGGGCATAGATAGGGTAGATAAAGAGGAACTTTTCCCCTTAGTAGGGGGGTCAATAACAAGGGGGCATAGATTCAGGGTAAGGGGCAGGAGATTTAGAGGGGATTTGAGGAGGAACTTTTTCACCCAGAGGGTGGTTGGAATGTGGAACTCAATGCCTAAAAGGGTGGTAGAGGCAGGAACCCTCACAACATTCAAGAAGCATTTGGATGAGCACTTGAAATGCCATTGCATACAAGGCTATGGACCAAATGCTGGAAAATGGGATTAGACTGGACAGGGATGGATGGGCGGCGCAGACACGATGGGCCGAAGGGCCTCTTTCTGTGCTGTAAAACTCTATGACTCTATGACTTGTTATTCAGGAACTTTCTTAAGCTTACATCCTAGGATGCTGTGTGACATAGACTACTCAAAGATCACAATTAACTACTGGCATAGCCACAATGGGCTAAATGGCCACCTTCTGTGCTGTATCATTCTACGATTCTATGAACAGCTCTTCCTAAACAACACTCAAGAGTAAGACTAACACTGGCGAGACTAGTCGCAGTTACCCAACCAAAAACCTGTTGAAGCTCATTCATTGAGAACAATTAGAACACAAGACTGGGAATTGATCTGGAACCTTCTACAGTGTAGTTCAATATTATTTTATGTCACAATATGATTCCATTATTTGTCATATTTCATACGCATGACATTGCAACATATTCTAATCTTCATTTGAACAGTACGCTAAAACCATAAACATTAAGAAACCACATCACACAATGATAGCCTGCAGTAGTTTAAATCTCACTTATTGTTTGCTGTGTATCCCAGTTCACAATGTGATTAATAGTTGCATTTTGAGTCCTAAGCACTTCCCCTCTAAAAGAGCAGTCGCACGTTTCCTGAGATATCATACTACTACCATTAGATGCCTCCAGCACACGTCACAAATACTCTAGTGTTTCCAAAACCCCTTGTGACAACTAGTGCCAACGATTCAGGGCAGTGTGAACATCTTTTTTAGGCAATATTAGCCTGGAATTTGCGGTCATCGGCAAAGCGATGGCGCTCACCTCTGACCTCGAAGAAACCTGCCCACAAAGATCTAACGCTTTCTGTGGCGTGAATTTCAGCTCTCCCGACCTTTGTTTGAATCTGGCACCAAATCAAGTAAATTTCCAGCATCCAGCAACAGTGATGTCAGCAAGCAGGCTGAGCAGCCAATCATTTTGAAGAATTCTCACAGACAGCAAACCAGGAAGTAAAATGCACAGATTCTAATTGACTTTTTATAAATTTTACAGAGAGTGAAATAAAGATTGGGACATACACATAGGATTAAGGTAGAAGCTGCAATATCAGAAACAAACTTAAAAAACATATTATTTTACAAGCCATGTAATTCTTAATTATATTATTTGAAAAACTTGACATTCCACAAATATAAAATTAGTTTTTCAGGGCCAGAACGGTTTTTCAGCTGTCAATATGCCATTAAAAACCCAGACAGACCTCTTTCAACAAGTCTTAACTTTTTCTGGGGGTGGGAGGGTGGGTTTAACAGTGATATTCCAACGTAAAAGGGGAAGTTTTCATCCATCAGTGTGATTTGAATCGATTGCCAGCTCTCGGGAGATCCGCAGTGCAAACTGGGGTGGAGAATGGAATGAGTGACCGCAACTTCTGGGTTCCTGCATTTCTCTGCAAGTGCACTAAATCCCGAAGTTGCTGTGAGTTTCAGAGGGGTAATGACGATGAACGCTGACAGTTTCGATTAGGTGACTCAACCATGGCTAACAAAGGAAATTAGGGATAGCATAAAATCCACGGAGAGTCCAGAAAAAGCAGCAAACCTGAGGATTGGGAGCAGTTTTGGATTCAGCAAAGGAGGACAAAGGGATTAATTAAGAGGGGAAAATAGAGTATGAGAGTAAGCTTGCAGGGAACATAAAAACTGACTGTAAAAGCTTCTATAGATATGAGAAGAGAAAAAGACTGGTGAAGTCAAGCATAGGTCCCTTGCAGTCGGAATCAGGGGAATTTATAATGGGGAACAAAGAAATGGCTGACCAATTAAATACATACTATGGTTCTGTCTTCAAAAAGGAGGACACAAATAACCTCCCAGAGATGTCGGGAGCATAGGGTCTAATGAGAGGGAGGAACTGAATGAAATCAGTATTTGTAGCAAAATGGTGCTAGGGAAATTGACGGGATTGAAGGCCGATAAATCCCCAGGGCCTGATAATCTACATCCGAGGGTACTTAAGGAAGTGGCTCTAGAAATAGTAGATGCATCGCTGGTCATCTTCCAAAATTCTATAGACTCTGGAACAGTTCCCATGGATTGGAGGGTAGCTAATTTTACCCCACTATTTAAAAAAGGTGGTAGAGAGAAAATGGGGAATTTTGACCAGTAAGCCTGACACCATTGTGGGGAAAATGCTAGAGTCCATTATAAAAGAATAATAGCAGAGCACTTGGAAAACAATGACAGGATCGGACAAAGACAACATGGATTTACAAAAGGTAAATCATGCTTGACTAATCTACTGGAATTTTTTGAGGATGTAACTGGTAGAACAGATAAGGGAGAACCAGTGGATGTGGTGTATTTGGACTTTCAGAAGGCTTTCGAAAAGGTCCCGCATAAGAGATTAGCATGCAAAGTTAAAGCACATGGGATTGGGGGTAAGGTACTGACTTGGATAGGTAACTGGTTGGCAGATAGGAAGCAAAGAGTTGGAATAAATGGGTCTTTTTCTGAGTGGCAGGCAGTGACTAGTGGGGAAATAACAACAGAAAATGCTGGAAAAACTCAGCAGGTCAGGCAAAATCCGTGGAGAGAAATTTGAGTTGACGTTTCGGGTCAAACCCTTCTTCAAAACTGGAAAGAAAAGAAAATAGATCGAAGGCAGGGCTGCGATCGGACAAAAGAAGTAAAAGAAACAAAAATATTAAAAGAGACAATAAAAGGTATTCGAAGCTAGACGAGATGGTAATAGGCTGAGATTAGGTGTGAAGTGTACTAGCAGGGCAAGAGATAGCTTCCAGGTGTGAGAGTGAAACAAAAGGAAAGGGGGGGGGTGGAAAAGGAGTGGAAAAATTACAAGATAAAATGTAATAGGGGCCGAGGTTATGATCTGAAATTGTTGAACTCGATATTGAGTCCGGAAGGCTGCAGAGTGCCGAATCGGAAGATGAGGTGCTGTTCCTCGAGTTTATGTTGAGCTTCCATGGAACAATACAAGAGGCCAAGGATGGTGAGGTCCGAGTGGGAATGGAGCGGTGAATTAAAATGACAGGCAACCGGAAGCTCGGGGTCACCCTTACGGACTGAACGGAGGTGTTCCGCAAAGCGGTCACCCAATCTGCGTTTGTTCTCCCCAATGTAGAGGAGACCGCATCGTGATCAGTGAATACAGTATACTAGGTTGCAAGAAGTACAAGTAAATCGCTGTTTCACCTGGAAGGGGTGTTTGGGGCCTGGACAGTGGGAAGGGGGGAGGTAAAGGGGCAGGTGTTACATCTCCTCTGCTTACACAGGAAGGTACCAGGCGAAGCGGAAGGGCTGTTTGGGGTGATAGAGGAGTGGACTAGGGTGTCTCAGAGGGAGCGATCCCTACGGAATGCTGAAAGGGGAGGGGAGGGGAAGATACATTTGGCAGTGGGATCACTTTGGAGGCAGCGGAAATGCCGGTGCTAGGACCCCAGTTATTCACAATATATATTAATGATCTAGACGAGGGAACTAGATATAATATCTCCAAGTTTGCAGATGACACAAAGCTGGGTGGGCGTGTGTGTTGTGAGGAGGATGCAGAGCAACTCCAGTATGATTTGGACAGGTTGGTTGATTGGGCAGATGCATGGCAGATGCAGTATAATGTGGACAAATGCGAGGTTATCCACTTAGGTGGGAAAAACAGGATGGCAGATTAATATCTGAACGGCAATATACTGGGAAAAGGGGAAGTACATCGAGACCTGGGTGTCCTTGTGTACCAGTCGCTGAAGGTAAGCATGCAGGTGCAGCAGGTGGTTAAACAGGCAAATGGTAGGTTAGCCTTCCTAGCTAGAGGATTCGAGTACAGGAGCAAGGATGTCTTGCTGCAGTTGTACAGGGCCTTGGTGAGACTACACCTTGAGTATTGTTTGCAGTTTTGGTTGCCTTATCTGAGGAAGGATATTCTTGCCATGGAGAGAGTGCAGCGAAGATTCACCAGGCTGATACCTGGGATGGAAGGAATGACGTATGAAGAGAGATTGGGTCGATTGGGTTTGTAATCACTAGAGTTTAGAAGAATGAGAGGGGATCTCATTGAAACTTATAAAAATTTTAACAGGACTAGACAGACTAGATGCAGGAAGGATGTTCCCAATGGCGAGGGAGTCCAGAACCAGGGGTCACAGTCTAAGGATAAGGGGCAAGCCATTTAGGACTGAGATGAGGAATTTCTTCACCCAGAGAGTGGTGAACCTGTGGAATTCTCTACCACAGAAGGCAGTTGAGGCCAATTCATTAAATATATTCAAGAAGGAGTTAGATACATTTCTTAAGGCTAAAGTGATCAAGGGATATGGGGAGAAGGCAGGGACAGGGTACTGAGTTTGGATGATCAGCCATGATCTCATTGAATGGTGGAACAGGCTCGAGGGGCCGAATGGCCTACTCCTGCTCCTATCTACTATGTTTCTATGTTTCTATTACCAGCGCAAGATCCGGGCCATTGTTTTCCCTGAAGGATCCCACTTTCCTGATCATTCGAATATATCTCATTCGCAATGGAGAAGCTTTTGAAGAAATGCCTGATACAGCTTTTTGAGAATCAGGCCATGCTAATGTCTTAATCAGAAAAATATTTTTTTCCAGGAGAAAGTGAGACGCCGGTGCCTGAGATGAGTAGCTTTGCTGAATATGCAACTGTCAATATAAAGGCAAAGGAAGATGGTAAGTAGATGAATCATATTATGTGGCTCTATCAGTGGAGGTATTGTTAACACAGAAACTCATAGTATCATAGAAGATCATAGGAAGTTACAGCACGGAAGGTGGCCATTTCGGCCCATCGTGTCCGTGCCGGCCAACAGAGCGCTATCCAGCCTAATCCCACTTCCCAGCTCTTGGTCCGTAGCCCTGCAGGCTACAACATCCCAAGTGCACATCCAAGTACTTTTTAAATGTGGTTAGGGTTTCTACCTCTACCACCCTTACAGGCAGTGAGTTCCAGACCCCCACTACTCTCTGGTGAAGAAATTTCCCTCAAATACCATCTAACCCTTCCACCAATTACTTTAAATCTGTGACTCCTGGTTTTTGACCGCTCTGCTAAGGGAAATAGGTCCTTTCTATCCACTTTATCTATGCCCCTCATCATTTTATGCACCTCAATAAGGTCTCCCCTCAGCCTCCTCTCTTCCAAGGAAAACAGATTCAGCCTATCCAGACTTTCCTCATAGCTAAGATTCTCTACTCCCAGCAACATCCTTGTAAATCTCCTCTGTACCCTCTCTAGTGCAATCACATCTTTCCTGTAAGGTGGTGACCAGACACGCAGTGCTCTAGCTGAGGCCTAACTAATGTTTTATAGAGTTGAAGCATAAGCCCCCTGCTCTTGTATTCTATGCCATGGCTAATAAAGGCAAGCATTCCATATGCCTTCTTAACCACCTTATCTACTTGGCCTGCTACCTTTGGGGATCTGTGGACATGCACTACAAGGACTCTTTGTTCCTCTACACTACTCAGTGTCCTACCATTTAATGTGTATTCCCTTCCTCACACTTCTCCGGATTGAATTCCATTTGCCACTGTTCTGCCCACCTGACCAATTTATTGATAGCTTCCTGCAGTCTACAGTTTCCTTCTTCAGTATCAACCACACAGCAAATTTTAGTATCATCTGCAAACTTCTTAATCATATAACCCCTATATTCAAGTCAAGATCATTGATATGTGCCACCTAGTACTGAGCCCTGCGGAACCCCACTGGAAACAGCCTTCCAGTCACAAAAACACCCATCAACTATTACCCTCTGCTTCCTGTCTCCGAGCCAGTTTTAAATCAAACTTGACACTTAGCCCTGGATCCCATGGGCTTTTAACTTCGTGACCATTCTGCCAAGTGGAACCTTATCAAAAGCCTTGCTAAAGTCCATATACACTACATCAAATGCACTACCCTCATCTACCCTCCTTGTTACCTCCTCCAAAAATTCAATCAAGATTGTCAGACACGACCTTCCCTTAACAAAGCCATGCTGACTGTCCCTGATTAATCTGTGTCTTTCTAAATGAAGATTTATCCTGTCCTTCAGAATTCTTTCCAATAATTTTCCCAGCACTGAGGTTAGGCTGACTGGCCTGTAATTACTCGGTCTATCCTTTTCTCCCTTTTTAAACAAGGGTACCACGTTAGTAGTCCTCCGGCACCACACCTGAAGACAGAGAGGATTGAAAAATGATGGTCAGGGCCTCTGCTACTTCCTCTTTTGCTTCGCTTAACAGCCTGGGATACATTTTAGCCAGGCCTGGGGATTTATCCACTTTTAAAGCTCCTAAACCCCTTAATACTTCCTCTCTCACTATCTTTATTTCATCTAATATTTCACACTCTTCCTCCCTGATAGCAATGTCTGCTTCGCCCCTCTCCTTTGTGAAAACAGACACAAAATATTCATTAAGAACCCTACCGACGTCTCCCGCCTCCACACACAGATTACCCTCATGATCTCTAATAAACCCTACCCTTTCTTTAGTTATCCTCTTACTCTTAATATATTTATAAAACATCTTTGGGTTTTCCTTGATTTCACTTGCCAAGAATTTTTCATGCTCTCTCTTTGCTTTCCTAATATCCTTTTTAATTGCACCCCCGTACTTTCTGTATTCCTCTAAAGATTCTGGAGAATTTAGCCCTTAGTATCGGTCATACGCCTCCCTTTTTTTCTTTATTCTACCCTTTATGTCCCTAGACATCCAGGGGGCTCTAGATTTGTTTGGCCCACCTTTTTCTTTAAGGGCACATATTTGGTCTGAACCTTCCGGATCTCCTCCTTGAATGCCTCCCACTGCTCTGACACTGATTTACCTTCAAGTACCTCTTTCCATTCCACTATGGCTAAATCCCCTCTGAGCTTAACAAAATTTGCTTTTCCCCAATTTAGAATTTTTATCCCTGGTCTATCCTTGTCTTTTTCCATAACTACCCTAAATCTATCTGATATTATGATCACTAGCACCAAAATGCTCCCCCACTGATACGCCTTCTACCTGCCCAGCTTCATTCCCTAAAACTAAGTCCAGAACCGCCTCCTCCCTTGTTGGGCTTGCTACATACTGGCTAAAAAAGTTCTCCTGGATGCATTTTTGGAATTCTGCACCTTCTATACCCTTGACACTAATTTTATCCCAGTTAATACTGGGGTAGTTGAAATCCCCGACTATTACTGCCCTATAGTTTTTGCAGTTCTCAGAAATTTCTCTGCATATTTGCTCTTCTATCTCCCTCTCACTGTTTGGCGGTCTGCAGTACACACCCAGCCGTGCGATCGCCCCTTTTTTGTTTTTTAATTCGACCCATATGGCCTCGTTTGATGATCCCTCCGACATAGCATCCCTCCTCACAGCTATAATAGTTTCTTTAATCAATACCACGACACCCCCTACCTTTTTACCTCCCTCTCTATCCCATCTTAAAATCCTGTAACCAGGGATGTTGAGCTGCTTTACCTGCCCTCCTTTCAGCCACGTCTCTGTAATAGCTATAATATCACAGTCCCAAATATCTACCTGTGCCCTCAGCTCATCTGCCTTGTCCGCTATACTCCTTGCATTGAAGTATATACCATTTAGTACAGGCAAACCTCCTTGTTGACTACTAACTAGCCTTTGATTCGTCTGTTCTTCCAATTTACTTTCTACATTTTTGTTTTACAATTCCGGCTTTTCTTCCCTCCCTATTGACTCTATGCTTAGGTTAACATCCCCCTGCCAAGCTAGTTTAAACCCTCCCCAACAGCACTAGCAAGCCCTCCCGTGAGGATATTGGTCCCGTTCCTGTTGAGGTGCAACCCATCTGGCTTGTAGAAGTCCCAACTCCCACAGAAACAGTTCCAACTCCTCAGGAATCTAAAGCCCTCCCTCCTACACCATCTCTCCAGCCACGCATTCATCTGCTCTATCTTACTATTTCTGTACTAACTAGCACATGACACTGGTAGTAATCCGGAGATTACTACCTTTGTGGTCCTGCTTTTTAACCTCTTTCCTAGCTCCCTAAACTCTGCCTGAAGGACCTCATCCCTCTTTCTACCGATATGGATCACGACCTCTGGCTGTCGTTCAGTGACATCCTTGACCCTGGAATCAGGGAGGCAACATTCCATCCTGGAGCCACGTCTGCGACCGCAGAAACACCTGTCTGCTCCCCTAACTATAGAATCCCCTATCACTATTGCTCTCCCTCTCCTCTTCCCCCCCCCCGCCAGCACCCCCCCCGCCCCACTGCTCCCACCCCCACCCCCCGCTGTGCAGCTGAGCCTTCCATGGTGCTGTGGACTTGGCCTTGGCTGCACTCCCCAGAGGAACCATTGTCCTCACCGGTACTCAGCACCGAATACTGGTTGGTGAGCAAGATGGGCTCAGGGCACTCCTGCACTACCTGCCTGGTCCTCCTCCTCTGTCTGGCGGTCACCCATTCCCTCTCTGCCTGCACCCACTTAAGCTGCGGGGTGACCACCTCCCGAAACGTGTTATCCACGTAGCTCTCAGCCTCGCGGATGCACAGCAGTGACTGCAGCCACCGCTCAAGCTCCGTAACCCGATGCTCGAGCTGCTGTAGTTGGTGACACTTCCTGCACATGTGGTCGTCCAGACCATGAGGGGTGTCCAGGACTTCCCACATGGCACAGGATGTGCATTCCACAGGTGTGAGCTGCCCTGCCATACCTCAAATTAACAGACTATTTACTAACCTAGCTGGAATAAACGTAAAACTTTAAGAAAGCCAAGTATAAACACTTACCAGATACTCACCAATCAGCTCCTTCAACTTGTGCCGATGTCACTTTTGATTCTGACGTCACTCTTTGAAAATTCTGCTGGTGCTGAGTTGATACCGCCGCTGCCGCCTCGCTGCTCCTCCCAGGTCCGCACTGCTGCTGCTGCTGCTGTGGGGCCTACCTGCGCCTCGAGCTCACTTTATACCTCCGCCACCTCACCGCTCCTCCCAGGCCTGCGCTACCACCGCTGCTGCTGCTGCTGATAGATTGTTAGATTTCATTGAGTTAAAATGTTGGTTCCAGTTTAATACTTTAGCTTGCAAGCTCTTCAGATATGCAATGATAAATTCGGAGATATTTTAACAATCTTTAGTAAAATAGATCTTTATGATGCTGGTCCATTAAAAAAAGGCTTCAAGCACAATACAGCAGCCCATTTATTCAGTAATTTTAGTCATTGTGTAGATCACTAATTTACAATAGGAATTGTTTAGAAATAATGGTCCATAATTTGTGCTCAGCGGCAAAGCAAAGGCATTGGCCGCTGGCCCTGAAGAAAGCTGCCCATAGAGATCCCGCGGTGTCTGTGGTGAGAAGTTTGCCTTTTTGATGTTCAATTGATTGCAGCGCTCTGTCATGGGCATTCCTAGTGAGGAGCTGCTGTGACATTGACAAGCCGTCTAAGCAGCCAATCACATTGAAGAACTCTGCAGGAAATGAGAAGTTGCTTTTATCCGGACTTCTTAAAAATGTTACTTTGAGCAAAATAAAGATTGGGACTTTCACATGGGGATAAGGTAGAAGCTGAAATACCATCAACAAACTTTAAAAAAAATTCAAGTTTTAAAACATTTAAATTTTTATCATAATGGAGAAATTTGACACCACAAATATAAAAGCTTTTTTTTTAGCAGTCAATACACTATGAAAACTATTCCAACAAGGCTTAACCATTAGTGGGATATTTAACAGTGATATCAGCACGGAAAAGCCCAAGTTTTCGTCAGTTTAATTGATTTCACTAATTACATGGATTGCCGGCTATGGTGGGAGGTTCCACAGTGCAGCCAGTGTCGGAGCAGTGAACGAGAGACCGCAACTTCAGGATTTCTGCGTTTAGATGCGCATGCGCTAAATCCTGACATTGTTGTCAGTTTCAATGGGGTAATGACAGCGAACGTTGCAGTTCGCCATCGTTACCCACTACAAATTCCAGGTTATAATGAATCACGGAAACAAAGTAAACAAGTAGCAACAAGTGCGGATGTCAGGATCAGGCTTGGCTTTGAGACTCCACATGATCATATAGCTTCCCAACACTTCATATCCAGACTCACAGATGAAGAATCAATATTTGAGTTATTTACTGGAGGACTGTCAGTACTTGTGGAACCAAAACCCAGTGAGCGTCAGGAGAGGTGGGAGAAAAGAGAATAAAGAGATTAAAATTGGAAAAGATATTATGATCAGCGAGCTATGTTTTTAATTTACATTGTTTAGTAAATCTGCACCAATAGACCTACAGTGTTGATGCTCCAATTTATGAGACAACTTGGCAGCACCGTCACTTCGGAGACAGAAAGTTGTGTGTTCAAGCCCCATTACAGACTTTGAGCGTGTACTCTAGACCGACACTTCAGGGGGAGGACTGCAGTTTTGAAACTGCTGTCTTTCAGCAGAGAACTGTTTCGGTGAATGTTAAAGCTATCATTGTATCATTTGAAGGAGAACAGGAAGTTGTGCTGACAAAAATTCTTCGCGTAACCAATACGACTACAAGAGATTAACTGGTTGTTACCTCATTTCCTGCTTTTGGGACCTTGAATGGTGTTTGTTTACCTGACAACAATACTTCCACTTTAAAAGTAATCGATTACTTGCTTTGGGATATGTTCAGGCACGATATTTATATATAGATGCAAATCTTTATTTCTTTCTTATTCTCTGCAGACACAGAAAGAGAAGGTATTCATTACGGATCTATCTCTTTTCAGAGAAAAGCACCAGGTAGTGAAAACTAACGTTGCAATTTTTTTTTTTTTTTTGTATCCTTCAATAGCACCAGTGGGCCATTTTTCCATTTGCCGCACACATACATCTTGTGCCCTCTGAGTGAAATTGTCAATAATGTTTAATTAGAGAAAGTATTGTGCTGTAGGTCCATTCCTAGTAGGAACTACATTGAGACTGCAGAATCATAGAATCGTAGAAGTTTACAGCACAGAAGGAGGCCATTTGGTCCATTGTGTCTGTGCCGGCCGAAAAAGAGCTCTCCAGCCTAATCACACTTTCCAGCTCTTGGTCCGTAGCCCTGTAGGTTACGGCACTTCAAGTGCATATCCAAGTACTTTTTAAATGAGATGAGGGTTTTTGCCTCTACCACCCTTTCAAGGCAGTGAGTTCCAGATCCCCACCACCCTCTGGGTGAAAAAAAGTTCTCCTCAACTCCCCTCTAATCCTTCTACCAATTACTTTAAATCTATACCCCCTGGGGTATTACCTCTCTGCTAAGGGAAATAGGTCCTTCCTATCCACTCTATCTAGGCCCCTCATAATTTTATACACCTCAATTAGGCCTCGCCTCAGCTTCCTCTGCTCCAAGGAAAACAACCCAAGCCTATCCAATCTTTCCTCATAGCTAAAATTCTCCAGTCCTAGCAACATCCTCGTAAATCTGCTCTGTACCCTCTCTATTGCAATCACATCCTTCCTGTAATGTGGTAACCAGAACTGCACACAGTATTCTAGCAGTGGACTAACGAGTGTTTTATGCAGTTCAAGCATAACCTCCCTGCTCTTATATTCTAAGCCACGGCTAAGAAAGGAAAGTATCCCGTATGCCTTCTTAACCACCTTATCTACCTGACCTGCTACCTTCAAGGATCTGTGGACATGCACTCCAAGGTCCTTCTATTCCTCTACACTTTTCTATATCCTACCATTTATTGTGTAATCCCTTCCCTTGTTAGCCCTCCCCAAATGCATTACCTCAATCTTCTCCAGATTGAATCCCATTTGCCAATTTTCTGCCCACCTGACCAGTCCATTGATATCTTCCTGCAGTCTATCTCACTATCAACCACACGACCAATTTTCATATCAGTTGCAAACTTCTTAATCATGATTGAAGTCTAAATCATTGGTATATACCAAAAAGCAAGGGACCCAGTACTGAGCCCTGTGTAACCCCACTGGAAACAGCCTTCCAGTCACAAAAACACCCGTTGACCATTACCCTTTGCTTCCTGCCGCTGAGCCAATTTTGGATCCAACTTGCCTCTTTCCCTTGGATCCCATGGGCTTTTACTTTTCTGACCAGTCTGCCATGTGGGACCGTGTCAGAAGCCTTGCTAAACTCCATGTAGACTATATCAAATGCGCTACCCTCATCGAACCTCCTTCTTACCTCCTCAAAAAATTCAATCAATTTAGTCAGACACAAATCCATGCTGACTTTCCTTGATTAGTCCGTGCCTTTCTAAATGATGATTAATAGTATCCCTCAGAGTATTTTCCAGTAATGTTCCCACCACTGAGGTTAGGCTGACTGGCCTGTAATTACTCGGTCTATCCTTTTCTCCCTTTTTAAACAATGGTACCATGTTAGCAGTCCTCCAGTCCTCCGGCACCACACCTGTAACCAGAGAGGATTTGAAAATTATGGTCAGAGCCTCCGCTATTCCCTCCGTTGCTTCTCTTATTACCTGGGATACATTTAATCCGAGCTTGGCAATTTATCCACTTTCAAACATGCTAAACCATTTAATATTTCATCTCATCTAATATTTCACACTCCTCCTCCTTAACTACAATGTCTGCATTGTCCCCCTCATTGTGAAGACAGATGCAAAGTATTCATTAAGAACTATACCCACGTCTTCCGCCTCAATACTCAATTACCTATTTCGTCTCCAATAGGCTCTACTCTTCCTTTAGTTCTCTTTTTTTAACCAGGAATGTTGAGCTGCCATTTCTGCCCTTCTTTCAGCCATCTTTCAGTAAAACCTATGAATTCATACTTCCACGTGTCTATCTGTGCCCTCAGCTCATCTACCTTATTGACGAGACTCCTTGCATTGAAGTATATACCATTAAGCACTGCCAAACCCCTATTTTCTAGCCTTTGTTTTCCATTTCCAGCTTGCATTCTCTCCCTTCTGAATCTACGCTCAGGTATCTAACCCCACTGCCAAGCTAGTTTAAACCCAGAACAAATATTAAAGTACCTCAACAGTCGGACACATTATTGTGGTGACTACGGTACTGGTCTACCAGCCTGACAGTCATACCTTCCAATCGTACCATGGTATGTTGTTAAAACCGAATCTTTTAAATCTCATAATTTGTAGGCTAGCACCAGGGAACTATAGATAATTGGGTTTAATAATGTCCTTCAGGGAAAGGCACAAAACTTGTGGCTTAAATTGGACTCTAATACACTTGTAGCTAACGCTTCCTGCTCTCTGAAGTATACAATTGCTTCAAGCAAAATGTCCACTACTTTTTTACGGCAACTAGGGATGGGCAATAAATGTGACTCTGATCAGGGTCAGCTACATCCTGAGAACAAAAATAAAAGATGGTGTAGGATGGTGAAATGCCATTAAGACCAGTGCATTCTCCTGCACAGACAAAAACGCACGGTAACTATTGGCAACATTGCATACTTTATTAATAGAATTGGTAGTGACTTTCCAATTGGAACGTTTTTGAGAAAAAAAGTTGATGCCATAGGCAACCTGTTATTGTAACTATTTTTGAACTAAAGATTGAAGTTAGTAGTAATATGGAACCAAAATAAGAGAAAATCATCTGACATTTTTGAATCATATCACACCAAGGCCTGGATATTAACAGGGGTGGGTTTCATAGGCGGGGGCGGAGTTTCGGTAGGGAAACCCGAAAGTCTTGGTTTCCTCACACGCTGTGGAGTTTGAACTTTGACAGGTTCCCCACCCAGAAGTCAGCCTGATCAGCTGGCTTGGATTCCAGTCGGGCAGGGAGAACTCTGGAGCAGGCCACAGGAGTAGATAGGTCTGATCTCCGACCCCGAGGGGTGGTCTGACCCTGGGTTGGGGGCGGTGAGGTGATCCCATCCTGGGGGTTGGGGGTCAGATCCCCAACCCTGAGTGGGGGCTCAATCTTCGGGGGGGGGGGAGGTTTGTTCAATCCCCAACCCCCAGGGGTCTTTGTATGGGCGGGTCTAATGGGGAGGAGCTTGGAGGGCTGGGGCTGGGGGGGAAACACTTCTGCTCCTCCTGGCCCACAAGCAGTGCTGTAAAGGTGGTTACATCCTCCCCGAAGCTGTCCTTGCCTCCCTTCAGCTGTCAGGTTTCCCAAGGCCTGGAAAACTGTGCCACCCACTGGAAAACCAGCAAAGCAGGTCAAATCAGAGGCCGTCAGTCTCATTTCAATTGACAACCCGCCTCCTGGGAGTGGGTTTGTGGCCCGCCCCTCATCCCACCTCCTTTAAACCTGGAAGTGAGCATGTTGGAGGCGGGTTGGTGTCGCCTTTGAGATTTTGAAAATTTAACGTCTGACCCAGCCCACCTGATTTTTGGTGTTAAAATTCACCCCCCAAATATCGCACATGTGGCGTAGAAAGAAACTTGTTTCAGCCTTCTGAGTGTCAGCTTGGCTCAGGCGTCGCCCTCTCACCTCTGACAAAGGTCATGGGTTCACGCCTTGCTTGCTGCAATCTACACAGCGGGACTGTTGCAGTGTTGCTGGTGTGTTGCCTAGAACAGTAACTAAACTATAAAAGTGTTTAATTTTCTTTCGCACGTCCTGAGGATGTGGAAGGCACTGTAAAAATTCTTCCCAAGTTGATATAAGTAAAGTTGATTTTCCTATCTGTGGCTAGAAAACTGTTATTCCCTGGGCCTTAATGATGAAAAAAGGGGTGCTGATCTGTGACACGGGACCTCCATTCCTTTTATGCTGTCCCCATGTTTCAGAGGAGATAAGACTGGAGGAGGAGTTCCGCTTCCTCCAGCCTCACTTTCCTGTGGTTTCATCCGAAGAGCACCCACTTCCAACAGCACCTGAACGAGCTCGCAGTGGGTCATGAAATCTCCCAACCATTAAAGAAGGAGCTTAGTTTATTTATGAGCATCGCTGTGGCTCACTGTATAAATGCAGGGCTTAGTGTGGATCTGAGTCATACAGAGGACAACTGGGTTCACTGTTAATCAATGTGTTGCTGATCCATTGGCTGTACCAGTGAAATGCAGTAAATTGCGGACATTTGTATGCCAATTGTCAGTTTTTTTTCAGTCTGATCCGTCAATGTTATCCTTTAATTGTGATGTTTGCAATTATCACAGGGTCCAGACATGATCCGCAGTGCAATAAGCAATCTCCAGATACTGTAAGTATATCGATTCCTATTGGTGAAATCACACGACCTACAATATTAATATCTGCAACAAATTTGTAAAGTTGTTATCTGATGTAAAGAGATGCAATAATAGATCACACTATTATAAATGGTTAGTTTCTCTCTTGCAGAACCTGGCTCCTTCAAAGGAAGATGATTCATCTGTCATCTATGCACAAATAGCACAAGCAAAATATAAATGATCTGCACAGGACAGAGAGGAAGAGCTTGGAGTTCGATATGTGGAATATAAATTTTTGGGATTTGGCATTTTTACCTGAGAACAGACATGTAGCTTTCTTCCTATGTATCTGCTCTGAATTAACGTAGCCATTGCATCATAAGAACATAAGAAATAGGAGCAGGAGTCGGCCATTTGGCCCTTCGAGCCTGCTCCGCCATTCAATGAGATCATGGCTGATTTTCTACCTGATCCCCACTTTCCTGAACTATCCCCATAGCCCTTGATTCCCTTAATATTCAATCATGCTTTTCAAACATGAACATAACAGATGAATGATAACTTGCAATAGAAATGTTCTCTTAATATAGTTTCAACAATCCTTTCACAGCTTCTGCTGATGCTTTGTAAAAAAAAGCAGCTACATTATGAAAAATAAATTGGACGTTACACGTAATTTTGTTTCCCACTCAATTAATATCTCAGAAATGTAGTAACAATGATGATTGAACTTTGCAATGTGTCGCTTAAGCTTGAGTTTTTCCGCCTCCGACTGGGTCAATGTGGGTAAATTAATAGCCACCAGCATTCAATTAATTCACTCAGTGATGCACCTACTGCTTGCTTTGGTTATTCTTGTGTCAGCCATGGCTCAGTTGGTAGCATTATCGGCTCTGAATCAAAAGATTTTGTGTTCAAGTCCCACTCCCAAGACTTGAGCACAAAAATCTAATCTTGCATGCCAGTGCAGTACTGAGGGAGTGCAGCGCTGTGGGAGGTGCTGCCTTTTGGATGAGACGTTAAACTGAGGCGCCATCTGCTCTCTCAGCTGGACATGAAAGATCCCATTGCATTATTTCAAAGCACGGGAAAGATATCCCTGCTGTCCTGGTCGATATTTATCCCCCAATCAACATCACTAAAACAGATTATCTGGTCATTATCACACAGCTGTTTGTGGGAGCTTGCTGTGTGCAAATTGGCTGCCGCATTTCCTACAATGCAACAATGACTACACTCATTTCAAAAATACTTTATTGGCTATAAAGCACGTTGGGACATCCTGAGGTTGTAAAAGGCGCTACATAAATGTATGATTTATTTTCTTTCTTTTTTTCCTTGGTTACCAGTGTGAGTTCCACCTTAGGCGACCATTTTTCAGTGCCTGCCCATTAAACACTCCAATTCACAAATCAACATCATGCATGCTTTGTATTATCCATCATATTTGGTAATGCTACAAATTCTATTCAGAAGAAAAAAATGGCATAATTTGATCAACACAGATACTTAAAGACTCAGGCCTAGAAATTCAGTGCCCTTAGCACCGATTTTGCGGCGCTAGAGGGCCTAGCGCTGCAATTGGCGCCGGTTCCTAAATTGCCTGGGGCCCTTCCGCGGCGGTAGACCAGTAGCGCTGCGCCGGCACCGATGACGTCATCGGTGTGCGCAGCGTCCCGGTTGCCGTGGTAACCCGGCCCCAAGCCGAAATTCAGTTGCGGCTGCCTCGCCAGTGGCAGCCGCAACTAAGACTCCGGCAAACGAGTGTTGCCGGAGTCTGCACCGGCGCTTTAAGGAGGCGCGGCGGCTGGCCGCTTTCCCGCCGGCCGCCTGCCCGCAGCTCCCTCCCCGGACTTCTCCACCGCCCCCCCCCGGAACAGATGCAAGCCCGGCACTTGTCCAAGGTGCCGGGCTCATTTTTGAAGAGATTTGCGCGGGCCGCGGCCGGGTGCAGGCAGCTCCTCCTTAACGGAAGGAGGAGGCCTGCACTTCCCGAGCCTGCCGCACCGCAGCGGGCGCCGCAGCGCCGGAATAGCGCCGCAATGCGGCGCGTTGCACCAGTTTTCAGGCGCTAAAACCCTTCAGTAGCGCCGGCAGCCGGCGCTACTGAATTTTTGGCGCGCGCAAACGGACTTAGCGCCGGCGCTAACTTCCGGCGCTAAAGCTGAGCGCAAACTCAATTTCTAGGCCTCAGAGTATTGTCCATTGGAATCAGGCTCATATCCATGGGTGAAAATGATTGACATCATTGATGCACATTATATCATGTGTCATGGAATCTGGGGCACTGTGCTATTTCCTCATGTTACACTGGAGTTAACATAATGCAACTCCACCATTAAACCACTTCCCAGACCAAGCTTAGGTGATGGTTTAATAATGGAGTTGCAGTATGTCAAACTCCACTATAAGATGAGGAAATACCAGAGTGCCCCCCGAAATACCTTGGGTGAAAATAGGACAATGAAGGATGGATAAATCATAATTCAATGAATGTGGTGTGAAATTCCTTCTAATTAGCAGGACATAAAGACCTTACCAGGTGTTGCCTGGACTGAAAATCATACGGGGCCTGAAATTCCTGGAGGCTCCTACCGCTGATGGAAGTGCAGGGGGCGGGAATTCCGATTGTCAGCATGGCCCAGCGTAGACCCTGTCCCAGAGGCCTGTGCTATTTACAGCTCCTCGTGGGCATCCACTCCACAGGGTGGCTGGAAGAATCCGAGGGGCACCTTCCCACTCTCTCGGGAGGCCGGCCCCCACAGACAAGCATATATTTTATTCAAGATGATCCTCAGGTTTCTCCATTTTTAGATGTAAAATTAAAAATCAATAACCATTTTCACTCTAGAATCCAAAATTCTGAAAAATTGACCAAATAAGGGTAAAAAATCAAATCTTGTGCCTTCTAAACTTGTACCTCTCCTAAAAATGTCATAAACCCCTGATTTTTCTCCTTCAAGATGAGTAATAATTTTGGGTGCACTTTGTAGCATAAATTACAAGTGTTCACACATTGCAAACTCCCATTCAGGGTGTTTCTGGAGTTGTCGCTCTTTCTGCTTGTGTGCCAACTTTCTTTTGCAGCTGTTGGTCAGCTTTCCGTCAGTTACAATATACGTGCATTTTGGTTTCACCACATTGAGGATGTGGGTAAGAGGTAGATTGAGCCAGATGGCAGATTTGGAGGAACATGAGAGAAACGCTCAGAGAAGCATTGACTTGCAACAGTGTGGTTAAGATAGAAAGACAAGAAATGTTGCAAAGAAGGAGGTGCAACGTTCTAGCCTATGCAAGGCTTTGGTTGATGTCAAAATCAAGATTTCACATCAATGGTGTAAGAATGTTTGCTGCTTCTGATAAGTGTTTGTTCCCAAAATCCAGGTCTGTACCATCATGTCTGTGTACATGTTATTCTAGCAAGCTGGTAAAAACTGACTTAGCAATAAAAAAGGTGACCGCTCCAAATAATGGCCTCCTGACCTGTGCAGATGAGAAGTTGGATTGAAAGTGAAGTGGGAGACAGGCCTGTCATAACTGAAACAGCATCACCTTTAATGCAAGAGAAAAGCAGTGGTGGATTTAACAGTTTACCGAAGGGAAATACAAGTGTTGAAGTCATGAGACTTTTGGGGATTTTAACTTGGAGCGTGTTTCTAACAGGCAGGGGTGGGGCGAGCATCAAACCGTGTCCACCGTCCCCCCCACACCCGGGCAATTTTAACCTCCGGGCCTCATTTACATCTCACCAGCCAGCTGCCCACCCACAATGAGTGAGCTGGCCGTCTACCGTCAGGTGAAGATCGAGTGGCCTAGAGGCCACCCGCTGGCACTGAGGAAAGTTGTGAGGGAGGGGTGGCAGGGGTTCCGCAGGGTCCAATGGGCTAGAAAGGGGGAGCCCAGGACATCAGGGCCTAGAAATTAGGTATGGCCCCGCCAGCTCAGTTGCGCCCAAAAGTTTGCACAGCACCCAGAGCCCGTTGCGCCCGCCAGAAATTCACTTTTAGCGCCCCAAGTCGGAACCGGGCGCTGTTCCAGGGTGTGCCCGCCTCCGCTTGGGGCGTTGAAAGTGAATTTCAGCGCTCCAGCTGCCGCTGCGCCACCCGATGCGGTGCGGCAGGCTGAGGTACTGCAGGTCTCCTCCTTCTCTTAAGGAGGAGCTGCCTGCAGCCGTGAGATCACCGCTGGATTCTGCCGGCAAATGAGCCCGGCACCACGGAGAAGTGCCGGGCTCGCGGGAATCGGCCACCAATGCCGCGGGGGGGGTGGTGTAGGAGGCCGGGGAGGGAGGTGCGGGCAGGCGGCCGCCGAAAAAGCGGCCGGCCGCACCTCCACCTTTATGCGCCCCACTAACGCTGCATGAAGGCCGTGTTTCACGAACGTTGTTTGCGGCCGCTGCGGAAGAGGCGGCCGCAACTGAATATGGGCGTCGGGCCGGCATCGGGGCGGAACCGGGGCGCTGCGCACACCGATGACGTCATCGGTGCCGGCGCAGCGCTACCGGCTACCGCCGCCATTAACGCTGCACTCAATTTCCGCGCTACCAACCCCGCCAGCCCAGAAGACCTCTTTAGGCGCTAAGTGGGCGCAAGGCCCACTGAATTTCTAGGCCCAGATGCCTAGACTTGCCTCCTAAAGATGAGTTTAAATCGTATCTTTTCGGACTTTTGCCTCTTCTTCAAGAAGTTTTACTGAGTGGAGTTGCCGTGATCAGTTGCCCGTTAAAATGCCAGGGCATCCTAGTGGCATCGCAGGATCTTGATTTGCGAGTAGTGATAAAACTCCCACCCTAGTTACTTGGGCACCAGCGCTGCCTAAAAAAAGGGCCCACATTTAGTGGGAACGTGTGGGTTTTAAGCGACAACAGAGCATGAAGGATTAAGAGGCAATTTTAATTGCGTTGCCCAGTTCCTGCTGGACAGGATGGGTTAAAATCACCCCCTTATTTTCTAGGGGAACATCCCCAGAAAGTTATGATTTTATCATGTCTTTATTTGGTGCATTTCCTAATAGTTTGAACCCTACTGTAATCCTACCTTTCAAGCCAAAAATAATTTCTATGGAGTTTCAGATATTGTAAATATGTGAGAATAAATAGTGACTTCAGTACAACTTTACAGGTCTCGTAAATCTGACCCTGGGTACAGCCGCTAGTGTGAACTGAATCTTTTACAACACACACCTAAAGAAAGAACTTGTCCTTCTAAAGCACTTTCATGTCTTCAGGACACCTTGATGTCCAATGAAGCACTTTTTGAAATGTAGAGGAAGGCAGGTCAATTGCACACAAGGTCCCACAAACAAACAGCAAAAAATGAGGGTGAAATTGGAATTGGGTGAGGACACGCAATGGGCAGAATCGCGTTTGCCGACCGTTATACAACACGCCCGATATTCATTTGTATTGAAGTCAATGGAACTGAAACAATACTGCGGAGGCTGGAAATCGGAAATAAAAACAGAAAACTGCTGGACACACTCAGCAGGTCAGGCAGCATCTGTGGAGAGAGAAACAGAGTTAACGTTTCAGGTCGGTGACCTTTCTTCGGAACTGAATATCGGGCGGAGCGTATAGCTGATGAACAATGCGATACAAACTATTTTGCGTTCCCACTCTTGTCCAATTGCACCCCAACCTGTTTTAGTGATGTTTACTGAGGAAGAAATGTTGACCACGATAACTCTGCTGCTAATTTAGGTTACTGCCCTCTCTATGGAATCGGTGCAGATATTGAACGGCTTTTTCTGCCTTTGCGTTCGCCAACCTGTGATTTTTTTTTGTCCTTTCACTTTAAAAGTAAGAAAGTTAGTGGCCAGTGAGCACAGGGTGGAAAGCACTGGCCAATCGGCCATGTCTTTGAGTATCTGCCAAATGCTGCACCAGCTCAGTTAAGACATCACTTTTTTCTGTAGAATTGTGCAACGTTAAGAGAGACTCTAAGTGGACTATTTATTGCAGAGGTATGTCCAAAAGCAATGCATTGGCCACTAACACCAGAAGCACTGACTGCAGTAGTTTTTACAGACGCCAGTGGGATTTTTCATCAGTTACTCGAATAGTAATTCTGGGAAGACAGAAGCTACTGATGGTATTTCTGAAAACAGGATTTGTTTAATTCCAACTTCTAAGTGTGACACAGCCCAGGAGATAAAAGGATCTCTTCCTACCTTTCCATGTTCAGTCAAATACCACACACGCATACTGGGACTTGCCCTCCCTACAAGCCAGAGTGCTACTTTAAATGCAAAATGCCTGGTAGTAGATGTCTCCCGGGGTCTTCCGCTTACTGAATACAACACCCGCCCTCGTAAACTTAGAATTTAGAAAGTAGCAGAATAAATAGTATCAAATCCTGGGATGAGAGGGCTGTCCTATGAGGAGAGGTTGAGTAGATTGGGCCTAGACTCTCTGCAGTTTAGAAGAATGAGGTGATCTCATTGAAACATATAAGATTCTGAGGGGGTTTGACAGGGTAGATGCTGAGAGGTTGTTTCCCCTGACTGGAGAGTCTAGAACTAGGGGGCACAGTCTCAGGGTAAGGGATCAATCATTTAGGACTGAGATGAGGAAAGCTCATCGACCTGAAACGTTAACTCTGTTTCTCTCTCCACGGATACTGCCTGACCTGCTGAGTATTTCCAGCATTTTCTGTTTTTATTTCAGATTTCCAGCATCCGCAGTGTTTTGCTATTGTATTAATCCTTACCAAATGTTGCCTTCAGAAAGCCTGATAGGGCAGCTTTCCCTGAGGTAACAACAGAAAACGCTGGAAAAACTCAGCAGGCCAGGCAGCATCCGTGGAGAGAGAAACAGAGTTAACGTTTCAGGTCGATGACCTTTCGTCAGAACTGGAAAAAAGCAGGAAAAGGAATAGATTGTGAAGCAAGTTAGGGGCTGGGAAAAAGGGGAGGGGAATGAAAGAACAAAAGGGAAGGTCAGCGATACGATAGAAAGAAGGAGAGATTAAGAGACATTGAGAGACATTAAGAGATATTCAAGGCAAGCGGAGGTGGTAATGGGACAGGTTAAGGAACAAAGGATGGCTATAGGTGTGAATTGCGCTGGCAGAATGAAGGACAGCTGCCATGTGGGAGGGAAGAAAAAAGGTCAAACAACTGTGGATAAAAAAATAAAAAATGTATATATATGTGATAGGGGCCGAGGTTGTGATCTGAAATTGTTGAACTTACGTTGAATCCAGAAGGCTGTAAAGTGCCTAATCGAAAGATGAGGTGTTGTTCCTTGAGGTTACACTGAGCTTCCGTGGAACAATGCAAGAGGTCGAGGACAGTGAGGTCTGAGTGGCAGGTCAGGCTTTCCCTGAGGTATACTTTACAACTCATCTGAAGTTCAATTAAGGACAAAGGAATGCAAACATAGATCCTCATAATTGTATCGGGCTGACAAGTATCCACAAGAATAAAACACGGAGGGGCCAAAAGTTATTTTAAGCTGGTCTTCGATCGGGAAATGCAGAGAGCAATCACCCCATGTGCCCCAACATTTGGGCCAGAGACACGGGCGATTTTCATTTGGTTACAGCGGGTGAGCTACCAGCGCTGCTCACTCGGCTGACCGGCAACTCGTTGGGGGGGAGCGGGGGGGGGAGGGGGTGGGTCTGGGGGCGATGGAAAATTGAACCTCCTTGTCACAATTTAAAGGCAGTCTGTACTTCTTAAAGGGTAGATGCTTTTCGGCTGCAGGCAAATGTAATCTGCTTTAATTCGCTTTACAGCAGTCAAAATGGCACAGAGAGCTGAGGCTGCAAGGGTCCCCAGATTCACTGATGTTGCATTCGAGGTCCTGATGCAGGGGTTCAATAGGCTGAGGGAGGTGCTGTTCCCTTGGGGAGTGGATGGGGGGCGGAGGGCAAAGATCCCGACAAGTGTCAGCAGCGGAAAGAAGTTCCAGAGGAGGTCACTGTCAGAAGCATTGCAGCCAGTACCTGCCTACAGTATAGATAGAAGTTTAATGAACAGACCAGGGTTAGAAACATAGAAACATAGAAATATAGAAAACTAGGAGCAGGAGTAGGCCATTCGGATCTTCAAGCCCATTCAATATGATCATGGCTGATCCTCTATCTCAATACCATATTCCCGCTCTCCCCCCATATCCCTTGATGCCTTTTATGTCTAGAAATCTATCTATCTCCTTCTTAAATATATTCAGTGACTTGGCCTCCACAGCCTTCTGTGGTAGAGAATTCCACAGGTTCACCACCCTCTGAGTGAAGAAATTTCTCCTCATCTCAGTCCTAAATGTCCGACCCTGTATCCTGAGACTGTGACCCCCTCGTTCTAACCCCCCCCCAGCCAGGGGAAACATCCTCCCTGCATCCAGTCTGTCGAGCCCTGCCAGAATTTTATATGTTTCAATGAGATCCCCTCTCATTCTTCTTAACTCTAGTGAATACAGGCCTAGTCATCCCAATCTCTCCTCATGCCATCCCAGGAACCAGTCTGGTGAACCTTCACTGCACTCCCTCTATGGCAAGTATATCCTTTCTTAGGTAAGGAGACCAAAACTGCACACACTACTCCAGGTGTGGTCTCACCAAGGCCCTGTACAACTGTAGTAAGACATCCTTGCTCCTCTACTCAAATCCTCTTGCAATAGAGGCCAACATACCATTTGCCTTCCTAATTGCTTGCTGTGTGGTTGCTAAGGTAAGACTTCTAACTCTCATCTCTGTTACTCTCTGCTGAGGCCTGCACCACCTGTAGCCCCAGTGCTCACAAGCCTTCCCTCCCCCGCTTCCTTTCACTCTCCTCCAGCCACTGCAGTGCATTTCACTCTGTTCTCCTTCTGCTGCTACTGCCACACTCTCACCTGCTAGTGACCTCACAATTACTTCTCTCACTTCCTCACGCAGCATACACACTATTATATCATGGCATGCACATCCTCAAGACATCTCACTGGGCTGCCGCGAACACACTGCTTTCTTGCAGGAGAAGCTGGCACACAACAGACACCAGCTAACACTCACAGGGGGAGGGAGATCATACTTGAACTCTTGGCTGGGTTTTACCAGCCCTCAGGAGGCAGGTTTGGAGGCGGGACTGCTGGGAAAATGGGAAAAATTGGGAGCGGGTCCCAACCCCGCTCCCAACCCGCCTCCGAACCATCTTCCCGAGCGGCGGGTCCCCAACTTGTGCAGGGACCCGTCTCCTAGTGGCGGGAAGGGGATTAGAGCCAATTAACAGGTAGTTAACAGGCAGTTAAGAGGCTTTTCCCCATTTTCAGCCTGCTGATGCGGGCTTCCCGACAGCGGGAATCCCCACCAGGGTCAGCGAGGTGAGCTGTGGGTCTGCTGCAGTGTAAGTGTGCAAATGACAACTTCAGAGGTAGTGTGATGGGTGCAATGGTGCACAGGTAAGTATGACAGGTGAGAGAATGTAGTGAGAAATATTTTATTCTGTTTAAATGTATCTGCAGGTGACAAGACTTGATGTTTCTTTGGAGCCTCATCTGATCGGGAGAATTGACAGATGACTTCTGCAATCTCAGCTGCAGCTGCCATCTGTTTTCTCCTAAGGAGAGAGTCATTGGTGACCCTGGGACCAATGGCTCACCTTTGGACAGTGATTGTCAGTGTTTGACAGCACCTCAATGCCATCAAACACTGACAATTCATCTGTCAAAAAATTATGGTGCCTGTCACTTTAACAAAACCGGCAGATGAAGCGTCATGCACTGACATCATCTGACACCGGCTTTCCCTTAATTGGCCGGCAAGCCCGCAGGGTGGGCTTAACAAGGCCAATCAGGGGAAAATAGCATCTGTTCGTCAGAGGTCGCTGGGGGCGGGACTGAAACCCAGAAACCAGCAGTCCCGCCCCCGACGCACCTCCTCAGGTAAGATGGTGGTTTGTCTCCACAGGGAAAGGAGGGCTGCGACATCAGGGGCAGGGGGTGTCAGGACCATGGCGACTGGCAAGGCTTGAGGATAAGTCCAGCAGGGTTTTTCCACAGCCTTTTCCCATCTGACTGCAATCTCATGCTACACACTCTGCTTGACAAAGTGGAGTTGCTCTGTGCAGCTTTTCATCTGTCTCTACTTACCCTTGTCACTAACTGCAAACCATTGTCCCCCTCATCCACTTCAGGTTTGCGAACTCAACAGGGCTCTGATAGAGCAGAGCATGAAGAGGGCAGCACATATGAAGATGAAGGGTATATCTGTTGTGTATGTACCTTTAAGGGAATAACTGGTCTCAGACTGCAGTACCGGCAGTGACCACCCCTGTATAAAAGGCCCTAGCAGGCTTCTGTAGTTTCAGTTTCCAGGTTGTCTCCATTCAGTAAAGACTTGTTATAATCAACTCCTGCAGTCCGTGTCTCAATTATACACGGACATAATACTGGCGACGAGTAAGAAACGAACTTACCTGCAACTCGGCAGCACCTCAGACGACGTTATTGAAGGTCGAAGCCAGAAGAAAGAAAAAAAATCCAAAGAAACTCGAGAAACGGGCGTCGACCGTGGGCAAACGCCTTCCAAATCAATGAATTGAAAAGTGCAGGAGAGACTGTCGAGAGCCAGGCTTGGTTCTCCAGTCTGTGGTTTCCCAGCTAATCGGGCTGGTGGCAGGTAGTGCACTGATCCTTCCTGGGCTGCGGCGGGCTAGAGCTCGATCGGGTGGCTCTGCAACGGGGCCGGGCAGCGAGTCGGGAAGCAAAGGGAGAGAGAGAGGGTGGAGCACACAGGGCGCGGCCGGTGCTTCGAAGCCGGGCAGCGTTCGGACCTAAGAAGAGGGAGGGAACTGTCCCAGAGGGTCCGCTCCACGACGGGAACGGTTCTTCAATTAACGGAGCAAATATTGAAGTGCAATAGTAAAATAAATATAATCACCAGCAACAGCGTTGGCAGCAGCGGCAGCGGCGGGAAAGCGCGGGAGGCGCCACCTTAACTCGGCGGGGAAGAAGGAAAAGCGCGGGAGGCGCCATTTTGATCCATTGGGGATGAAGGCAAAGCGCGGGAGGCGCCATCTTAGATTTTCAAGATGCCAAAGACTGGCGATATCACTGCCTTCGATAATGCAATAGAAGACTGGACCACGTATGTGGAAAGAGTCGAGGTATATTGCGAGGCAAACGAAATAGCCGATGAGAAAAAGGCATCGGTATTGCTAAATTTAATGGGCGCAAGAACATACGGCCTATTGCGGGACCTGATTACTCCAGCCAAACCGAAGGCGAAGAGTTTTAACAAAATTGTTGCTATCCTACAGGAACACCTAAATCCTACACCGCTGCTGATAGCAGAAAGATTTAAATTCCACAGGAGAAATCAGCATAAAAATGAGAGCAATGCTGATTACCTTACGGAACTACGCAAGCTATCAAAGCACTGCCAGTTCAGAGCAGGACTGGCAGGTACCTTACGGGACAAATTTGTCTGTGGACTCCTGAGTGAAGGAACCCAGAAGAGGTTACTCTCAGAGAAAGAGCTGATGCTAGGTAAGGCTTTCAGCGTGGCAGTATCATACGAAGCAGCAGCAAGGGGAGCTGCGGAAATACAACAAAAGCCAGAGGATTACGGCACCCACGAAATGACACGGGGATTTGCAAAATATTATCGCTGCGGCAGAACAACCCATGACCAGAAGGACTGCTGGTCCAAGGACAAAATATGCAGGCAATGCGGAAAGATGGGACACATTGCACGAGTTTGCAGGTCTGGGAAGAAGACCAATGACAACAAAAAGGCTACTAAGGAACCATACAGGAAAGTACAAAAGATGACGGACAGTAGTTCCGAAGACCAGATGACCGATAGTGAATCCGGGAACAAGAGACTAAGCTGTCTCAAACTTCACAATATAATCGCAAAAGAGGATCACCGAACCATTTGGGTCACCCTCACGATAGCAGGGTCCCAAGTCAAAATGGAATTGGATACAGGATCAGCTCTAACCGTCATGAATCGACGAGACTACGAGCGGCTATTCTCACACATACCCTTGAGAGAGACATCCATTGTCTTGAGGACATATACGGGGCAAAAAGTATACCCCAGAGGAAAAATAAGGGTGCCTGTCGAATAAAACGGCAAGAAAATACGGAAATTGTATCTCGACATTCTGCAAGATGGTGGACCACCGTTGTTGGGACGTGAATGGATCAGAAAGATAAGTTTAGAATGGCACTCCATTCAGGCACTGATGGTGGCTGGTAAAAAGGATGACAACGTCACTCCTAGACGATTGTCAACAATCTTAGCTGACGCCAAAGAGGTATTTCAACAACAACTGGGCACTCTTAAAGGCATAACCGCCTCGATAAAAATAGAGGAGAATGCAATTCCCAAGTTTTCAAAGCAAGACCGGTACCATATGCAATTCGCCCAGCTGTTGAGGCAGAGCTGGAGAATCTGGAGAATGCAGGCATGTTATCTAAGGTAGACTGGAACGAGTGGGTGACACCCATCGTTCCTGTCATGAAGAAAACGTTAAACAATAAGTCTGAGGAGCCAAGGAAGGTTCGCATCTGTGGGGACTTCAAGGTGACGGTGAACCCAGTCCTTCACACAGTACAATATCCTCTTCCAAGGATAGAAGATATCTTCGCCTCACTATCTGGAGGGAAGCGTTTTACAAAAATTGACCTAGCACAAGCATATTTGCAGATGGAGGTTGAAGAATCCTCTAGGAAGTATCTCACGATAAACACTCACAAAGGTCTTTACCAGTATAATCGACTGGTATTCGGAGTAGCATCAGCTCCGGCGATATGGCAATGAGTGATGGAACAAGTCCTGCAAGGGATTCCGGGGACTCAGTGTTACTTGGACGACATCCTAGTGACAGGTGAAGATGACAGTGAACACCTTGCCAACCTAGAGCAGGTGCTCACTAGACTACGTGAACATGGGCTACGAGCCAATCGCCCCAAGTGTGAGTTTTTTAAGAAACAGATATCGTATTGTGGCCACGTGATTGATGAAGAGGGGTTGCATAAGTCCCCTGACAAAATTGAAGCGGTAGTTCAGGCTCCAGTGCCTGAAAATGTGTCGCAAGTGAGGTCATTCCTCGGATTGGTGAATTACTACCATAAGTTTTTGCCGAATTTGTCCACAATTCTGCATCCACTGAATGCCCTACTACGAACGGGAGTAGCATGGAAATGGAGCGATGAATGTAAGCGGGCCTTTCAGAAGAGTAAGGACCTAATCACTTCAAGAGAAGTATTGGCTCACTACAACCCATCACTACGGATAAGAATGGCGTGTGATGCGTCTCCCTATGGCATTGGGGCGGTACTGTCACGTAAATTCCTTGATGGTTCAGAGAGGCCGATAGCTTTTGCGTCACGCTCGTTAACTTCAGCCGAGCGTAACTACGCCCAGATTGACAGAGAGGCCCTCAGCCTGGTGTGGGGGGTGAAGAAGTTCAATCACTACCTGCACGGTCAGAAATTTACTCTACTAACTGATCATCAACCTCTTGTCTCCATTTTCAACCCTCAGAAGGGCGTACCGATAATGACGGCACAACGGCTACAGAGGTGGTCCCTTTTCCTAGGGGCACACCAATATGACATCGAGTACAAAGGAACTAAACAGCATGGGAATGCTGATGGATTGTCGCGCCTACCGTTGCCGACGGTGGAATAAGAACTGGCAGTGGATCCAGTGGAGTTATTCCACTCGACTATAGTCGAATGTCTCCCTGTGACGAATGCAAACATAGAAAAGGAAACACGAAATGACCCGACACTCTCCTGGGTCTATGATTTAACGGTGAAGGGATGGCCAGCACATGGCGAACCACTGCTGCCAGCATTCTCGCCGAGAAGAGAACAGCTGTCAGTGTGCAGAGGAACCTTGATGTGTGGATCCAGAGTAGTAATTCCACCCAAATTGAAGGATAGAGTGCTCAATGAGCTTCATGAGGGTCATCTGGGAGGGGTAAAAATGAAGAACTTAGCCAGAGCGTTTGTGTGGTGGCCGGGAATCGATAGAGAAATCGAAGAGATGACCAAGAGCTGTACAGGATGCCAGAAGGTCCAAAACGCCCCACCACAAGCCCCTCTGCATCCATGGGAGTGGCCCTCTTCTCCATGGCAAAGGGTGCACATTGATTTTGCTGGTCCCTTTATGGACTCGATGTTTTTAATTGCAGTGGATGCACATTCAAAGTGGCCAGAGGTAATAAAAATGTCCTCAACCACCACAGAAAAAACTATCACAGTCTTACGAACCATATTAGCCAGGAATGGGCTGCCTGAACAGAATTGCTCTGACAATGGACCACAGTTTGTGTCTGAAGAGTTCCGGAGGTTCTTAAAGAACAATGGTGTTAAGCATTACACATCCACCCCATATCATCCAGCCACTAATGGATTGGCTGAGAGGTTTGTTCAAACATTCAAGAAAGCTATCAAGGCAATGTGTAATGAAGATATACCCCTACAACACAAGGTGGATAACTTCTTGTTTGCCTACCGGAATGTGACACATGCGGTTACCAACCAAACTCCAGCCATGATGTTCTTCAATCGAAGACTACAATGCCGCTTGGATTTAGTTAAGCCAAACATCAGAAGAGATGTGGAGAACAGACAGTTTCAGAATATGAATGAAAGGCCGACCAGGAGTTTTAAGATAGGTCAACCAGTTTTGGCCCGGGACTACCGCACAGAGAAATGGCAGCCAGGAACGATCTGTACACGGCAAGGACCTCTAATGTATACCATGGACGTTGGAGAGAGCATTGTAAGACGCCATGCTGACCAGATTCTAGAGTCACTGGAAAACGTCAACTCCACTCCACGATCTGATACACCTGGCGATGAAACCGAAGTACCAATTGTATCTACCGCAGAATCGGTGATATTGGAAGCAGACGAACCAAACAACGACTTTGATCCCAACTCAACCTTGCCAGAAGAACCTGATATCCCAAAGAGCCGTTATCCGGACAGAATCAGGAAGCCTCCTCAAAGACTGAACTTATAATTGCTTAACTTCAACCAATGTATCTAGCAACCGTAATTGTAATTGTAATTAGTTATTATTTAGTTGTTAAATGAATGTTATGTACTGTTTAGCTAAAAGGGGAGGAATTGTTGTGTATGTACCTTTAAGGGAATAACTGGTCTCAGACTGCAGTACCGGCAGTGACCACCCCTGTATAAAAGGCCCTAGCAGGCTTCTGTAGTTTCAGTTTCCAGGTTGTCTCCATTCAGTAAAGACTCCTGCAGTCCGTGTCTCAATTATACACGGACATAATAATATCAACCTTACCCTTAAAGGCATCAGCTCAGAGATTGGTACCCCGCATTGTTCAGAAGGTTGTCTTAGTGTTATCTTAACTGTGAGATACACGAAGCACTAGAGCCCAGGAGCAAGGTCAGAGGAATAAGATGACCGGGGAAGCAGCTTGCTGGAGGGAGAGCTCGCATCCTCGTCCTACTGCAGAGGGCACAGATGAAGAATTTGAGTGCCCAGCCTTTAAAAGAAGACTGACGGATAGACACCCAGGACCCTCTAAGTGCACTGGGTTGCCTGCCAATGAGCCTGCACACAATGGCAGAGAGCATGAAGGAGGTTAGCTCCAACTTGTGGCTTTGCGCAGGGCATCAAAACGATGGAGATTCATTTCTCTGTGAAGAGTAAAAGAAAAAGAAAAAAGAAAGACTTGCATTTATATAGCACCTTTCACGACCATCGGACATCTCAAAAGGCTTTACATCAAATGAAGTACTTTTGAAGTGCAGTCACTGTTGTAATGTGGGAAATGCGGAAGCCAATTTGCACACAGCAAGCTCACACAAACAGTAATGTGATAATGACCAGATAACTTGTTTTTGTTGTATTGATTGAGGGATAAATATTGGCCAGGACACCGGGGATAACTCCCCTGCTCTTCTTCGAAATAGTGCCATGGGATCTTTCACGCCCACCTGAGAGGGCAGACGGGGCCTCGGTTTAACGTCTCATCCAAAAGACGGCACCTCCGACAGTGCAGCACTCAATTCACAATTCACAATTCAAATCGCTTTATTGGCATGATAAGTTACATCTTATGTTGCCAAAGCATCAAAATACATTTATGGTTTAGCACATAAACGCAGTTCTATTCATACAGTGTATAAACAGGTATATCCCTGAGTGTATAAATATACATTCGCATTGTTTATATATATTCTTTTCTTAGTTTACTGGTTGTCCCTCTGTTCATGGCAAGCTGTAACATAGTGTGCCGCCAGTGTTATACAGCTTCTCTCCTCCCCCAGTAGGAATGGGAGTTTTTGGTTGTCATTCAGATTTCTGAAATCAGGGCATATTTGTGAGAATTTTTGGTAGAAATTCTCCCTGATGCCCTGATATTTTCCACAAGCTGTGAGGAAGTGCATCTCTGTCTCCACCACTCCCTGACTGCAGTGAGAGCATATCCTGTCCTCTCTTGGCAGCCTGGTCTGCCTGTGTCTGCCTTTTTCGATCGCTAGGCTATGTTCGCTAAGTCTGTACCTTGTCAAGGTTCTTCTCAGTTTGTTATCCTTTACCATGGTCAGGTAATCAGCTATGTTGTATTGTCTGTTTAGGGCCAAGTAGCAATTGAGTTTGCTTTGGGTTTTTGTTGTTTCTGCCCAATATGTCAGATATTTTTCCTTTTGCTTAGCGACGATTGTGTTGGGTCGAATTCTTTGTGTTACCCTGTCACTGTCCTGGGGCTGGTTATTGTTAGTATTGTTAGTAGTTACTTCACTGAGTCCCAGGACTAGTTGACTGAGGGTATTCTTCTTTATGGTCAGCTGTTGGCATTTCAGGGCGTCGTAGTGATAGCATTGGGGATTGCTCATTTGTAGGTGATTCCAAAATTTGGTGGCTCTTTTTTGGATAGTGATTATTAATGGATATTGGCCTAGTTCCGCCCTGCATGCATTGTTTACTGTTTTCCTTTGAGTCCGGAGGATACTTTTACAGAATTCTGCATGTAGGATCTCAATTGGGTGTTTGTCCCATTTTGCAAATTCTTGTTGAGTTAGCAGTCCCCATACCTCACTGCCATAGAGTGCAATTGGTTCCATTACTGATTTGAAAATTTTGAGCCAAATGCTAATTGGGATTTCTATTTGGATTGATTTTTTGATGGCATAGAAAGCCCTTCTTGCTTTCTCTTTCAGTTCATTCACAGCCAGTTTGAAGTTTCCCGTAGAACTGATTTTTAAGCCCAAGTATGTGTAGTTAGTGGTTTGTTCAATTTTGGTTGTTCCTACTGTGAAATTTATTTTGGGTCCCTGATGTTTGGATCTTTGCTGGAACACAAGGACTTTGGTTTTTTGGGGATTTATTGTCAGGACCCAAGTCTGGCAGTACGACTCCAGCAGGTCCAGGTTTTGCACTGCACTGGGCTGCCAGCCTAGCTTTATGTGCTCAAGTCCCTGGAGTGGGACACAGAGGCGAGAGGGCTACCAACTGAGCCACAGCTGACACAGTAACCCAATATGCAAATAATACAGAACAAGCTGAGGTAGGTTGAAAACTAAAAACAGAATTCAGTCATAAAAAAGGTGCAAAAAAGACCAATTAGTTTGCGCAACACTCTGCGCCCCCAGAATGGCTGAAAAAAGCCTGACTGGAATTTGGGTCTAGACGACACGGCTGCCTAAAATAGGCATTAAACCCCTTTACATATGCCAGTGGGTGGGCCTAATGCCTGTTTAAGGAACCTTACAAGAAATTAGGCTGCCTTGGGCAGAGCAGGCCCTGGGCCTGCACGGTTCAGGTGTTTGTGACATAGATGCGACCTAACCAGTGGCCGCCATTGAAAAGGTAAGTGAAAGATTAATTTTTAAATTTCTGTGGAGTCAGGAGGAGCAGGAGTTCCTCACGGCTCCACAGTGCTTCCGGTAACCATTATTGGCCGCAATCGGCCCCCCTCGGGCGAGCTACCTGTGGAGATGTGAGGGGTGTCGACAGCGTGCCCTGAATATTGCGATGAGGCCCGAGGACCAATTTCTTGTGATCCTTGGGCCAACGTCTTTGGGCACTGGGATTATTCCTCTGCGCCCATTTACCACAATATCAACGGCTTAAAGAATTTCTAGGCTGTGTTTTTACTATGGCTCTGTGGAAACCATCAAATGAGTATCTTAGCTCCGTGTGGTTAGAGTCATAAGGGGAAAAATTCAGTTGGTTTGCGCCTCCCGTTAGCGCCTTAAGAGGGCGCTAATGGGGCGCGAAGCAACTAGCGCCTGGGCACGGCAATGTTTGCGCCACTCGCAATATTAATTAGACATTTTGCAGCGGGGCTAAACACTACCGCCACGATCACCTGCGCCGGCAGATATGACATCAGTCGAGTGCGCAATGCCCCGGTAGTACCCCGGACCGGATATTGAGTGGCGCCCCCTGCCTTACCGCTTGCCGCTAGCAACAACAGGTTGTGGGGAGCGTTTTGCAGCCAGAAAGAGACTGGGGGAGTGCTCTTTAAAGGCAACCATTTTCTGCCGTTTTTTGTTGGTGACATTTTTGCACCAAGCATTCTGAGAGGGAGAAAGAGAGAGAGACTTCTGGAGAGATTCAACATTGTGTGAAGGAGTTTTGGGTACTGAGCAGCACTATGCAGGTTCATTTTGATTTGCCCTTCCTTGTATCGATTTAGAAGAGACTGTGGGGGCTGCACTCTGACCTCTTTCCCTGGGTCTCTCCATTGTTCTTTCTGGCAGATTTGATGTACAGGTCTCTCCAGGCCAAGATTCAAGGCTGCAATGAATAGGATGTGGATGGAGAGCGAAATCTGTGGTGTATGTACCTTTAAGGGGTGAACTGCTTTTACAGCTCCTGTATACTGTAGTACCGGCAGTGACCACACCTGTATATAAACCCTGAGTAGGGCGCTGTACTGTTAGTTTTTAGATAACCCTCATCCAGTAAACACCTGTTGATTGTTCATCTGCAGTCTCTGTCTATTTATTGAAGAGCACCATGCCTCATGATTCACGGATTTAACACTGGTGACGAGTGGATTCAAACCTACCTGCAAATCTGAAGAAGACGGCCGAGTCCAGAAATACGGGCGTCGACCATCCAAAGAAGACTTGGACATCGCAGAGGAGGCTGTGGAGAGCTGGGCTTGGTTCCCCAGCCACGATGATCCAGCGCAATGGGCTGGCAACAGGTACGGCGCAGACCCTTCCCGGACAGCGGCGGCTGGAACCGACCGACGGCACAGAGAAAGGCCGAGCAGCATCGACGGGGTAAGAGCGAGGGTAAAGCGCACAGGGCGCGGCCGGGGTTGAAGACCGAGCGGCGTCGACGAAACAAAAAAAAAAAGGGAAGAGAGATAGGGTAAAGCGCACAGAGCGCAGCCGGTGTTCGGGGCCGAGCGGCGTCGGCGAGAGAGGTGCTCAGGAGAGCGCGCAGAGCGCGGCCGGGGTTCAAGGGCTGAGCCACAGCGGAGAAGAAGGGAGAGCGTGGGAGACGCCATTTTGAGCCATAGTGGAGAAGAAGGGAGAGCGCGGGAAGAAAGGAAAGTGCGGGAGATGCCATTTTGAGCCAGCGGAGAAGAAGGGAGAGCGCAGGAGACGCCATTTTAGCCAGTCTAACCACACCCAGGGATGCCGAAGAATGGCAGTGTCACAGTGTTCGACAATGAAGTCGAAGATTGGGCGACATATGTAGAACGCATTGAAGTGTACTGCAAGGCGAATGAAGTGCCAGATGCCAGGAAAGCACTGGTATTGTTGAATTCCATGGGTGCAAAAACGTATGGCTTACTGCGAAACTTAATAACCCCAGAGAAGCCAGTGGATAAGGATTTTGAAAGCATAGTGGCAATCCTACAGGACCACTTAAACCCCACACCGCTGCTGATAGCAGAAAGATTTAAGTTTCACAAAATGAACCAGCATAAAGATGAAAGTAATGCTGAGTATTTAACGGAACTGCGCAAGCTATCGGAACACTGCCAGTTTGGAACGGGACTAGCAGATACGTTAAGGGACAAGTTTGTGTGTGGGCTTCAAAGTGAAGGAACCCAGAAACGGCTTCTAGCAGAAAAGGATCTTACGCTGGACAAGGCTTTCAGCATGGCAGTATCACACGAAGCAGCCACACGGGGAGCTGCAGAGATACAATGGAGACCGCAAGAATATGGCACCAATGAAATGTCATATGGAGCAGTGAAGTGTTATCGCTGCGGCAGAACAATACACGACCAGAAGGATTGTTGGTTCAAGGACCAAGTGTGCAGACAGTGTGGAAAAGCAGGACATATAGCAAGAGTCTGCAGGTCGGGGAAGAAAACCAGCAGCAAGAAATCTCCACAGGAGAAGTACAAAAAGGTACATAAGGCGACGGAGAGTAGTTCAGACGAACAGAAAAGTGATACAGACTTCGGAAGCAAGGAGCTGGGTTGTCTGAAACTACATAATGTAATCAAAATGGAGGATCACCAAACTATCTGGGTCACGCTCAAGATAGACGGAGTCCAAGTGAAAATGGAATTGGACACAGGATCAGCCTTAACAGTTATAAACCGAAGGGACTACAAGCGGCTATTCTCACACATACCCTTGAGAGATACAGAGATTGTCTTGAAGACGTACACGGGGCAAAAAGTCTACCGCAAAGGAAAAATAAGGGTGAACGTGATATACAACGGCAAGGAAACACCAAAAATGGTCATATATGTATTGCCAAATGGAGGACCACCACTACTAGGACGTGAATGGATCCAGAAGATACAGTTAGATTGGCATTCCATACAAGCACTGACGGTAGATGCCAAAAAGGATGACGACGTCACACCTGGACGACTGTCAAAAATGCTAACTGATGCACAAGAAGTGTTCCAAGAGGGACTCGGAACACTAAAAGGCATAACAGCAACGATCAAAATGGAGGAAAAATAAAAGCCCAAAGGTTTTTAAGGCCAGACCAGTGCCTTATGCGATCCGGACAGCCGTTGAAGCAGAGCTGGAAGGTTTGGAACGTTCAGGAGTACTGTCCAAAGTGGACTGGAGCGAGTGGGCTACACCCATCGTTCCTGTAATGAAGAGGTCATTGAGTAATACGCCTGGGGAACCAAAGAAGGTTCGCATCTGTGGGGCTTTAAGGTGACAGTGAACCCAGTCCTTCACACGGTATAATATTCGCTTCTGCGGATTGAAGTTATTTTCGCTTCGCTATCTGGAGGAAAACGCTTCACTAAGATTGATCTGGCCCAGGCATACCTGCAAATGGAGGTAGAAGAAGCCTCGAAACAATATCTCACGATCAACGCTCACAAAGGTCTCTACCAATACAACCAGCTGGTGTTCGGGGTAGCATCAGCTCCGGCTATTTGGCAAAGGGCAATGGATCAAGTCCTGCAAGGGATTCCAGGGACCCAGTGTTATTTGGACGACATCCTGGTCACGGGCAAAAATGACAGTGATCACCTCGCCAACCTGGAGCAGGTGCTCACTAGATTGAAGGAATATGGGCTCCGAGCTAATCGCCACAAATGCGAGTTTTTCCAGAAGCAGATCTAATATTGTGGCCACGTTATTGATGAAGAGGGGTTACATAAGTCCCCTGAAAAGATTGAGGCAGTAGTCAAGGCTCCAGCACCGGAAAATGTGTCACAACTGAGGTCATTCCTCGGGCTGGTGAACTACTACCATAAGTTCTTGCCGAATTTGTCTACAGTATTACACCCACTGAACACCCTACTACAAACGGGGGTACCATGGAAGTGGGATGACTAATGTAAACGAGCTTTCCAGAAGTGTAAAGAATTGATCACGTCAAAAGAAGTGTTAGCTCATTTCAACCCAGCACTACCAATTCGGTTGGCGTGTGATGCATCACCCTATGGTATTGGAGCGGTGCTGTCGCACAAATTCCCAGACAGTTTGGAGAGGCCAGTAGCCTTTGCGTCTCAGTCACTAACCTCAGCCGAGCGCAACTATGCCCAGATTGACAGGGAGACCCTCAGCCTAGTGTGGGGAGTGAAAAAGTTCAACCACTATCTGCACGGGCAGAAGTTCACCTTGCTGACTGACTACCAACCACTTGTCTCCATCTTTAATCCAGAGAAGGGCGTTTCGGTGATGACTGCGCAACGGCTACAAAGATGGTCCCTTTTTCTAGGGGTGAACCAATATGAAATAGAGTATAAGGGCACGAAACAGCATGGAAATGCTGATGGGCTATCACGCCTGCCACTGCCTACTGCGGAGGAAGCACCAGCAGTGGACCCTGTCGAAATATTTTATTCGACTATAATTGAATGCTTGCCAGTAACTAACGCTGATATAGAGAAGGAGACCCGAAATGACCCGACACTGTCTTGGGTATATGACTTGATGGTGAATGGATGGCCAACACATGGTGAACCACTGTTGCCAACATTCTCATCCAGAAGAGAACAGCTGTCAGTATGCCAGGGGACCTTGATGTGTGGATCCCGAGTGGTAATTCCACCCAAGTTAAGGAAAAGAGTGCTCAATGAGCTTCACGAAGGCCATCTGGGAGGGGTGAAAATGAAAAGCCTTGCTAGGTCTTCTGTGTGGTGGCCGGGGATTGATCAGCAAATCGAGGACCTGACAAAGAGCTGCTCAGGATGCCAGAAGCTCCAAAATGCACCACCACATGCTCCTCTACACCCATGGCAGTGGCCCTCCTCTCCATGGCAACGGGTGCATATTGATTTTGCTGGTCCATTCATGGACTCAATGTTCTTAATAGCAGTGGATGCGCACTCGAAATGGCCTGAGGTGATCAAAATGTCCTCCACCACTATGGAGAAAACGATTGCAGTCCTACGGACCATATTTGCCAGGAACTGCTTGCCAGAGCAGATTTGCTCTGATAACGGACCACAGTTTGTGTCCGTAGAGTTTCGGAAATTCATGAGAAGGAATGGGGTAAGGCATTACACATCCGCCCCGTATCATCCAGCCACAAATGGATTGGCTGAGAGGTTCGTTAAAACCTTTAAAAAGGCAGTAAGGGCCATGTGCGATGATGACATTCCACTGCAGCATAAGGTGGACAATTTCCTGTTAGCCTACAGAAATGCGACACATGCAGTTAACCAACCAGACCCCGGCCATGATATTCTTTAACCGAAGGTTGAGATCTCGTCTGGATTTGCTCAGACCAAATGTACGAAGAAAAGTTGAGAATAAGCAATTCCAGCATATCAGTGAGAAGCCGACAAGGAGCTTCAATGTAGGACAGCCAGTCTTGGCCCGCGACTACCGAACAGAGAAATGGCAACCAGGAACGATATGCACACGGCAGGGGCCACTAATATACACAGTGGATGTGGGGGAGAACATTGTGAGACGCCATGTCGACCAGATCCTAGCGTCACAAGAACAAGTCAACCCCATGTCTCGCGTACCTGGTGATGAACCCGACATACAGGTAGCATCTACCCCAGGAACAGTAGCATCGGAAGCTGATGAACCAACCGACGACGGGGGGGCAGAATCGCCTCCGCACCAAGAGCAAGACACTCAGGAAATCTGTGTGTAGAGCCAGAGGATGTAGGCGGGGTTTTAAATGAATTTTTTGCATCTGTGTTCACTATGGAGAAAGATGATGCAGACATAGAAATCGGGCAAGGGGACTGTGACATACTTGAACATATTAGCATCGAGAGGGAGGAGGTGCTAGCGGTTTTAGCGGGCCAAAAAGTGGATAAATCCCCAGGCCCGGACGAGATGTATCCCAGGCTGCTGTGGGAGGCAAGGGAGGAGATTGCAGGGGCTCTGACACAAATTTTCAGAACCTCTCTGGCCACAGGGGATGTACCAGAGGACTGGAGAACAGCTAACGTAGTACCATTATTCAAGAAGGGTAGCAGGGATAAACCAGGGAATTACAGGCCAGTGAGTCTAACATCTGTGGTGGGGAAATTATTGGAAAAAATTCTGAGGGACAAAATTAATCTCCACTTGGAGAGGCAAGGATTAATCGGGGATAGTCAGCATGGCTTTGTCAAGGGTAAATCATGTCTAACAAATCTGATCGAATTTTTCGAGGGGGTGACTAGTGGGGTGGATGAGGGAAATGCTGTGGATGTGGTTTACATGGACTTCAGTAAAGCTTTTGACAAAGTCCCGCATAGGAGACTGGTCAAGAAGGTAAGAGCCCATGGGATCCAGGGTGCCTTGGCGCGTTGGATCCTAAACTGGCTGAGTGGCAGGAGGCAGAGGGTAATGGTCGAAGGTTGCTTTTGTGACTGGAAGCCTGTGTCCAGTGGGGTACCTCAGGGATCGGTGCTGGGTCCCTTATTGTTTGTGATCTACATAAATGATTTGGATGAGAATGTAAAAGGTATGATCAGTAAGTTCGCAGATGACATGAAAATTGGTGGGGTGGTAAATTACGAGGAGGAAAGCCTCCGGCTACAGGACGATATAAACGGGTTGGTCAGATGGGCGGAAAAGTGGCAAATGGAATTTAACCCTGAAAAGTGCGAGGTGATGCATTTTGGACGGACAAATAAGGCAAGGGAATACACAATGAGTGGTAGGACCCTAGGAAGTACAGAGGGCCAGAGGGACCTTGGTGTACATGTACATAGATCCCTGAAGGCAGCGGAGCAGGTAGATAAGGTGGTTAAAAAGGCATATGGGATACTTGCCTTCATTAGCCGAGGCATAGAATATAAGAGCAGGGAGGTTATGATGGAGCTGTACAAAACGCTGGTGAGGCCACAGCTGGAGTACTGTGTGCAGTTCTGGTCGCCTCACTATAGGAAGGATGTGATTGCTTTGGAGAGGGTGCAGAGAAGATTCACCAGGATGTTACCTGGGATGGAGCGCCTCAGCTATGAAGAGAGGCTGGACAGGCTGGAGTTGTTTTCCTTGGAGCAGAGAAGGCTGAGGGGGGACCTGATTGAGGTGTACAAAATAATGAGGGGCATAGATAGGGTAGATAAAGAGGAACTTTTCCCCTTAGTGGGGGGGTCAATAACAAGGGGGCATAGATTCAGGGTAAGGGGCAGGAGATTTAGAGGGGATTTGAGGAGGAACTTTTTCACCCAGAGGGTGGTTGGAATATGGAACTCAATGCCTGAAAGGGTGGTGGAGGCAGGAACCCTCACAACATTCAAGAAGCATTTGGATGAGCACTTGAAATGCCATTGCATACAAGGCTATAGACCAAATGCTGGAAAATGGGATTAGACTGGACAGGGATGGATGGGCGGCGCAGACACGATGGGCCGAAGGGCCTCTTTCTGTGCTGTAAAACTCTATGACTAAAAACTCTATGACTATGACTCTATGACTAAGACGCTATCCAGAAAGGATCAGGAAGCCACCCCAAAGACTGAATTCATAAATGGACTATTTTCAGTTAATGTTGCATGTTAAAAGTGTTAACTGTTAAATGAATGTTATGATATTGTTAATCTAAAAGGGGAGGAATTGTGGTGTATGTACCTTTAAGGGGAGAACTGCTTTTACAGCTCCTGTATACTGTAGTACCGGCAGTGACCACACCTGTATATAAACCCTGAGTAGGGCGCTGTACTGTTAGTTTTTAGAATACCCTCATTCAGTAAACACCTGTTGATTGTTCATCTGCAGTCTCTGTCTATTTATTGAAGAGCACCATGCCTCATGATTCACGGATTTAACAAAATCAATCCTCCCCTTTAAGATAAAAACAGAAAATGCTGGAGAAACTCAGCAGGTCAAGCAGCATCTGTGAAGCGAGAAACAGAGTTAACGTTTCAGGTCGATGACCTTTCATCAGAACTCCCCTATAATAACTGGCCGGCGCCAGTGTGTCTGTGTTCCATTGCTGACTGACATCACATGAGCTTCGCCAGCGCTCTGAGGTAGCGCCTCGCTCCTCGGCCTTTGCGCCTTAAGACAGATGTGAAGCGCCTGATTTAGTGCTCCAATCAGCTCCAGGGGTGATAAAAGCCAAGTTACCGTCGGAGGCGATAATTAGCGCCAGGCGCTAAACTTTGCGCGCGGCCGATAATGGTGCCCCAAACGGGTATATACTGTATTTTTCCCCCATAGAGTTATACAGCACAGAAAGAGGCCCTTCGGCCCATCGTGTCTGCACCGGCCATCAAGCACTATCTATTCTAATCCCATTTTCCAGCACTTGGTCCATAGCCGTGTATGCTATGGCATTTCAAATGCTCATCTAAATGCTTCTTGAATGTTGTGAGGGTTCCTGCCTCTACCACCCTTTTAGGCAGTGTGTTCCAGATTCCAACCACCCTCTGGGTGAAAAAGTTTTTCCCCAAATCCCATCTACCCTCCTGCCCCTTACTTTGAAACTATGCCCCCTGGTTATTGACCCCTTACTAAGGGGAAAAGTTGATTTCTATCTACCCTATCTATGCCCCTCATAATTTTGTACACCTCAATCAGGTCCCCCCTCAGCCTTCTCTGCTCAAAGGACAACAACCCCAGCCTGTCCAGTCTCTCTGCATAGCTGAAGCACTCCAGCACAGGTAACATCCTGGTGAATCTCCTCTGCACCCTCTCCAATGCAATCACATCCTTCCTATAGTGTGGTGACCAGAACTGCACAAAGTATTCCAGCTGTGGCCTAACTAACGTTTTGTACAGCTCCATCATAACCTCCCTGATCTTATATTCTATGCCTCGGCTAATGAAGGCAGGTATCCCATATGCATTTTTAACCACCTTATCTACCTGTCCTGCTGCCTTCAGTGATCTATGTACATGCACACCAAAGTCCCTCTGATCCTCTGTCCTTCCTAGGGTCCTACCATTCATTGTGTATCCCCTTGCCTTGTTAGTCCTCCTAAAATGCATCACCTCACACTTTTCAGGGTTAAATTCCATTTGCCACTGTTCTGCCCATCTGACCAACCCGTCTATATTGTCCTGTTACCTGAGGCTTCCCTCCTTGCTATTTACCACTCCACCAATTTTTGTGTCATCTGCGAACTTACTGATCATACCTCCTACATTCATATCTAAATCATTAATGTGCACTACAAACAGCAAGGGACTCAGCACCGATCCCTGCGGTACACCACTGGACACAGGCTTCCATTCACAAAAACAACCTTCGACCATCACCCGCTGCCTCCTGCCACTAAGCCAATTTTGGATCCAATGTGCCAAATTGCCCTGGATCCCATGGGCTCTTACCTTCTTGACCAGTCTCCCATGCGGGACTTTGTCAAAAGCCTTACTGATGTCCATGTAGACTACATCAACTACACTACCCTCATCCACACACCTTGTCACCCCCTCAAAAAATTCAATCAAATTGGTTGGATATGATCTCCCCCTGACAAAGCCATCTTCATAAAAAAATTCTCGTGGAATTTAACCACAAAACAAACCAATATTGGCTCAGATCCTCTAGCTGACTCACATCAACAGATTTTGGCCTAGAAATTCAGTAGGCTTTGCGCCCAGTTTTCGCCCAAAGAGGGCTTTTGCGCCACTTGCTGAGCTTTCGCCGATATTCAGCGCTGCGGTAATGGCGGCGTTAGCCAGTAGCGCTGCGCCGCCACCGGTGACGTCATCAGTGTGCGCAGTGCCCCGCTACCACCCCGCTACCGGCCCGACCACCATATTTAGTTGCGGCCGCCTCTTCCGCAGCGGCCGCAAACAGCGATCAGAAAACGGGGCCGTACTGTAGCCTTAGTGGGGTGCTTTAAGGTGGAGGTGCGGCCGGCCGCTTTTTCAGCGGCCGCCTGCCCGCACCTCCTTCCCCGGCCTCCTCCACCCCCCCTCCCCCCGTGGCATTGCTGGCTGCTTTCCACGAACCCGGCACTTCTCCGTGGTGCCGGGCTCATTTGCCGGCACTATCCAGCGGCGATCTCCCCATTGCAGGCACCTCCCCCTTAAGAGAAGGAGGAGGCCTGCAGTACCGCAGCCTGCCGCTCCGCAGCGGGTGGCGCAGCGGCGCCTAGAGCGCTGAAATTCAGTTTCAGCGCCCCAAGCGGGGGCGGGCACACCCTGGAATAGCGCCCGGTTCCGACTTGGGGCGCAAAAAACGAATATCTGACGGGCGCAACTGGCTCCGCGCTCAGCGCTAACTTTTGGGCGCACGCCAGCTGGCGGGCCCAAAGTGAATTTCTAGGCCTTTGTGTTTTCAGCTTTCCAAAATCACACCACAGTTTGATTTCTCATAAATCACTAAGTCTTGTTTCTGATGCAAATTTTAACTATGAAAACTATTAATATTATACATGAATGTACTCAGAACAGTAACCTTCATAAAAAAAATTCTCGTGGAATTTGACCATGACTGAATGTAAAATCCTGAGGTTTCAAATGTTTAGTATTTGGGTTACAAAAAGATTATGGGGTGCATAATGCAGTCCACGGCTCTGTAGTGCTTTAGAGGTCAACGTGGTTGACTCTTAACTGCTCTGTGAAGTGGCATAGCAAGTCACTCTGTTAAAGGCAACTAGGGATGGGCAATAAATGCCGGCCTTGCCAGCGACGCCCACATCCTGAGAAAGAATAATAATTTTAAAATGTCACCAGCACCAGGTATAATTGGGGATGGAGTTCGGGCCCCTTGAGCATCCGCCACTCCCTCCACCCCACCATTGGTGGCTATGCCTTCAGTCATCTAGGACCTAAGCTCTGGAAGTCCACCCATAAACCTCTTCACACCTTTCTCTCTTTCCAATGGAAATGAGGACAGACAGAACTTAGTGCACTAGAAGCCTGTGAACTGACTGTGTGGAAGGCTTTTTAAGATCTCACTTATTTGTAAGAGTTTTGCAAAATTCCCCTGAAAACAAGAGAAACATTGGTCCACATCGTGGATGAAGATTTATGTGTTTTTGAATTGCCTCTGGGTCAGATCAATGTTTTGAAGCATGCTCAGAGCCACGAAAGACTGCTGGACTAGACTACAACGAAGTCGAGGACATTCGTGGAAGTGTTCACACACATTGAGAAGGAACATCTTTTAAGGCTTGTGCTTTTGAGCCCGGTCAAACACAGAGGTTTACAGCTTGTAATGTGTTTGTGTGAAAGACCTGTCAATCAAACCAGGGAGGTCAGGAGTTGCCTACTTGACCCGAGGTCGATTATGGCTGGCTATGATTCAGCAGCCAATCACAGTCCCTTTTTTGTGTACTGGTCAGACAGAACGGCAGCAGAATGAAAGACCTGTCAATCAAACCAGGGAGGTCAGGAGTTGCCTACTTGACCCGAGGTCGATTATGGCTGGCCATGATTCAGCAGCCAATCACAATCCCTTTTTTGTGTACAGGTCAGACAGAACGGCAGCAGAATGAAAGACCTGTCAATCAAACCAGGGAGGTCAGGAGTTGCCCACTTGACCCAAGGCCGATTATGGCTGGCTATGTTTAAACAAGCAATTCAGCAACCAATCACAGTCCTTTTGTTTGTGTACTGGAACTTTAGGCGGGAATTTTTCCAGACAGAGCGGCAGCAGCAACAGGCATAAAAGATAGCTACTGAGAAGCTATCGGGTCTCTTTTTACTTCGCTGGATCACAGGTGAGCAGAGTGTTCTGACTCCTCAAACAAGACAACCTAGCAAGGAGTTTGGGGTGGTGATTTAAGGGAATTGCTAAGATTGTTTAAATAACATTGTAGCCATTGTATCCCTCGTTTTTGCCGTCTGTACCCCCTTGTTATATACTTTTGTTGCATTTACTATGTTCGTGTGGTATAGTTTATATTTGATTATGGTTCTTTAGTTTAATAAATTTTGACTTTGCTCATATCCAAACAAATTGTCCGCTTTAACATCATTAATTGTAAGTCCTCCAGTCAGAACTGAAAGGTGGGGTAGCGATTCGGAACCGCTGTTAAAATTGGTTTACAGTGCAGCAGGCAAAAAGGCTGCTGGCCAGGTATGTTACCATAAACCAGGTAATAGATGCCCCCCTACATATTATTTAACTTAGACCCTCTTTAACCCTGGAGCAGTTCTCCATTGGAAACAGGGGAGGCCTAACATTAAAATTTAAATGTTGCCCTTGGTTGTCTCGATCCTTCTAATAGGGCCACCCTTTGTCGAGGTATCTCACTATGCAACATTATCTCTATACTTCCACGGGGATCTATTCTTGGCCCCTTCCTGTTTCTCATCTACATGCTGCTGCTCGGCGACATTATCCGAAGACATGATGTCAGATTACACATGTCTGCTGATGACGCATAGCTCTACTTCAGCACCATCTCTCTCCATCCCTCCACTGCCTCTGTGTTGTCAGACTGCTTGTCCGACATCTGGTCCTGGATGAGCCACAATTCTCTCCAATTAAACATTGGGAAGACCAAAGCCATTGCCTTTAGCTCCCGCCACAAACTCTGTTCCTTCGCCACCATTCCATCCACCTCAGCGAAACAGTCTTAAGTTCAAGCAGTCAGCTCGCAAACTAAGCATCCTATTTGAACTTGGACTGAGCTTCGAACCGTATATCCTCTCTATAACAAAGATCGTCTACCTCTGTAACATCACCCATCTCCGCTGCTGAAATACTCATCGATGCTTTTGTTACCTCAGGAGTTGACTATTCCAACACTCTTCTGACCCGTCTCTCATCCTACACCCTTTATAAATGTGAGGTAATCCAAAACTCCACTGCCCCTATCCTAACCTGTACCAAGTCCGCTCACCCATCACTCCTGTGTTTGCTGACCTACATTGGTTCCTTGTTCACTAACACCTTGCATTCAAATCCCTCCATTGCCTTGCTCCTCTCTATCTCTGTAACCTCCTCCAGCCCTGCAACCCTCTGAGAAATCTGTGCAGCTCCAATTCTGGCCTCTTGAGCATCCGCCACTCACTTCACCCCACAATTGGCGGCTGTGCCTTCAGTCATCTAGGACCTAAGCTCTGGAAGTCCACCCATAAACCTCATCGCACCTCTCTCTCCTCCTTTAAGACCCTCCTTAAAACCTAACATTTTGACCAAGCTTTTAAGCACCCTGCTAATATCTCCTCCTCCAGCTGAATAAGCTCCTGTGAAGCACCTTGGGATGTTTTCCTACATTAAAGGTGCTATATAAATGCAAGGCCTCTACCCTCTATCCAAAACTCTGCTGCCCATATCCATTCCTACACCAAGTCCTGCTCACTTATCACCCCTGTCCTCATTGGCTCAACACCTCCAATTTAAAATTCTCACCCTGATGTTTAAATCTCTTCACAGTCTCTCCTTTCCTATCTCTGTAGCTTCCTCAAGTGCTCCAACCCCAACCCACCTCCGCCGAACTCTGCATTCCTCTGAGCCCAGCCTCTTGTGTACCAGCTCCCCTTCTTTCACCTCACCCTTGCCAGCTGTACCTTGAGCTGACTAGGCCCCAGGCTCTGGAATTCCCTTCCTAAAACGATCCACCTCTTTGATCAAGATTTTCGACAGCCCTCCAGATATCTCCTTCTTTAGTTCAGCGTATAATTGTACCATTATTCCGCTGTGAAATGCTTTGTTTTTCTATATTGAAGGCGCTATAGAAATAGAAGTGGCTGTTGGTGCTGGCGGTGTGCATTGTAAGGGGTTTTGTGTGTGGTCAGCTTCGCCTCTGACTCCCTTGAGCGGTTCGAATCGCTCCCACTCCCTTGGTTCTAGACTTTGGACTTATTTGGGGGTTGTAATGAAATTGCAACAGACACCTGATTTGGTCAAAAGAATGGAGATTTTTATTTTGAGAGAGGAAAATATACAATACAATAAAACTTATACTCAAAAAGGGGGAACACTTTGGAATATGCGAGGGAGAATTACAATAGACAAAAATACCTTACCCTCCCAACCCCACTATCCTAACTAGGTTGAATTCCAGAGGACCAGGAAATGCTCACCAAACGACTTTCTTGACAGATTGTAGAGGTTCGCGATTTCGGGGTTCTCTTTAGTTGTGGCGGTTGGGGCCTGCCGTACCCCGAACATGGTGGAAGACTGCACCTGCGTTGGGTTTTCAGTCTTCGCCTGTCCGTTGATGCGGTTAGATGCATAGTTGGATTTATCGGGTGAGTACCCAATTCCCTTTGGTTAGGTATGGTTTTTAGAGTCTTTTATGTCAAATCTTACCCAGGGGTAAGTCAGACTAGCTTGTAGAGTGGAAACAAGTTTGTGGATTTTCAACTTCTTGTTGGTTGGTTTCTTGTCAGTCGCGGTGGCCCAATATTACCTGGTTGGTGGTAATATTGTTCGTTGTTGGTTTCTTGAGGCCTTTGGTTGCCGCGATTTCCTTTTCCTTCCATTTTGTTCTTCTTTCCTCAAGTCTCCGATCCTCCGACTAAGTACGGTGATGATGATATCTTTCCTAAACCGTACTTTCTCTCTCCTGTACTGAACTTGAACCTTCTGGAGCTGTGTCCTCAACTGTGACTGTACTGTGCTGCTGTTGAGCTGTACTGGCAGGCCTTAATTATACTGTTTTGAGGCCTGGCTTATCTGACCACCAAATCACTGGTCTTTTGTTAATTTTGGCAGGCTCATTAATTTTAATATGTTTAAATTCTCATCGAGTTTCGGGGATGGTCCCATCTATTTTTAATTCGCTTTTAACTGGTTTCGGGATTGCCTTGAAATCAGTTTAAAAGATGCAAAGTGTTTTGGAAATCTTTCTGAGTGATTTAAAACTGTTGTTTGATTGTCTTTTCCTGCTGGGGCCAGGTTCTCTTTTGTTGACTGTTGGCATATATTGTATTATTCATGTTCTTGGTGGACCTGTGAGTTTCGGCGGGAACAGTCTTTTCCGGGGGGCTTATTGTCTTTATATAGAATGGCTGGGATGGCCCAGAACATTCCCAGATGATCTGGCCTTTCCAATACTCAAACTATCTGTCCCACCCATTCCTTTTGTGGCAGCTTTTCCACAGGCCTGAACATGCCTTTTAAACGAGCCAAATCTTCCTGGGGTTTTGATTTTAGGTCCCCTTTGGCCCAATATTATTTCAAACAGTCCAATATCTCTTCTTTTCTTAATTTGGGGGAATTTGTGTAATTTTGCAAGCCTTACAGCATCTATCACTTGCTTCCGTCTTTGGCAACTGAAAAGTTAATTCCTGCTTTCAAACTGTCAGTTCCTGTTAACCTAAAGGAGGAAGTGGGCAATGAAGAAGTTTCCTCATTGTTATTGTAGCTATGTTGCAATGATCCGGCCAGCATGTAGACCAACGACTATAAGGAATATTCCGTGTCAATTCCAGATTCTTGCTGCTCATTCTGAAGTTTAAAAAAAAAATCTGAGGAATAGAAAATAGTGAGAGCTGCAATACAAGAATTGGTTTACGGCATAAGCTGAGTTTTAAAATGGTAAGAGCTTTGCGCTGCCACTCTAGCTCTGCGCTGCCTCGTCAATCCTTGGAAGATTGGGACAGCTCATAAAATATGAAGCCTTTCCACATTACCAGTGCTCACCATTATAGGAGAAAGAAACACAGGGAGAGTAGTTTCAGTACAAAATACAAACTCTGACAGCTAACATTTAAAAACAGGAATCAAAAACACAAAATGAAGATTGATGAGGTATTTTTAGTGAGTCATTGTCCTTCATCTAGGAGCTGCCATGTTAAGTTTGCACTCACGTCTGGAGTCACTCAGATAATGCAGGTAAAGGGCTGTCCGCTCATATCTTCGAATGGCTTCATTAACTTGTAGAAATGACCCGAAGGTCAATCCAAAGGCACCTAATTTGAGAAAAGTTCACGTCAACTTGGTACCGGTCTGTGTTGGGCTCGTCCTAAAATGTTCTGGTGGAGACATTCAGGGATTGAAATCCAGCCCCATCCAAAGGGTTCACTTCTGACTAGATAAATGGAACTTCTCAAAAGTCATAACCGTGTATTCAAGGACAAGTTGTTTACCAAAATAGTGCCACTCCGGACCCAAAACCTATTTCCTTTTTTCCCCTTTTTTTTGCCTTTTCTTATTATCCCTCATAGGCCCCTCTTCACTGTTGTTAGGCCTCCTTTCATTACTCCCCTCTCGGGCACTCTGCCCCAAAAATCCGTACCCTAAGCCTTCAGCACTCCTCGACCTTCCTACTCTCCTGCCACTGTCCCAGATTTGACTCCCTCTTAGATAAGCCTACAGCTCCCCTCTGTGCCTCTTTCGGCATCCTCCAAAGGGCCCATCGAGGCACTCACCGCGGCCTCCTTATGAGCAGCAACCCCAACTGCCCCATCCTACTCTCTCACCGATCTTCTTGACCAGCTCACACACTAGGGGCTAATCCTTCCCACCTGCTTTCCGCCCCATTCACTCCCAGCACTAACCCTGTAGACTCTGCCAGTGGATCAGCTATCACCGCCCCTCACTGCATCTCCCTCCAGAATTCTGTTCACTTATGAACAAGGCCCTTGTCATCCATGAGCTTATTATGGCTGATTACACCAACATCATGGCCTTGACAGAAACTTGGCTAACAGGTGATGACACCCTCTCTCTTATTGAAGTCTCCCCACCTTGCTATAGCTTCCACCACTTGCCCCGCCCAAACCACCGCAGTGGTGGTGTGGCCCTAATATCAAATCACACCTTGGTCTGTCCCCCTACTCCTCTGGCACCTTCTCCTTCTTTGAGCATCTCACCTTGTTCCACCCTTCTTGCCTCTCATTTAAATCCTTGTTCGTTACCGCCTACCCAAGTACCATGCCAAGTTTCTCACCAATATATCTTCACTGATTTCCTCATTCAGCCTCTGCACTGAGCGACTTCTCATCCTCGGTGATTTCAACCTCCATCTTTACTCACCATGCCCTCTCTCCTCTGAGTTCACTGTCCTCCTATTCTCTCTTAATCTCTCCTTCCATATAAACTCCCCTACCCATATTAACAGCCACCTCCTTGATCTTGCCATCTCATGTGGCCTCTCTATTCCCTTGTGCCAATCACAGATAAGGCCATCTCTGACCACTTCCTTATATTTTTCTCCACTCACATCCCTCTTCCCCATCCCAATCCCACTTCCTTCTGTGTATGAACCTGGATAAACCTCTTCCCAAGTCATTTACAATGGCATTTTCAAATTCCCAACTGTCTAGCTTTTGGCCGTTCATTCACCATAACATTTCTGCATAATCACACCCTCACCTCCACTTTTGATGCCCTTGTCCCCATTAATCCATTACGCTCTCTCACTCTGGTCATTCCCCCTAGTACGGCCCTCATTTCCATTCCCTTAAGTCCAATGGACGCAGACTTGAAAATTTATGGTTGACAACTGGTTTAGCCATTCATGGCCAGATGTGGCTGGACCACTAAAGCTCTATCAGGTCCACTGCCAAAACTGCTCACTATTCCAAGATCATCACAGAATACAAAGATAACCCCCGGCTTCCCTTCTCCATGACAAACCATCTTCTTAAACCCCTCTCCCCTGCCCCCTCCACCCTCACCTCCAACAAAAAGTGCGATGAGCTCATGGACTTCTTTGTCAATAAAATTGTGAGCATACATTCAGCTGCCTCTGCTGCTTCCCTCCCTTCCCCTGGCCTACCTAGTCAAACTTCCCCTAAGGTTACCTCCTGCCCTAGCCCTGAACTCGCATCTCTCTCTAGTTTCCCTCCTATCTCCCCTCTTGTCTCTCTGAGCTCATCTTGTCCATGAGGCCCACCTCCTGCTCCCTCGATCCTATTCCCAACAAATTGTGGCAACCAGTGGCTGATTCAGCCTCAACTGGAGTATTGTGTCCAATTCTGGGCACCACACTTTAGGAAAGATGTGAATGCCTTTAGAGAGGGTGCAGAAAAGATTTACAAGAACTTCAGTTACATGGATAAACTAGAGAAGCTGCGGTTGTTCTCCTTGGAGCAGAGAAGGTTGAGAGGAGATTTGATCGAGGTGTTCAAAATCATGATGGGCCTAGACAAAGTAGATAGAGAGAAACTGTTCCCATTGGTGGAAGGGTCGAGAATCAGAGGACACAGATTTAAGGTGATTGGCAAAAGAACCAAAGGCGACATGAGGAAAAACTTCTTTACGCAGCGAGTGGTGATAATCTGGAATGCACTGTCTGAAAGGGTGGTGGAGGCAGACTTAATCATGGCTTCCAAAAGGGAATTGGATAAGTACCTGAAGGAAAAACATTTGCACGGTTATGGGAAAAAGGCAGGAGAGTGGGACTAGCTGAAGTGCTCTTGCAGAGAGCCGGCACGGGCTCGACGGGCCGAATGGCCTCCTTCTATGTTGTAACCATTCTATGAAACTTCATACCTGAACACCACTAGTTCCCACATTGTGGTCGACTTTCAGCCCACAGAGTCTTATGTTCATTCAATGTAGCATCCGCTCCCCACCACTCAGTCACATGAATATAGCAGCTTCCGAAAGCCTTTGCTGTGGTTTAGCGGTCTAGTCCACATTATATACAGCTGTGGTACAATGTATTACGTGACCTCTCACATTTCAATCTGTGAAACATCCGAAGCAAGAATCATACCTCTAGACCGAGGAGCCGTTATTCTTTAATGTTGGTATAGTTTCTGCTTCAATCACTAACTCCAGTAGTACATTCTACAGAAAGAAAGAAGAAAGACTTGCATTTATAAAGTGTCGTTCATCACCACTGGATGTCCCAAAGCGCATTACAGTCAATGAAGTGTAGTCACTGTTGTAATGCAGTAAACATGGCATCCAATTTGCACACGCTCCCACAAACAGCAATGTGATAATGACCAGATAATCTGTTTTAGTGATGGTGATTGAGGGATAAATATTGGCCAGGACACCGGTGATAAGTCCCCTGCTCTTCTTCAAAATATTGCCATGTGATCTTTTACATCCACCTGAGAGGGCAGACCGGGCTTCGGTTTAATGTCTCATCCACAGACTAACAACCCTCTCCTGCTTTCTGCCCCAAATTTGTTTTATTTAATCTTATATCTATGTTCCCTTGATGTAGACCTCTTAACCACTGGAAAGATTCTGTTTCTATCTACGCTGTCTGATCCTTTAATGACTTTAAAGAATTTTATCAAATCGCCCTATGATCTCCTCTGTTAAGAACATAAGAACATAAGCAATAGGAGCAGGAGTAGGCCATTCGGCCCTTCGAGCCTGCTCCGCCATTCAGTGAGATCATGGCTGATCTTCTGCCTCCACTCCATTCACCGGCCTTATCGCCATATCCCTCGATGCCCTTACTAGTCAGAAATCTATCGACCTCTGTTTTGAATATACCCATTGACTGAGCCTCCACAGCCCTCTGGGGTAGAGAATTCAAAAGATTCACCACCCTCTGTGTGAAGAAATTTCTTCTCATCTCAGTCCTGAATGGCCTACCCTTTATCCTGAGGTTGTGGCCCCTAGTTCTAGACTCCCCAGCCAAGGGAAACATTCTCCCAGCATCCACCCTATCAAGCCCTGTAATAATTTTGTATGCTTCAATGAGATCCTGACGATTCTGTCGAAAGCAGCCCTGATTTTTCAATCTTTCTTCGTATTTATATTTCTTCATTTCAGGCAACATCCTAGTGAATCTGCGCTGTAGCCTCTCTCGTGTTACAAATACCTTCCTACAGTGTGGAGCCTGTGTCACTGCAATTTAAAATGTACCGTAAGCACTGTACTTAAAATGTGTAACATCAGATTTTTAATAGAGGTAACAAATAATAAATAATTTAATTAGGAGTTTTAAATAAAATCAGCTATCTGTTGAAACAATTGAATAATTTCTGCTAATTCTCCTTTTAATACTATCCTGACCTGTTCTGAGTTAAATCAATGCTGAACTTTCCACATTTCTTCAACACCACCTGTAGCACTGAGTGTTTGAAAGGATTTGCACTTTCTCCAGTGTCTGGCTTGAGATCTAGTTCAGCTTTTCCTATGAAAAAGTGGTGTGCTGTTTAATAAAGACTGCCAAGTCAACTCCGGTCAACTATAATTGGCTACAAGCTTCGGCAGACTGTGAACATCGGTCTTTTGGACAAGTTGTTCTTTCGTTCCTTCGATCTATCTATAAATAAGCTTTAAATCTGGCTACATGTCTGAAGTACGCTGATATGTTCAAATTGCACAGCAATCAAAAAAACCTGCTTATATCAATAACTTTGGACTATCTTCTTTCCTGTTTACAGAGGGAACTGTGGAACCTTACTGTTCCTTTTAATCTCTCACTGCCTCAACCATTTAAGGGGTTAGAAAACAATGGAACTAGCCAAGGCAGCCTCAGATCAAGATTAGGCTGGAATAGGACACCAGCAGCTGGAGTCAGGGCTGTAAAAGAAAAAACAGAAAGACAGGCATTTATAGAACGTCTTTCACCACCTCAGGATGTCACAAAGTGCTTTACAACCAATGAAGTCATTATGAAGCGAGCAGCCAATTTGCGCACATCAAGCTCCCATAAACAGCAATGTGATAACGACCAGATCATCTGTGTTAGTGATGTTTATTGAAGGATAAATATTAGCCAGGACACCGGGGATAACTCCCCTGCTCTTCTTCAAAATAGTGCCATGGGATCTTTTAATTCCACCTGAGAGAGAAGATGGGGCCTCGGTTTAACGTCTCGGTTTAATGGTTGTTCTCCTCAGAGCAGATTAGGTTACCGGGAGATTTGATTGAGGTGTTCAAAATCATGAAAGATTCTGATAGTGTAAATAAGGAGAAACTGTTTCATTGGCAAGGACACAGATTTAAGGTATTTGAAAAAAGAAACGGAAGCGAGGTGAAGAGAATTATTTTTATGCAGCGAGTTGTTATGATCTGGAACTCACAGCCTGAAAGGGTGATGGAAGCAGATTCTATCATAAATTTCTAAAGGAAATTGGATAAATACTTGAAATGAAAACATTTGCAGGGGTAGCAGAAGGGGCAGGGAAATGGGACTAATTGGATAGCTGTTTCAAAGAGTTGTCACAGGCACAATGGGCCGAATGGCCTTCTGTGCTGCATCATTTTACGATTCTACCTAAGAGACGGCACCCCCGATAGTGCAACGCTCCCTCGGTACTTCACTGGAGTGTCAGCTATGTAATGATCAGTAACATGTCATTCTAGAATGGTACACTCGGTGGAGCTGTAAGTATATAAGAGTGGGGCTACCCATGATGCACTAGGCTACCCACAAGGCAGTAGTCAAGATGGATGCTGTACAAGTCCACATGGCTGAATAAAGTGACTAGCTCAAGCTAGCTGTTCATAATAAGAATGTCTATTTATTTATGAACATAACATGGTACCAGGATTGGTAAAATCTGCTGAATATTGTGAAATGCGACATGGAGACTTTGAAGCCACCGGAGGGTTTGAAACTCACGGGGAATGTCGACTGCAATTGGCGGACTTTCAAACAACAATTCATACTCTACATTGCTGCCATCGGGTTCGGCATGAAGCCAGACACAAGGAAAATAGCGTTGCTGCTCATGGTTGCAGGCCCACAGGCGATAGAGGTATTTAATACATTTGTATTTGATCAAGAGGAGAACAGAGAAAAATTGGACGATGTGCTAAAGAAATTTGATACACATTGTTCTCCCAAAACGAATGAGACCTATGAGAGGTACGTGTTCCGTTCACGGACACAGCAGCAAAATGAGACTTTTGATAGCTTTGTGACCGATCTAAAACTGAAAGCACAGACATGTAAGTTCTCTGAGCTGAAATCATCCATCATTCGTGACCAGATTGTGTTTGGTATTCATGATAAAAAGGTCAGGGAACGTCTGTTGAGAGAAACCGAACTAACATTGGAGGATGCTGTGAAAATATGCCATGCCAGTGAGTTAGCTCAAAAGTACACGAAGACTTTCAGTGAAATTAATAATGATGCGACTGTAGTGAATGACTGTGCTGCTGTCGGTGCTGTGTCCTACAAGGGGAAGAAACATGGGCAGAACAGAAATGAAAAGCAATCGGAGGAAGGAATTTTTCATTGTAAATGCTGTGGTTACAAACACCAGTCAAAACAATGCCCAGCATTTGGAAAAATGTGCACAAAATGTAATGGAAAGAATCACTTTGCCAAACAATGCTTTTCAAAAGTAAAAACAAAGAAAGGGCAACAAGTCAATGTGATTGAGGACACTGATTTAAGTGAGACAATATTTGTACGAATGGTGTCATGTGACAATACAGAAAAGGATACAGAAAATGTGCAGCCCTCAGGAATGGACAATGCTGAACATAAAGTTAATGCAGTAAAAGAGGACAAATGGATGATCCCACTACAGGTAAATGGAGCAATAGTCACATTGAAACTAGACACTGGGGCAAAAGCAAATTTAATCAGTATGAGTGACATTAAAAATATGAAAGAAAAGCCCAAAATACAGAAAAAGTCAGTACTACTGAAGGACTATAATGGGCAGAAAAAGGATAGCTTAGGTGTATGCAGACTTAAAGTGACAGTCAAAGACAAAGTGCATCATCTCATGATTTCTGTTGTGACTGAAGGACTTGATTCACTACTAGGCGACAAAGCCTGTGAGGACTTAGAACTGGTCAAGAGAGTCTACCGTATAAACTGTGCCATAAGCAGACCAGATGACTCAGTGGATCCTGTAGTGAGTAATTTCCAGGATGTGTTCAAAGGATTTGGAGTTCTACCATTCACTTACAAGATCCAGCTAAAGGAGGATGCTCAGCCAGTGGTACATGCTCCATGGAGAGTTCCAGCACCCCTGCGTGACTGGCTCAAGAAAGAACTGGACAGAATGATCACATTAGGACTCATCAGGAAAGTCGAAGATCCAACAGACTGGGTTAACTCCATGGTATGTGTAATGATCAATAACATGTCATTCTAGAATAGTACACTAGGTGGTGCTATAGAGCTGTATAGCTGTATACTGCTGTGTGTTTAGTTGAATGTGTTTAAGACTACACTACCCACAATGCACTAGGCTACCCAGAAGGCAGTAGTCAAGATGGCTGCCTGCACACAGAAGTACATATGCTGGATCTCTACAGATGCTGTACCTAGAGAATGTGTACTGAATAAATGACTAGCTAGAAGCTAGTTGTGTTCATAATAAGAATGTCTAGTTATTAATGAACATAACATGGTACCAGGATTGGTGAAGATCTGCTAAAAAATTGTGAAACGCGACATGGAGCCTTTGAAGCCACCAGGAGGTTTGAATCTCATCGGAAATGTCGACTACAATTGGCGGACTTTCAAACAACAATTCGAACTCTACATTGCTGCCATCGGATTCGTAACGAAGCCAGATGCAAGAAAAATAGCGTTGCTGCTCACGTTTGCAGGCCCACAGGCGATAGGGGTATTTAATACATTTGTATTTAATCCAGAGGAGAACAGAGAAAAATTAGACGATGTGCTAAAGAAATTTGATACACATTGTTCTCCCAAAACGAACGAAACCTATGAGAGGTATGTTTTCTGTTCTCGGACACAGCAGCAAAATGAGGCTTTTGATGTCTTTTTGACTGATCTGAAACTGAAAGCACAGACATGTACATTCTCTGAGCTGAAATCATCCATGATTCATGACCAGATTGTGTTTGGTATTCAGGATAAAAAGGTCAGGGAACATCTGTTGAGAGAAACCGAACTGACATTGGAAAATGCTGTGAAAATATGCCAAGCCAGTGAGCTAGCTCAACAGCACGCGAAGACTTTCAGTGAAATCAATAATGATGCGATTGTAGTAAGTGCTGCTGTTGGTGCTGTGTCCTACAAAGGGAAGAAACATGGGCAGAACAGAAATGAAAAGCAATTGGAGGAAGGAATTTTTAATTGTAAATGCTGTGGTTACAAACACCAGTTAAAACAATGCCCAGCGTTTGGAAAAATGTGCACAAAATGTCATGGAAAGAATCACTTTGCCAAACAATGCTTTTCAAAAGTAAAAACAAAGAAAGGGCAACAAGTCCAAGACAATGTGATTGAGGACACTGATTTAAGTGAGACATTTTTTGTAGGAATGGTGTCATGTGACAATATAGAAAAGGATACAGAAAATGTGCAGCCCTCAGATATGGACAATGCTGAACATAAAGTTAATGCAGTAAAAGAGGATGATCCCACTGCAGGTAAATGGAGCATTAGTTACATTGAAACTAGACACTGGGGCAAAAGCAAACTTAATTAGTATGAATGACATTAAAAATATGAAAGAAAAGCCCAAAATACAAACAAAGTCAGTACTACAGAAGAACTATAATGGACAGAAAATAGATAGCTTAGGTGTATGCAGACTTAAAGTGACAGTCAAAGACAAAGTGCATCATCTCATGTTTTCTGTTGTGGCTGAAGGACTTGATTCACTACTAGGTGACAAAGCCTATAAACTGAGCCATAAGCAGACAAGATGACTCGGTGGATTCTGTAGTAAATAATTTCCAGGATGTGTTCAAAGGATTTGGAGTTCTACCATTCACTTACAAGATCCAGCTAAAGGAGGATGCTCAGCCAGTGGTACATGCACCACGAAGAGTTCCAGCACCCCTGCGTGACCGGCTCAAGAAAGAACTGGACAGAATGACCAAACTAGGAGTCATCAGGAAAGTCGAAGAGCCAACAGACTGGGTTAACTCCATGGTATGTGTAAAGGAAAAGAACAATGATCTAAGAATATGCATGGATCCAAAGGACTTAAATGCAAACATAAAACATGAACACTACCAGATTCCCAAGCGAGAAGAAATCACCAGTGAAATGTCAGGTGCCAGATACTTTACAAAGCTCGATGCCTCACAAGGATTTTGGCAACTAAAACTGGATGAAGAAAGCACCAAATACTGTACCTTCAACACACCATTTGGCAGGTATTGTTTCCTCAGAATGCCTTTCGGGATAATATCTGCATCTGAAATCTTTCATAGAGCGATGGAACACATAATTAAAGGTCTGGAAGGAGTCCGGGTCTATGTTGATGACATCATCATCTGGGGCTCCACACTGAAAGAACACAATGAGCGACTGACTAAAGTGCTACAGAGCATACGCCGGAATGGACTGAAGCTGAACAAAGCCAAGTGTCAGTTTGATGTCCAGGAAGTCACTTTCCTAGGAGATATTCTATCTGGTAAAGGAATAGAGCCAGATATGGAAAAAGTAAACGCCATACTCAAAATGCCCCGACCCACTGACAAAAAAGGAGCACTACGCATCATGGGGATGATAAACTTCATTGGAAAGTTCATTCCTAACTTGTCAGCCAAGACAACCTGTCTGCGAGACCTGCTACATAAAACAAATGAGTTCGCATGGACAGACAGACATGAACAAGAGTGGATGAACATCAAAACAGTGCTGACAACCACACCTGTACTCACTTTCTTTGACCCAAAAAGAGAATCAAAGTGTCAACGGATGGCCTAGGCGCGGTCTTGCTACAAGCAGAGGGTGAAGATTGGAAGCCCGTTGCCTATGCCTCCAGGTCTATGACTGATACTGAGTGTCGATACGCCCAGATTGAAAAGGAATGTCTAGGCTTGGTAGTTGGACTAGAAAAGTTTCATGGCTACATATATGGGCTTCCCACCTTCACAGTTGAGACAGACCACAGCCCACTGGTTGCCATCATAAAAAAAAATCTGAATGAGATGTCTCCAAGGATTCAACGACTCATGATGAAGCTGCAAAGATATGACTTTGAACTGATCTACACACCAGGCAATTACATAGTGTTAGCAGATGCACTATCCCGAGCACCCACAATGAGTCATGTGAGCTCTACTGAGGAAGACATGGATGTTCATGTGAGTATGGTCACTGCTGCGCTGCCCGTGTCAGACACAAAATCAAAGCAAATAGCAGAAGAAACAGTAAAAGATACAGTGTTACAAACAGTAATAGAGAACATTCATCATGGTTGGGCAAAAGGTTCCTGTCCAAAATACTATCACATAAGGTCAGAGTTGAGTGTCGTAAGTGGACTATTACTAAAACAGAACAGAATAGTCATTCCACAGGCTCTACGTCAAGACATGCTCAAAAGGATTCATGAGGGACACCTCGGAATTGAAAAATGCAAAAGGAGAGCAAGAGACACTGTTTATTGGCCTGGCATAAATAAGGACATTGAGAACATGATAGGCAAATGTGAGACATGTCAGAAACAACAAAACAAACAAACACAAGAAACTATCCAAGAGCAAATTGATGACAATGCCACAACTGAATCTTGTCATTCACCACCAGAACAATCTCATGAAAAGACATCAGACTTACCCGTGCTGAGAAGACCCACACGTGTAGTAAAAAAGCCGGATAGACTTAATCTTTGAGTAAAAAGAAAAACTATATTGAAAATGTATTGACTGTTGTGAAAATGTGTATGTTTATAGAGCACTAGCAAAAGTGTTGCTGATATCATCTTTATCGTTTTTCTTGAAAGTTAATTGATGTTGATTGATCTGATTTTGTTTAACCTCAAAGAAAGGGGATGTAATGATCAATAACATGTCATTCTAGAATAGTAAACTAGGTGGAGCTATAGAGCTGTAGAGCTGTATACTGCTGTGTGTTTAGTTGAATGTGTTTAAGACTACACTACCCATGATGCACTAGGCTACCCAGAAGGCAGTAGTCAAGATGGAAGCCTGCACACAGAAGTACATATGCTGAATCTCTACAGATGCTGTACCTAGAGAACGTGTACTGAATAAATGACTAGCTAGAAGCTAGCTGTGTTCATAATAAGAATGTCTAGTTATTAATGAACATAACAGTATGTGTAAAGAAAAAGAACAATGATCTAAGAATATGCATGGATCCAAAGGACTTAAATGCAAACATAAAACGTGAACACTACCAGATTCCCAAGCGAGAAGAAATCACCAGTGAAATGTTAGGTGCCAGATACTTCACAAAGCTCGATGCCTCACAAGGATTTTGGCAACTAAAACTGGATGAAGAAAGCACCAAATACTGCACCTTCAACACACCATTTGGCAGGTATTGTTTCCTCAGCATGCCTTTCGGGATAATATCTGCATCTGAAGTCTTTCATAGAGCGATGGAACACATAATTGAAGGTCTGGAAGGAGTTCGGGTCTATGTTGATGACATCATCATCTGGGGCTCCACACTGAAAGAACACAATGAGAGACTGACTAAAGTGTTACAGAGCATATGCCGGAATGGACTGAAGCTCAACAAAGGCAAGTGTCAGTTTGGCGTCCAGGAAGTCACTTTCCTAGGAGATAATCTATCTGGTAAAGGAATAGAGCCAGATATGGAAAAAGTAAATGCCATACTCAACATGCCCCGACCCACTGACAAAAAAGAAGTGCTCTGCATCATGGGGATGATAAACTTCATTGGAAAGTTCATTCCTAACTTGTCAGCCAAGACAGCCTGTCTGCGAGACCTGCTACATAAAACAAATGAGTTCGCATGGAAAGAAAGACATGAACAAGAGTGGATGAACCTCAAAACAGTGCTGACAGCCACACCTGTACTCACCTTCTTTGACCCAAAAAAGAGAATCAAAGTGTCAACGGATGCATCAAAAGATGGCCTAGGCGCGGTCTTCCCACAAGCAGAGGGTGAAGATTGGAAGCCTGTTGCCTATGCCTCCAGGTCTATGACTGATTCTGAGTGTTGATACGCCCAGATTGAAAAGGAATGTCTAGGCTTGGTAGTTGGACTAGAAAAGTTCCATGGCTACATATATGGACTTCCCACCTTCACAGTTGAGACAGGCCACAGCCCATTGGTTGCCATCATAAAAAAGAACCTGAATGAGATGTCTCCAAGGATTCAACGACTCATGATGAAGCTGCAAAGATATGAATTTGAACTGATCTACACACCAGGCAAACACGATGGCCCAGAAATTTGGGTCGGGGGCTTCCCGTGGGTGCAAGCCCCCGACCTACACTTACCTAGCGCACCGGCAGTTGAGGCCTGGGCCTGCGTGGATTTCCTCTCTGTGGCCCGATCCAGCTCCCGGCACGCTATGCTTGCGTGATCCAGCGGCGTAGTTAGTGCGATGCGTCCGCTGGGATCACGTGAGCCATGGGCAACCAATCGGAGGAGGGAAAAGCCCATTCATAAGATTGACAGATAGACCTGTCAAACTTATGAATACTCCAGCCCCCAAAACAGTAGTTAACCTTCAAATAAATTTTAAAAAATCATCACACTTTTTAAATAAACTATAAATAACATTAAATAACTATTTTAAACAATAATTTAAATTTTTGAAAAAATTAATTTTATAAAAAAACGGGGCTAAAAATACACTTACCTTACTTTAAAGTATTTAAAAATAATAAACTTGTCGAAAAGATGTTTTAATTTTAATTAATTGACCACTTACCTTTTAAAATGAAGTCCTTACGCCTGGTTTTTACATTTCTAAAATGTAGAGACTTACCCGCATGGAAAAACCTGTAAAAAAAAAGGAAGTTCAACGCGCACGCGCAGACTCCCGCACACACGCGTTCAACCTCTGAACCCCTTCGTTCAGAAGATCGGAAGTGCCGGTTTCCCGCGCATGCGTAGTGCATGCAAGAAACCGGCAGTTCCATCGGGTCCACGCGTGAGTACTCCGTGCGTACTCACGCGTTGGGACCCAAATTTCTGGGCCATAGGCCTAGAAATTGAGTGCCCTTAGCGCCGATTTTGCGGCGCTAGAGGGCCTAGCGCTGCATTTGGCGCTGGCGCTGAAATTGCCTGGGGCCCTTACGCCGCGGTAGACTGGTAGCGCTGCGCCGGCACCGATGACGTCATCGGTGTGCGCAGCGTCCCGGTTGCCATGCCGACGGGCCCCAGCGCCGAAATTCAGTTGCGGCCGCCTCGCCCGTGACAGCCGCAACTAAGACTCTGGCAACAGAGTCTTACGAGTCTTTGCGCCGGCGCATTAAAGGCCCCGCGGCGGCCGGACGCTTTCCCGCCGGCCGCCTGGCCGCAGCTCCCTCCCCGGACTTCCACCCCCCCCCCCAGAACAGAAGCAAGCCCGGCACTTGTCCGAGGTGCCGGGCTCATTTTTTAAAAGATTTTCGCGGGCCGCGATCGGGTGCAGGCAGCTCCTCCTTAAGGGAAGGAGGAGGCCTGCACTTCCCGAGCCTGCCGCACCGCATCGGGTGCCGCAGCGCCGGAATTGCGGCGCGAAACGGCAGTTAGCGCCGATTTACCGCCGCAAAGACCCTTCAGTAGCGCCGGCAGCCGTTTGGGCGCGGCCCTGCTGAATTTTTGGCGCGCGCAGGGGGACTTAGCGCCAGCACTAACTTCCGGCGCTAAAGCCCTGGCTAAGCCAAAACTCAATTTCTAGGCCATAGTGTTAGCAGATGCACTATCCCGAGCACCCACAATGAGTCATGTGAGCTCTACTGAGGAAGACGTGGATGTTCATGTGAGTATGGTCACTGCTGCGCTGCCCGTGTCGGACACAAAATCAAAGCAAATAGCAGAAGAAACAGTAAAACATACAGTGTTACAAACAGCAATAGAGAACATTCATCATGGTTGGCCAAAAAGTTCCTGTCCAAAGTACTATCACATCAGGTCAGAGTTGAGTTTCGCAAGTGGACTATTACTAAAACAGAACAGAATAGTCATTCCACAGGCTCTACATTGAGATATGCTCAAAAGGATTCATGAGGGACACCTCGGAATTGAAAAATTCAAAAGGAGAGCAAGAGACACTGTTTATTGGCCTGGCATAAGTAAGGACATTTCTTGTTTTCATGTTAATTCGTTTCGTTGTTCATGTACTTGTGCAATGACAATAAAGTTGAATTATTATTAACATGAATAACATAACAAGTAAGCCCTGTTCCTGGGGCTAGGGACAGGGTCACTGTCAAGGCTTGGAAGCTAAGCAGAGCCAGGCCTGGTTAGTACCTGGAGGGGTGACCATCAGGGATAGGCCAGGTGCAGAAGGTCATGGAAGGAGCCCCGAGGAGGGGCAGTTGGTGAAGAAGGCCACAGGAGGAGCGGCTGGTGAGCAGGCCCAGGCGGTGGGCTGAAGTTTGCCAGACAGGAGGAATGGTGGAAATGGAATGGCGGCACGCACCGACGCAGTGGCTTTGCTTCTCCCAGTCATGGGAGCTTGTAAGATCACATTTTGTTGTTCATGTACTTGTGCAATGACAATAAAGTTGAATTATTATTAACATGATAGGCAAATGTGAGACATGTCAGAAATCAGAAATCACACTATGACAAGTCATCCAAAACTCTGAAACCATTGACAAGTGATGATGTTGTCAGGATTGAGGATCCAGATGCATGGAACAGGAAAGCTCCAGCTCTTGAGGAAGTAGGACCAAGGCCACACACTGTCAGAACTGAAGAAGGACAGATTCTCAGGAGGAACCGCCGTTCCCTCCTGAAAACACAAGAAACTATCCAAGAGCAAATCGATGACAATGCCACAACTGAATCTTGTCACTCAACACCAGAACACTCTAACACAAACACACATACAGGCTCTCATGAAAACACATCAGACTTACCTGTGCTGAGAAGATCCACACGTGAAGTAAAAAAGCCTGATAGACTTAATCTTTGAGTACAAAGAAAACTACATTCAAAATGTACTGACTGTTGTGAAGATGTTTATGTCATTATGATTGATTAATATTGATTTTGTTTAACCTCAAAGAAAGGGGGATGTAATGATCAGTAACATGTCATTCTAGGATGGTACACTAAGTGGAGCTGTATGTATATAAGAGTGGGGCTACCCATGATGCACTAGGCTACCCACAAGGCAGTAGTCAAGATGGATGCTGTGCAAGTCCACATGGCAGACTAAAGTGACTAGCTCAAGCTAGCTGTTCACAATAAGAATGTCTATTTATTTATGAACATAACAAGCTAGATTTTGTGCTCCAGTCTGTGGAGTTGGAGGTTAACTCACAACCTTCTGACTGAGAGATGAGAGTGCTACCACTGAGCCATGGCTGACACCTGAAGTCAAAGCGAATACCGTTCTGGAAGTATCGGCCTTTGGCTCCAGAACATGTGGCTAAGATTTTGGTTCATTGCACTGCTGTGGAATACCTCAGTGTTTGGTGCGGGGAGGAGAGGGTTAGGGAGCACCAAGTAAGACAGGCCAAGACTCAGTTACAGCAGAAGCGTGTGCAGTTAGACTGCCCTGGCAGTTGGGCTTTGTTTTGCCTCCCAGATAAGAGTATGACAACCAGGGAAAATATACCGTGGCATAATATAATGGTACAGTACAGAAATTAACTGAATGGGGTCTATAATGAAATGGAATAGACCCAGGAATGGAGTGTTAACCCATGGGGGCATGGACTCATTACAAGGGAGGCATTATAACGTTTGAGATTTTACAGCAAGATTTTTTACAATCATTGTTTTATCTTTTTAATAAAGCCACAGGAATGTTCTCTGAGGGTCAAATAATGTCAGCATGAAAATATTCCCAGGTTTGTTATATTTGTGTGGGTGTTTATTTGTATTATTGCTTTGTAACAGTGCTGCAAAGTACTTCAAATGTACACTTTAGGAGTAGTGCAAGGATGGGTGTGTGTGTCTTCTGTTACATACTAATATTGTGTGTAATATGACATAAATCTAGAGCAAAATAACATACCACCATAAGCAATGTTACAGGAGATACATCAGTTTAAAGAGCATTCTAAATGTGTATTGGAGCATGACAACAGACCCCATTGCTGGACCGAGATATTCCATGTATCTGTGTTTATTTTCTGTCGTGTAACCCTGAAATCAATTGATAAAACCCCAAGCGTGTACATCTGGTCCTATAAACATCCATACTTTGACACAAAATGTATCTTTGTTTCTTCCATCCTTTCTTCCTCAAATCATCCACATGCAAACTAGGGTGTTCTATTTAATTACTGTGCCATGGATTACAGATGATTCATTTCCATCTGCAGTTCCTTGATTCTGAGCAAATATGAAAACAAATCATTAGCTTTCTAGCTTCACTTTGAACTCCAGTTCATTAGCCTAAAGACTTATTTAAGGACTTTAATTCAATTGTTGCACTAAGTTTGAAGTGTATATTGATCTACTTACAGCATCTGAAGGCTGCAGGTTGGATTGTTCATCCAGGGTAGAACCTTTGGTACAAGTACAATTAAATATTGAGGTCAATACATTTGAAAGAAAATGATCAAAACGTTGCTGTCAAAATATAATTTGTTAATTACCTGGCCTTCTCTTTTGAAAAGTGACAGAAGCGTATTTAATTTCTTCAGTGTTTGGCTCTGAGCTTGGAATTATACTACTGCAGTTTGGTTCCCTCTGATGTTCATTGTCTATGAAGGTGAGTTGAATCAATTTGACAGTTACATAAAGGTTTGAGAAATTCATCCCGTTTTTCTATCAACATCAGCTGCTGGTTCATATTGTCAGGGTTGGTTAACATGACTGTTTAGCGTATTTTGTGCCTTTGTACTTTTCCTGTGATAGACTTACCTCACTTGGGAACTGGACAACATGAGGAGTGAGTTTATGTCGAAGTTTTCCCACTGGTCTGCCGTAACTTTGGCGGAAGAGCCACAGAAACCTTGATAAGTTGGAATGAAGATGAGAGCTACCCCCTGCACGTTTGGCTTATGCTTCGTCTTAGGAACACAGGCTCAGCAGAGTAGACCTTTGCTACAGTCAGATTCATAGGTCAACTAGAGCCCTCATCCAGCAAACCATTGGAGTCCTCAGACAGTGATTCAGATGCCTGGACAATACAACTCAGAAAGAGTGTCCTGTATGCTATTGGTTTGCTGCATAGCTTTGCACTGCAGTGGGGGTAAGCACCTTGGGACATTTTACTACCTTAAAGAGGCTATATAAATACGAGTTGTTGTTGTAACACATGGAGCCTCCATGACACTGATGATATAGAGGATGGTGAGGAAGTGAGAGGGGTCCAACAGTTTCCAGCAGCCTGAGCTGTTTGGTAGAGAACTTCAGCTAAACTATCCATGCTCCCCTGTATCAAAGTCATGCCTAACATATGTCCCAGTCCTTCCACCCTACAATTAACAGCATCTGCCCAAACACCAATATTGATATTCATGTTAACTAACATTGCAAGATCATGAGCCACTGCAGGAACACTCTGTGCACAAAGATTTTGAATAGTATTGTGGTTTTAATGGCTTACAGAATGGTCTATTTCTCACCCTGCTGTGAATCCCTATAATGCCTGTCTAAAGTGCTCGTTCACCAATTTACTGCCACCAACCCACCCCCCAACCACACCCCCGCCTCACCGCCTTTAGTGGCTGCACCGTGGGAGGAGGGAGGCTGCTGTGGCCTCATGGGCTCATAAAATGCTCGTGGACCTCTAGAAGCTCAGGTCTGAGAGGGCCCAGGTGCAGAATCTCACAAATCGGCCTCTGTCAGGGCAGTCTGGCCCAGCATGCTGTCTGGCACTAGAACGTGTAATGGTCCAGAGGGTCGTGAGGGTACAGAAGTGTCATCATGAGAGATGGCATCATGTTCTGTTCCCTTGCATGACTGTCTCTGCTCCGTGCTATCACTCAGCACCTAAGAGAGCGCAGACTCTAGGAGGTCAGTGATCCAGGTGAAGTCCCTATTCATTCTTTCTCCCAACCTGGCCAAGGCAGAGGAGACGGTTAAGCCCACAGCCTGCATGGCCATAGCATGTGTATCCATGAGAGATGCAATACTGGTGTTATCGCCTTCTCTGGGGGGAGGGGGAGGGGTTTCAGCTGCAACGGCCATTGAAGGCACCAGGCACACCATGGTTGACACCAGACTGTCAATGCCATGCATGATACCCACACACATTGGTAGAGGACTTCACCATCCTAGCCATCATATTTTGGAAACTGCCTGGTAGGCAGTCCAATACATTTATCAATTTTTGGTGCATTGAAATCATCTCTCTCTTAAATGCTGGATCCCCCAAGTCCGCATCTCTGTCCCCTTCAGCAAAGCTAGGATGTGACCTGACCCTCCAGTTCGCTGGTCCCTTGGTATGGTTTGACACCTCCAACTGCTCACTTCTGCTTAGTGAATGCTCCAGCACAGACACTTAAAACTATCGTAAGTCTTGTGGGGCTCCGATTTCTGTGCAGGTGCTCATCAGGGCAAGAGCAAGTAATGGTGCATTGTCCTTAGGGTTTTAAGGGGTTTTAGATTGCAGAGGTTTCTCTCTCTAGAGGCCTCTCTCTCTTGCACAGTAAAATCTTGAGTGGTTCGACCCACTCGCCCCTTAGGTTCTAGACACTGGACTTTGAGACAGGAACTACAATGTAGAGAATACTCTATAGGCCAGGTTTAATGGAAACAAAATGAAATGTTATTGCATAGAGAAAAACAAATCACATGCAAGTCAATAAAAGGTACATGGGAGGGAAAAACAAATTCATAATACATTACTAACTGAGATAGATACAGGCATATTATACTTTACAAAAGTCATCATGAAATGGGGAACACACGGAACATCGAGGGACAACAATTCATAATTAATTATCCCCTGAGATACCCACCCCCTAAACCTATCTAGATCGGATTATGAGGGGCCAGAAACATGCTCACCAATCCAGTTAGGGACTGCAAGATTTTGAAAGGTCTGCGTTTTGATCCTCTCTGGCGTTCTGTCTCCACGTGGCCGTTGGGCTGTAGGAGCAGTGGGCTGCTCAAGCTGATGGCTCCTCCACTTCAGCAAGATGAGTGGACCCTCATTTCGTTCACAGCTCGTTTTTCTCTGTGCTCCGACACCCGATGTTGTAGGGCGTTTCGTCCTCTCTTCTTCTCCTCAACTTTCTCCTCGTTTTGGCAGTGGCCCGGGGTTTTTGGTCGATGATCTCCCGACGAATACCCCGGAGGCCGAACACAGACTTGAATCACCTTCTTGACTCGGGAATGGCCGAGGCGTTCCCGCTACCGATTCTCTCTCTGGCTACGAGGCTTAAGCGTGCTCGTCTTCCAGAAGCACCTACAAGCTTCCTCATGAATCTCCGATGGATCCCCTGTGTCATCGGCTGTCTGGGCGCTCTTCCTGTCTTTCCCCGGGACCCCCAATTATACTTCTCAATCGAGGTCCCTATCTCCCGCCATATCAAGGTTAGTCTTTGTTTAATTTTTGGCGGGCTGGTGTCACAACGGGGTAGTTATTATATTTAAACTGCTTTCAGAATGACCTTGTATTGTTTTGAATGTCCTCTTGATATCTTTAATGGGTCTTTGATGCTCCCCCTATGAATATAAAACTGTTTCCCCTTTGTCTGGGTAAACATTTAGATGGCCTTTATCTACAGGCCGATCTGACTGGATCTGCATCCAATCCATATGTATGAGGTTCTGTCTGGTTTCGTTTTCTCCAAAACGGCCTTCCAGAACTTACTGTGGGCTGAATCCACAAAGGCTATCTGGGGACTGCAGGAACCATTTTAAAGTGTCCAAAAGCTGGTCACAGGGTCTGGTGGCCATTTTGTGTGCCCTTTTTCCTGGGCTTCTTTTAAAACAGTCTTTAAAATGAAAGCCTCTTCTGCCAAGGGACCCTTATCTGACAATATTAATTTTGCGGATCTTACAGGGTTTTCATCGTCATTCTCTCTGGTACTAATGACTGAATCATCTGCAGACGCCTGTTTCTCTTACCTGGTTCATTGATCCACCTCAGGTAGCTCATTATTGCTGCAATGGTGCCCAGAAGAAGCACAAGAACCACATAAATGAGAATATATTTCAAATAAGCAATCTCTGGAAAATAAAATCTTGTCATTGAGGATGTAGATACAAAATTATAGTTTTACAAAAGAAATGTGGATATTATGAAAGAGCTCCTTCACATCCAACCCAGATTAGTTGGTACAAACTATTTCCATTATCTATTCTAATCAAATGATTGTTATAAACATTCAGGTCTTCTACCAATCAGCTTAATACACAAACCTTTTCTAGCTTCTGCTGGAGGAGGAAGTACTTTATTCTGAACAGTAAATGGCAGGCTTTATTTAAAATAGTGTGGCAGAGCCACCAAGGGGACTCTGATCTTATGTACATAATTACCTTTAACAAATTATTAGCTACAGAATGAATCTGTATCTCTGTTCATATTATTGCATGTACATAGCACGTTCCCTTTAAGAATGAGACCAAATGCGATGACGTCATCACATTGATCACGTGAACCTTCAGCGGCGGGAAAACGTGATGAAGTCATGACGTCTGACTAGGGAGCCGCCCTAGTCAGTCCTCGTGGAGCCAGCAAAGAGTACAGACCTGTAATTCAGCTTTCCTATGTTTTCGTGTTGAACTCTGTTAATTAGTATTAAACATCATTTGTTTAATAGACTGACTCGACCTCAGTCCTTTAGCTAGGAATCTAGCCATTCCTACAGTGGTGACCCTGAATTTTCGTGAACAATTTTCGCGGAAGAAGCGAAGCGAAACAAAACATGGAAGTGAACTCCGTGTCTTTGAAGCTCCCAAAGTTTTGGGAACAAAAGGCGGCCTCCTGGTTCGTCCAAGCAGAAGCACAATTCGAACTCCGAAACATCATCGCGGATCAGACCCGTTACCTCTACGTGGTCTCAGCACTCGACAGCTCCACGGCCGCACAGATCATCAGCCTGCTCGAAAACCCCCCAGTGGCCAGCAAGTATGATACTCTTAAAGCGCGGTTAATACAGGTCTTCGGGCTCACGAAGGCAGAGCGTGCCCACCGACTGCTCGCTATGCCCGGGCTTGGCGATTCCAAGCCATCTGAGTTAATGAGCCAGATGCTCACGCTCCTTGGCTCCGAACCTCAATGTTTCCTTTTCGGGAGTTATTCCTGAGTCAACTTCCCGAGCAGGTTCAGGCTGCCCTTGCCAGATCGGACGCCACGGATTGCGCAGCGCTGGCTGCAGAAGCAGACATGGTTTATGCAGTCACACAGCAATTCTGCGCCGCCACGAGGCACCCCTTCCCCCGCAAACACTGCCCCGACGCCTTCATCCCCCGGCTTGTGCTTTTACCACGCCCATTTCGGCGCGAAAGCCAGAGGCTGCCACCCTCCCTGCAGTTTCGCGCCAAAACAAAAAAAACAACATCAACACCGGCAGCATCTCCAGAAAAGGAGGACCAAGTTTGAGGGACGTCCCGCGGCTGCGATGGCGATTGGGAATTCCGGGAAGCTCCTCTACATTACTTTCGGGCCGGCACTTTTTATGCGACACCGGGGCGCAGTGTAGCATCCTTCCTGCCTCAGCACTCGACATTCAGCCTGGGAGGCACAGCCTGTCCCTCGAGGCAGCAAATGGCGGGGCCATTCGTACCTTTGGCAAACGGCGGGTCCAGGTGTGCTTCGGCGGGCAACGGTTTCAGTGGGAATTTATCACAGCCAACGTTTCGCAAGCCATTCTCGGCACGGATTTCTTATACGCCAACAGCCTCTTGGTGGATGTAAGAAATCGTCAATTGGTTCACGCGGCCACCTTCCATTCCATCCCTTGTTTCCGCAGTTCTGCACCGTCCCACGCTGTCTCCTGCGCGTTGCCCTCGCCGGACGAGTTCACCCGCCTATTAGGTGAATTCCTGGAGCTGACCAAGCCCACTTTCTCCTCCTCGGCCACTAAGCATGGTGTTGAACACCACATTACTATGACTGGCTCTCCAGTTTACGCACGAGCTCGGCGCCTGGAACCCGGCAAGCTCGCGGCTGCGAAGGCAGAGTTTGCCACGATGGAACGGCTGGGGATTATTCGCCGGTCGGTGGATGGCGGCCATGCAGGGACTACCGACACCTTAATGACGCCACTACTCCCGATTGGCACCCGATCCCACACATTCAGGATTTTTCCGCCCATTTGGCGGGAAACTCAATCTTCTCCAAGGTCGACCTCGTCCGTGGCTACCACCAGGTTCCCGTACACCAGCAGGACATCCAGAAAACTGCAGTCATTACTCCCTTTGGACTGTTCAAGTTCCTACGAATGCCATTTGGGCTCAAGAACGCCGCACAGGCTTTTCAGCGACTCATGGACTCGGTCCTGCGGGATCTTAAGTTTTTATTTGTCTACCTGGACGACAACCTGATAGCCAGCTCTACCAAAGAGGAACACGTCAGCCATCTTCGCACCCTCTTTCGGCGCCTCAGCGAACATGGCCTCATAATCAACCCGGCCAAGTGTCAGCTCGGCCTACAGCAGATTGACTTCTTGGGCCACTGCATTACTTCGGAGGGCGCAATTCCGCTGCAGTCAAAGATCGACGCAATTTTGGCATTCCCGAGGCCACAGTCCACCAAGGCCTTCCAAGAATTCCTGGGCATGGTGAATTTCTACCACCATTTTGTACCTAAGGCAGCAGAACTCATGCAGCCCCTCTACAAGGCGCTCAAAGGCAAGGCTGGAAAGGATACAATAGCCTGGACGGTGGAAATGGACACGCTTTCGACAATACAAAAACCGCTCTAGCCAATACAACTATGTTGGCGCACCCTCTGCCAGGGGACACCATCGCCCTTACCAGAGATGCTTCCGACTATGCCATAGGCGCCGTACAAGCACAGTGGGTCAATGGGACGTGGCAACCATTGGTGTTTTTCAGCCGCCAACTCCGGCGCAATGAACGCAAATACAGCACTTTCGTCCGGGAGTTGCTGGCGCTGGTCCTGGCCATCCGCCATTTCCGTTTCTTGTTAGAGGGTCGTCCCTTCACTGCGTTTGTAGATCACAAACCACTGACCTTTGCCATGGCCAATACCGTTGAACCGTGGTCGACTCGACAGCAGCGACAGCTTACTTACATTTCGGAATTCACGACAGACATCCAGCACGTAGCTGGCAAGGACAATTTGGTAGCTGATTGCCTTTCTCGCGTGACCGTACGGGCGGTCCAGCTGGGCATCGATTATGCCCTCATGGCCACCGATCAGGCATCCGACCCTGAAACACAGGCGTATCGCACCAACACCTCTAGCCTCCAACTGGCCGATGTGCAATTCCACGCAGCAGGCACCTCGTTACTCTGCGATGTCTCCATGGGAGATCCCCGCCCGATCGTTCCAGTTGCTTGGCGCCGCCAAGTTTTTGATGCCATGTAAGGGGTTTCAGATCGCAGAGGTTTCTCTCTCTAGAGGCCTCTCTCTCTTGCACAGGAAAACCGTGAGTGGTTCGACCCACCCGCCCCTTAGATTCTGTACTCTGGACTTGGGGGCAGGAACTACAATGTAGAGAAAACTCTTATAGACCAAGTTTGATGAAACAAAATGAAATTTTATTGCATAATGTAGAACAAAACAAATGCAAGCAGATAAGAGAGTACATGGGAGGAAAAAACACAAACAAATCATAACGACACAATACTAACTAAGGCAAATACAGGCCTATTATACTCTACAAAAATCATCATGAAATAGGGAAACACACGGAACATCGAGGGACAACAACTCATGTTAATTATACCCTTAAATGTCCACCCCCTTAAACCTATCTAGATCTGATTATGAAGGGCCAGAAACATGCTCACCAATCCAACTAGGAAGTGCAAGGTTTTGAAACAGGTCTGCGTTTGATCCTTTCAGGCGTCCCGTCTCCACATGGATCGTGGAGCCCCAGCGAGCTGCGCCACACCACTCTCCTATGGTGGGGGTCGGGGACGGCTGGATACCGGCTGGTCTGGATGTCGGCGGGGTCGGGGATCGTTTGCTCGACCCCGGTCAGAGGAGCCTTGGGCTGGCCCCCATCATTTCTTCAGTTTCTTCTTATCTCTTCTCCCGAGCCGGAGCGGGTCGATGGCCTCTCGTTTCGCCAACGGCCCGGGGTTGGTCGATGATCTCCCGATGTTTTACCCCGGGGCAGGATGCTGGCTCGAGCCGTCTTCCTCTCCGATGATGGCCGCTCCGTTTATGGCTTCCTCCCATTTTCCACGATGCTTCCCTCGATGACTTCTTTCTACCTCTGGGTTCCCAGATATACTTCTCACCAGAAGCCCTTATCTCGCGCCAAATCAGGTTAGTCTTTTGTTTTAATTTTGGCGGGCTGGGAGCACAATGGGGTAGTTATTATATTTTAAAATACTTGAGATGGCCGGTAAAGGGCCATCTCTGGTCTGGAATGACCTTCATTGTTTTTAATGTCCTGGTGATGTCTTTAACGGGTCCTTGATGTTCTTCTCATGAATATGAAACTGTTCCCTTTTGTCTGGGTCAACATTTAGATGGCCTTTATCTACAGGCCGGTCTTGACTGGATCTGCATCCAATCTATATGTATATATGTGGGTGTCTGGTTTCGTTCTCTCAGAAACGGCTTCCAGAACTTACATTGGGCTGAATCCAGAAAGCTCTCTGAGGATTTGCAGGAACCATTTTAAAGTGTCCCAATAAGTTGGTCACGGGGTCTGGTGGCCATTTTGTATGCCCCTTTTCCTGGGCTTCTTTTAAAATAGTCTTTAAAATCATTGCCTCGTCTGCCATTTGACCCTTTATAATATAAAGTTCAATTTTGCGAATCCTACACTCCCCCCTGATGATACTTTAACTTACTATACTTCTGGGTGAGCAAAATTTTCTGAAGCTCCATAATCTAACCATCCCCAGTATTTACCTATCTATGACCCCATGACACATGCATTTCCCATTTCAGAAAAACCTAGTGTACATTGAGCATCTACAGATGGCAATACCTTGGAGTTAAAATCTGACAACTTACGTCCAGGCGTGGAGGGGGCCTTGTACCCCTACATCACCTGGTGCATACACACTATCTTTTAATAATAACAGCACATCTAATAAACATCAATAATAAAAAATAAATAAAGCACACACACGAAAATCAAATGTACATGAATACATATCAAAATAATACAGAGGAGGGAGGGAAAACTTTAACTTTATACAGAGCAGCAAAAATCTAAATGGGTGTCTCTTCTTCTACCCGCACATAATGCTCCCTCCATTCCCCTCTATTCTCGTACTTTTGTGAATGTTTGACCTTTTTACAGCGTACAAACAGTAAATAAACTACAATGATAACCTGGCACACTACAAGAATGTGGGAGGCTATCCTAATCCAAGAAGGGACTTCTATATTAGTGAACAGGTCCCACCACGGTGGGTTCACTATATCCAATATGTTTGCCCCTATCTCTAAATCTTCTGCTCCAGTGTATAGAAATGTTTCTGTGAAACAACAACGGCTTTCAATATCTTGGTGAGGTGTTCAGGGAGAGGGGGAATGATATATCCAAAATGTGCAATGAATCGCTGCAGATCGGTGAAATTCTCTTTAACAGTGATGTGAACAGTGGAAGGTGCAGGAATGGGGACAATTCGCTCTTGGGCCACTTGAACTTCTGCCCTTGGCTTGAAACAGAAGCCACTGTCACTAACCAGACACCAACCATGCTGTCCATGTTGGTAGTGGGGCGCTGCAGCGGTGACACAGTATGTCCCACCTCCTATATATGCCACCTGCAGGGGCACATGGCCTCGTGCCATTGCCTCCATGGTGCAATTTATAGGCTCCGCGCCAGCAGTTCTGAACCCGCACTGTGGTTTTGAATGGGCATTCAAGTGCTGGGGACACAGGATGATGTGTGCTCCCCGGTTCCAGCACCCCGAGAGGTCAGTACCCATCATTGCATGCTCCCATCAAACGACGTAAGGTGGGACCCCTGTGTAGCGAATGTGCGCACCCCCCTGAATGACTCCAATGTTCTCCACCCTGTATACCGGGGCGGGTTTAGCTGTCTTTCCCATCACCGGCATTCTTACCACTATACCCATAATGGTGTGATTAGACCGTCCACAGTCCACTGGGACTGGGTAGGCTTCTGAAGCTAGTCTGAGCTGGCATGGACTTAATGCATTCTCAAAAGGGTGGAGGGCTGCGAGGTGCTTGTTGCTGATCCAGGAGGGGACTAAACCTTGTTTCAAATCCTCCAGGTTGCTGCAGCCCTTGCCCAGTAACCACGCCCCGTACAGCACACAAGCTTCGTTCTGCGCAGCCTGATCGGATGCATTCCGATCCTCCCTGATGAGAGCATTTACCATTTTGGTGTGTTTCTCCAGCTCAGCTATTATCTCTTTTAAGTGTAGTGTCATGGCCTGGTCCTCATGTAACTCAGATACCACTACCTTATTTTCATCAGTCAGTATCTTTCTTCACTGTGTTTTCAAACCATTGATTTGGGTTTGCAGCTCCACATCATCCAAAGTGTTGATGACGGATGTCCCTGTATTAAGAGCTGTGAAAATATCATTTACTGCACCCCTTCTTTGTCTCCCTATTCTGTCCAAAACCTCATGTGGTGTCGTGTACAATTCGGCTCTGTCGACATCGGCAAAGTCGAATTCGTAAAACTGTTTAAACATGTTTGTTAGCAGGACCTGGTACAATTGCTCCGTTTCCTTGGGGCACCATGCTGGCAATCTTACCTCGGTGAGGTTTAAAATCACCGAAGCCACCGCATAGTGCACCCCTTGGTACAGTAGCTGATCTGTGGATACCAATACCAATCTGTTCCCGGGTCCCTTTGTCGTGGTGGGGCACCCTTCCTTGAGGGCTTTAGCTACTGGAACTGTGGGCAGGTTCTTGCGGGGTCGGGTGATGAGCTCAGAGGCGTTTACTGGGATCTGAGAGTATGGGACTCCGCACGCCCGTGTGCTGACGTCCCACCTCATTCCTTGTCCAGCATCCTGCCACTGCCTTTGGAAAAAGATGGAGACGCCTGTGGGGCAAGCGCGTTCTGAACCCCACATTCAGATGTAGATCCCCTCATCTGGTTCCCACCATTTGTCCCAACAGACACTCAACCGCCCATGAGGTCCCGTAATAGTCCGATGGGTGTTGTTACCCAGTTTTTCCCACTCAACTGTGGAGTTCGTCATGGTGCTGCTCAACTTGCGCAGCCACCACCAGCGATTCAAAGGTACCTGTCCGTGGCAAACAAGCCAAATCTTCTTCCCGGCGGTGACGCTGATCCTGGGTGTGATGACCCTCACCCTGGGGCACATCAGAGACGCTTCTCTGAATGCAAACCCCGTCTGGCTGGAGTATTCAGTAGAGTTCGACCCCAGCCAGCCTGGCCATCTCCCTTCATGGAAGTAGACATCAGTCTCTTCAGCGTCCCGTGGGCCGGTTCCATCAGTCGCGATGGGGCCTCTGTTGCCAGAGCACCCATAAATGGTGGAGTCCTTAGTGCGACCCCGATAGGCCCAGCTCCACCCGATCATCATGAACGTGATGAGGATCCCTCTCATCTTTCTCCCTATTCCTGCAACAAATTAAACAATGCCGCCAGGCTCCGAGAGATTCTGGCTTAGGTGAAGGCATGATCGGGTCTTTCGACCTCAATCCAAAACAACACACATATTGAGCAGATTTAAAACTACTTATTGTAATGATCAATAACATGTCATTCTATAGTGGACACTAGGTGGAGCCGTAGAGCTGTGTAGAGCTGTATATAGCTGTATGTATAAGACTACACTACCCAGCTGTATGTATATTAATACTACATTACCCATGAGGCACTAGGCTACCCACAAGGCAGCAGTCAAGATGGAAGCCTCTACAGATACTGTACCTAGTCCACATGTGCTCAATAAAGTAACTAGCAAAACCTAGCTGTGTTCATAATAAGAATGTCTATTTATTAATGAACATAAGATGGTACCAGGATGGTGAAGATCTGCTGAAAATTGTGAAAAGCGACATGGAGAATTTGAAGCCACCAGAGCGTTTGAAACTCACAGGAAAAATCGACTACAATTGGCAGACTGTTAAACAACAATTTGAACTCTACATTGCAGCCATCGGATTCGGTACGAAGCCAGACGCAAGGAAGATAGCGTTGCTGCTTACGGTTGCAGGCCCACAGGCGATAGAGGTATTTAATACATTTGTATTTAATCCAGAGGAGAACAGAGAAAAATTAGAATATGTGCTAAAAAAATTTGATGCACATTGCTCTCCTAAAAAGAATGAGACCTATGAAAGATACATGTTCTGTTCAAGGACACAGCAGCAAAATGAGACTTTTGATAGCTTTATAACTGATCTGAAACTGAAAGCACAGACATGTAATTTCTCTGAGCTGAAATCATCCATGATTCGTGACCAGATTGTGTTTGGTATTCATGATAAAAAAAGTCAGGGAACGTCTGTTGAGAGAAACCAAACTAAATTTGGAAAATGCAGTGAAAATATGCCAAGCCAGCAAGCTAGCTCGAAAGCACGCGAAGACTTTCAGTGAAATCAATAATGATGCGATTGTAATGAGTAATAATGCTGCTGTCGGTGCTGTGTCCTACAAGGCAAAGAAACGTGGGCAGAACAGAAATGAAAAGCAATCATAGTCATAGAGTTTTACAGCACAGAAAGAGGCCCTTCGGCCCATCGTGTCTGCGCCGCCCATCCATCCCTGTCCAGTCTAATCCCATTTTCCAGCATTTGGTCCATAGCCTTGTATGCAATGGCATTTCAAGTGCTCATCCAAATGCTTCTTGAATGTTGTGAGGGTTCCTGCCTCTACCACCCTTTCAGGCATTGAGTTCCACATTCCAACCACCCTCTGGGTGAAAAAGTTCCTCCTCAAATCCCCTCTAAATCTCCTGCCCCTTACCCTGAATCTATGCCCCCTTGTTATTGACCCCCCCACTAAGGGGAAAAGTTCCTCTTTATCTACCCTATCTATGCCCCTCATCATTTTGTACACCTCAATCAGGTCCCCCCTCAGCCTTCTCTGCTCCAAGGAAAACAACCCCAGCCTGTCCAGCCTCTCTTCATAGCTGAGGCGCTCCATCCCAGGTAACATCCTGGTGAATCTTCTCTGCACCCTCTCCAAAGCAATCACATCCTTCCTATAGTGAGGCGACCAGAACTGCACACAGTACTCCAGCTGTGGTCTCACCAGCGTTTTGTACAGCTCCATCATAACCTCACTGCTCTTATATTCTATGCCTCGGCTAATGAAGGCAAGTATCCCATATGCCTTTTTAACCACCTTATCTACCTGCTCCGCTGCCTTCAGGGATCTATGTACATGTACACCAAGGTCCCTCTGACCCTCTGTACTTCCTAGGGTCCTACCACTCATTGTGTATTCCCTTGCCTTATTTGTCCGTCCAAAATGCATCACCTCGCACTTTTCAGGGTTAAATTCCATTTGCCACTTTTCCGCCCATTTGACCAACCCGTTTATATCGTCCTGTAGCCGGAGGCTTTCCTCCTCGCAATTTACCACCCCACCAATTTTCGTGTCATCTGCGAACTTACTGATCATACCTTTTACATTCTCATCCAAATCATTTATGTAGATCACGAACAACAAGGGACCCAGCACCGATCCCTGAGGTACCCCACTGGACACAGGCTTCCAGTCACAAAAGCAACCTTCAACCATCACCCTCTGCCTCCTGCCACTCAGCCAGTTTAGGATCCAACGCGCCAAGGCACCCTGGATCCCATGGGCTCTTACCTTCTTAACCAGTCTCCTATGCGGGACTTTGTCAAAAGCTTTACTGAAGTCCATGTAAACCACATCCACAGCATTTCCCTCATCCACCCCACTAGTCACCCCCTCGAAAAATTCGATCAGATTTGTCAGACATGATTTACCCTTGACAAAGCCGTGCTGACTATCCCCGATTAATCCTTGCCTCTCCAAGTGGAGATTAATTTTGTCCCTCAGAATTTTTTCCAATAATTTCCCCATCACAGATGTTAGACTCACTGGCCTGTAATTCCCTGGTTTATTCCTGCTACCCTTCTTGAATAATGGTACTACGTTAGCTGTTCTCCAGTCCTCTGGTACATCCCCTGTGGCCAGAGAGGTTCTGAAAATTAGTGTCAGAGCCCCTGCAATCTCCTCCTTTGCCTCCCACAGCAGCCTGGGATACATCTCGTCCGGGCCTGGGGATTTATCCACTTTTTGGCCCGCTAAAACCGCTAGCACCTCCTCCCTCTCGATGCTAATATGTTCAAGTATGTCACAGTCCCCTTGCCCGATTTCTATGTCTGCATCGTCTTTCTCCATAGTGAACACAGATGCAAAAAATTCATTTAAAACCCCACCTACATCCTCTGGCTCTACACACAGATTGCCACTTTGGTCCCTAATGGGCCCTACCCTTTCCCTGGTTATCCTCTTGCCCTTAATATACTTATAAAACATCTTAGGATTTTCCTTTATTTTGCTCGCCAGTGTTATTTCATGGCCCCTCCTCGCCCTCCTAATTTCTTTTTTAAGTATGCCCCTGCACTTTTTATACTCCTCTAGGGCTTCCTCCGTCTTTAGTCTTTTGTAACTGCCAAAAGCCCCCCTTTTATTTCTAATGCATTTTTGTATATCCCTTGTCATCCAAGGTTCCCTTTGCTTGTTGGTCCCACCCTTGACCTTTACAGGAACATGTTGGCGTTGTACTCTCTCAATTTCCCTTCTGAAAGTCTCCCATTGTTTTGATGTGGATTTTCCTATAAGCAGCTGCTCCCAGTCCACTTTGGCCAGATCCTGCCTTATCATATTAAAATCGGCCTTCCCCCAATTTAGAACCCTTATTTCCGGGCCGTCTTTGTCTTTTTCCATGACCACCTTAAAATCGGAGGATGACATTTTTAATTGTAATCGCTGTGGTTACAAACACCAGTTAAGACAATGCCCAGCGCTTGGAAAAATGTGCACAAAGTGTAATGGAAAGAATCGCTTTGCCAAACTATGCTTTTCAAAAGTAAAAACAACGAAAGGGCAACAAGTTAATGTGATTGAGGACACTGATTTAAGTGAGACATTTTTTGTAGGAATGGTGTCATGTGACGATATCAAAAAAGATACAGAAAATGTGCAGCCCTCAGAAATGGGCAATGCTGAACATAAAGTCAATGCAGTAAAAGTGGACAAATGGATGATCCCACTGCAGATAAATGGAGCATTAGTTACATTGAAACTGGACACTGGGGCAAAAGCAAACTTAATCAGTATGAGTGACATAAAAAATACGAAAGAAAAGCCCAAAATACAGAAAAAGTCAGTACTACTGAAAAGCTATAATGGACAGAAAATAGATAGCTTAGGTGTATGCAGACTTAAAGTGACAGTCAAAGACAAAGTGCATCATCTCATGTTTTCTGTTGTGGCTGAAAGACTTGATTCGATACTAGGTGACAAAGCTTGTGAAGACTTAGAACTGGTCAAGAGAGTCTACCGTATAAACTGTGCCATAAGCAGACGAGATGACTCAGGTGATGAAGCAGAGAGCCCATCAAGGATGAAAAGGCCAAAGGGTATCCATGTCTTCAAAAAGCCTAGTTTCTCCAAGAAGAAAGAAAAAGACTTTAAGGTCAAAGAGAAGCCAAAGGAAGAAAAGCACAAAGAGGAAAAACACAAGGAGAAAAAGGCCAAAGATATAACCACAGCAGATGTTGTTAAGCAGTGGAAAGAGAAAAAGTAAAAGAAGAAGCCTGCACCAGAGCAGGAAGCAGTTCCGGTGGATACTCCTTCTTCCCTCAGGCCAATCTTTGGTGTTCCATTAGCCGAGGCTGCTGAGAGGACTATGCTGTATGATGGGATCCAGCTGCCAGCAGTTTTTTGAGAGTGCATTGACTACATTGAGAGTTATGGCATGAAGAGTGAAGGAAACACTGAAACCCTCTCCAAGCAAAGATCGCAAGGAGACCTCGATCTATACAAGAGCAGATTGATGACAATGCCGCAACTGCATCTTGTCATTCACCACCAGAACAATCTCATGAAGACACATCAGACTTACCCGTGTTGAGAAGATCCACACGTGAAGTAAAAGAGCCTGATAGACTTAATCTTTGAGTACAATGTAAAGCTTTGAAAATGTGTTGACTGTTTTGAAAATGTTTATGTTTATAGAGCACTAACAAAAGTGTTACTAATATTACCTTTATTGTTTTCTTGAAAGTTGATTGATATTGATTTTGTTAAACCTTAAAGGAAGGGGGATGTAATGATCAATAACATGTCATTCTATAGTGGACACTAGGTGGAGCCGTAGAGCTGTGTAGAGCTGTATATAGCTGTATGTATAAGACTACACTACCCAGCTGTATGTATATTAAGACTACATTACCCATGAGGCACTAGGCTACCCACAAGGCAGCAGTCAAGATGGAAGCCTCTACAGAGACTGTACCTAGTCCACATGTGCTCAATAAAGTAACTAGCAAAAGCTAGCTGTGTTCATAATAAGAATGTCTATTTATTAATGAACATAAGACTTATAACTCTAATCACTTTAATATTTACACACCTTAATCTTAAAACTTATACTTAACTTATGTACAGCGCCGCCTGTCCCCGGGCGGCTTGCCTAATCCCTGATTGGACTGCAGCTTGCCGCTCCCTGTGGTGGGGCTGCAGTGACCTGTTGCTTGGGTTCCCCGCAGCCTTTTGCTGTCAATCGGGGACTGCGTTTTGTCAGGGATTTCTCAAGTCGGATAGCAAAATACTGCAGATGTTGGAAATCCGAAATAACAACAGAAAATGCTGGAAAAACTCAGCAGGTCAGGCAACATCCGTGGAGAGAAATTTGAGTTGACGTTTCGGGTCGAACCCTTCTTCAAAACTGGAAAGAAAAGAAAACAGATCGAAGGCAGGGCTGCGATCGGACAAAAGAAGTGAAAGAAACAAAAGAGCTCAAGTCGGCGTTGACTGAGAACGGGGGAATCGGGCCAAGGTTTTACCAGCAGCGGCGTTCGAGTCGACCTGCGAAGAGATACTTTGGGCGTGGCTCCCTTAGCGAGCGGACCTTCGGTTGGGACTTTAGCCCTCACAGCCCGTGGCACCTCCACGGCTGCCGGCTTCGACTCCCTTCCTCCAGGCTCCGCCCCCTTGGGATTTGGGCAGGCTCCTTTAGCGAGTGGACCTTCGGGTGGGACTTCAGCGTTCACAGCCCATGGCTCTTCCACGACTGTGGGCTTCGGCTCCCTCCCCTCAGGCTCCGCCCCTTCGGGAATTGGGCCTGTGGCAGATGGCTCCTCCTCACCTGTCCCCACAGGTGGAGAATCTCTGCCCCCAATTTCTACCTCCCCTACGCTTGAGTCGAGGGCGGGACCTCTGTCCTCCGACTCCACCTCCTCCAGAATCATGTCAAGGGCGGGGCCTTGCTGTTCGGTCTCCTCCTCGTCTGAGTCCCAGGCCATAGGGGAAGCCTCCCCCCAGGTGGGCGGGACAGCTTCTCCTTCCAAGCAGGCAACAACGCCAGCTTGTGTGGTCTGTGGCTCATCGCACGCCTCAGGCTGAGGATCTTTACCCTCAGACCTGGCTTCGGTTGCTGATATTCTTGCACCCGGTTTAAACAGTTTGCACCACTTTATGTGAAACCACTTGTTGCGTCGGGACACCTCCACTGCGCGACTGACGGGGACCGGTGGATTTTGCACCGATTCCTGTCAATCCTGGTCTGTGCCTCTCTCGCCAGTGCGGAGGGTCAGACCCAGGAATTTGACTTCCCGCCGGCCGACCTGTGCTTTCATTGGGTTGGCCGTGGCATCCTCTACCCCTTTCATGCTCGCACCCACTCCCCAGAGACAGTGATTTCTCAGGTCCACGACGATCCCGTGGGCTACCAAGAAATCAGACCCAAGGACTCCCGTTCCACCCCCCACCACCCACTTCATCAGTGTACACTTCCACGTGGTGTGGAGTGGTCCTAAACGAATGGAGAGGGGAATGGAATGTGCGCCAGCCTGTTCTTCGCCCGTGAAGCTCGACAGAAGGTATGGGACCCCGGTGGACAGAGGCGAAGCGGTGGAGTTATCTGCGTGGATCACGGTGCACGATGTTCCCGTATCCAACAGATAGGTCCCTTTTACCTCCTCCACTTCTATCTCCACGAGGGGTCGTCTCCATACATCATATCGCAGCGCACACAGGTAGATGGGCTGCGCTGGCCCCAGTCATTTGGGTACAGGAGTCGGGGTTTCGGGACCGACAAGACCAGTGGTCATGGCTATCTTCCCCTGCAAAATCATCAGAGACCGCATTGTCTCTATGATTGATTCAATCGCAGCGGGATCCATAACTGCACCAACTCCTTGTGCTGGGGCAAGAGCTACGGTTTGGGTTTGGGCAGGTGCTGGGGCGGCGGTCTGGGCTTGGGCTTGGGCTGCGGGAAATTTTCCCTTATTATCCTTCCACGGATTTCTACAGTCCTTGCGCTAATGTCCATCCTTCCCACACGCGTAGCAATTGAGCTTGGCTTGTGCAGGGCGATTCCCCTCCTGATGCCACTCCTTCTTGCTTGGGGCTGCAGGTCTTGCCTCATGCACCTTTCCCTTCTGGGGAAGTGCTTCCTGACGTCTACAATTCTTATACGCAACGTTGAGCTGGCGGAGCACCGTCTCCTCTGTGACACCGGGACCTTGGGGATCAAACCAAGATCTGGCTAGGGCCCGTATCTGCAGCATGCTGTTGGTAACCAAGCAACGGAGCCAATGAACCCGCTGTTCATCGTTCATTGCAACCCGTTCAGGCATGCCCAGACAGCTGCATCGATACACTGGCCACAGCCTTTCTGCGAAAACCCGTGGGGGTTCTCCAGATAGCTGCACGGTCCCTTCTACACGGTCGAACGGACTACCGTCGTCCACTCCCATTACTTCTAAAACTTCCTCCCTGAGATCCGAGACCCTTTCCGTCCCCTCTTACTCTCATCTGAGAGGCACTGAAGGATTGTGCAAACCAGGGAGAAAAGCAACAGTTTCACCTGTTCCTGTTCATCACAGTCATTAATGGCTGCTGTTTCCTCTATCTCCCTGAAATGAATCGAGGGATCTCCCTTTACTGTGAGTCGTGCGAGGTGGCTCACCATGGACCTTAATTGCGGGGCAGCGTAGGGCACCACGAGCTGGTTCTGGTGGGGTCCGACATCGCCATTGGCGGCGTTGGGACCGAACCTCTGGTGCCGAGCGGGACACATTGGTGCCGGTCCCGGCTTTGCTACCAGTGGCTGTTCTTCCTCACATTTCACCTCGGCTACCTCCTCTTTTACCACCCCCTGTTTTTCCGACCAAGCCTCACTATAGCTCGGCAGTGCTGAGGGCTCGGTGGCTGGTACCACAACTACTTCAGCTGGAATCGGCTGTTTCGATTCCTTTAAAAAGTCCATGTGACTGGCTTTCAGGCTGACGAGACACACCATGCCTTTTGCCTTAACCAGGACCATTCTTAGGTCCTCTATGGTCTTTTGGCAGGGGCCGTGGTCTGTGCTCTCAAACCCGTGTTCGAGGGCTAGCTTGTAAGTTGCCTTAACTTCCACTACTCTCTCCTCCTGCGCTCTTAGCTGTTGTGCGAGGCGGGCGTTATTCTCCCGTATCCTCGTTTCAGTGATCTTTGCCTCAGTGACCTGGCACTCCAAGTACTCTATCCTAGCCTGATGTTGACTAGCTAACACTTGGCGTTCCTGATTCAGCGCGTGAAGCGCTGTGATGAGTTTTTCCCCACCCATGGCCTTTTCCTCTATCTCTGCTGCCTGGGTTGTGATCCTGGCTGCCTGTGCTGCAAGGACTCGGCCCAAGATCTGGACCTGCTTCTTGTAACACATCAGCCACACTGCCTTCTCCACTGACTTCTTATGCTCTTTGCTCTCTGTCCACCTGATGGTTGCATCCACCGGAGGCCCATCCAGTAAGAGATCGGAAAGCCACTGCCTAGTGAGATTTACCTTGCCAAAGACATAATCTGCTATCCTCTCATCCATTGAATTTCGACCATTCAAACTTGGATCTAGTACATTGCCATCCTGTTGCCAGAGTCCTGCCGCGGTCGCCATTTTCTGTAAGGGGTTTTAGATCACAGAGGTTTCTCTCTCTAAAGGCCTCTCCCTCTTGCACAGGAAAACCATGAGTGGTTTGACCCACTCGCCCCTTAGATTCTGTACTCTGGAGTTGGGGGCAGGAACTACAATGTAGAGAAAACTCTTATAGACCAAGTTTGATGAAACAAAATGACATTTTATTGCATAATGTAGAACAAATCAAATGTAAGCAGATAAGAGAGTACATGGGAGGGAAAAACACAAACAAATCACAATGACACAATGCTAACTAAGGCAAATACAGGCTTGTTATGCTCTACAAAAATCATCATGAAATAGGGAAAGACACGGAACATCGACGGACAACAACTCATGTTAATTATACCCTTAAATGTCCACCCCCTTAAACCTATCTAGATCTGATTATGAAGGGCCAGAAACATGCTCACCAATCCAACTAGGAAGTGCAAGGTTTTGAAACAGGTCTGCGTTTGATCCTTTCAGGCGTCCCGTCTCCACATGGATCATGGAGCCCCAGCGAGCTGCGCCACACCACTCTCCTATGGTGGGGGTCGGGGACGGCTGGATACCAGCTGGTCTGGATGTTGGCGGGGTCGGGGATCGTTTGCTCGACCCCGGTCAGAGGAGCCTTGGGCTGGCCCCCATCATTTCTTCAGTTTCTTCTTATCTCTTCTCCTGAGCCAGAGCGGGTCGATGGCCTCTCGTTTTGTCAACGGCCCGGGGTTGGTCGATGATCTCCCGGTGTTTTACCCCGGGGCGGGATGACGGCTCGAACCATCTTCCTCTCCGATGATGGCCGCTCCGTTTATGGCTTCTTCCCGTTTTCCACGATGCTTCCCTCGATGACTTCTTTCTACCTCTGGGTTCCCAGATATACTTCTCACCAGAAGCCCTTATCTTGCGCCAAATCAGGTTAGTCTTTTGTTTTAATTTTGGCGGGCTGGGAGCACAACGGGGTAGTTATTATATTTTAAAATACTTGAGATGGCCGGTAAAGGGCCATCTCTGGTCTGGAATGACCTTCATTGTTTTTAATGTCCTGGTGATGTCTTTAACGGGTCCTTGATGTTCTTCTCATGAATATGAAACTGTTCCCTTTTGTCTGTGTCAACATTTAGATGGCCTTTATCTACAGGCTGATCTTGACTGGATCTGCATCCAATCTATATGTACATGTGGGTGTCTGGTTTCGTTCTCTCAGAAACGGCTTCCAGAACTTACTTTGGGCTGAATCCACAAAGCTGTCTGAGGATTTGCAGGAAAGATTTCAAAGTGTCCCAATAAGTTGGTCACGGGGTCTGATGGCCATTTTGTATGCCCCTTTTCCTGGGCTTCTTTTAAAATAGTCTTTAAAATCATGGCCTCTTCTGCCATTCGACCCTTTATAATATAAAGTTCAATTTTGCGAATCCTACAGCCATCCATGGGCTTTCGCATCCTGGCGTGAAAGCATCTCAAAAATGAATGTCGGCTAAGTTCGTCTGGAGAGGAATGCGTAAGGATATCCATGACTTGGCTAACACCTGCGTCGTCTGTCAAAAGTCTAAGGTGCAGCGTCACGTCAGGGCCCCATTGGCCACGTTCACTGCACCAGAATGTCGATTCGACCATGTCAACGTGGACCTCGTCGGGCCGCTGCCACCATCCCAGGGTTTCACACACATTCTCACCATGGTCGATCGTACTACCAGATGGCCTGAGGCTGTTCCTTTGGCGTCTATTACGTCCGCTGATGTCGCCAGAGCGTTCCTCTCCTCGTGGGTCGCACGTTTCGGCGTTCCGGTGGATATTTCTTCAGACCGTGGTCCACAGTTCTCTTCCAAGCTCTGGAGCGCTGTGGCCCAGGGTCTCGGCACCAAGCTTCACCGCACCACGGCCTATCATCCGCAGGCAAATGGTTTGCATGAACGTTTCCACAGATCGTTAAAGGCATTGCTGAGGGCCAGCCTCCAAGGCGCTGGATGGGTGGATAGGCTGCCGTGGGTCATGTTGGGTCTTCGCACGGCACCCAAAGAGGGCCTGCAATCGTCCGCCGCGGAGCTCGTGTACGGCCAGCCACTCTGCCCACCGGGAGATGTCCTGCCGCTTCCACGTGAGCCATGGTCCGCAGCCGACCATCTCAGCAACCACCAGGAAATAGCCAAAGCTTTCGCGCCTATTCCAACTTTGCATCACGGCCTTCCATCTGCACACGTACCAGCAGAGCTAAGGAATGCTGAATTTGTATTCATTCATCACGATGCCCATAGGGATCCGCTCAACGCCCCTTACACAGGCCCTTTCCGCGTACTGGAGACAGGCGACAAGAGTTTCTCTGTCGACATCGGAGATAAACCCGACCACATATCCATTGACCATCTCAAGCCGGCACACCTGGACATCGACCGGCCAGTAGAGACTGCACAGCCGCCACGCCGGGGCCGACCTCCCACTGCATCCACACCAGACCGAAGGCTCCCATCCGCCAGCCCACCTGCTGTTCAACAACGTCCACTCCAAGAATACAGGAGTCACTCTGACAGGCTTGTCAGACCTCCTAGTCGATTGACTTTTACTGTTAAAGACAATTCTAGGGGGGCGCATATGGCAGAGCCACCAAGGGGACTCTGATCTTATGAACATAATTATCTTTAACAAATTATTAGTTACAGAATGAATCTGTATCTCTGTTCATATTATTGCATGTACATAGAATGAGGCCAAACGCGATGACGTCATCATGTTGATCACGTGATCCTCCAGCGGCGGGAAAACGTGATGACATCATGACGTCCGGCTAGGGAGCCGCCCTAGTCAGTCCTCATGGAGCCAGCAAAAAGTACAGACCTGTAATTCAGCTTTCCTATGTTTTCGTGTTGAAATCTGTTAATTAGTATTAAACATCGTTTGTTTAATAGACTGACTCGACCTCAGTCCTTTAGCTAGGAATCTAGCCATTCCTACAATAGATTGATAAAAAGGACCTCAATTCCCACTGCATCTCTTAGTTTAAAATTAAAAGTTGCAAATTGACTCAGTTTCAGCTGATTGCTGGCCAATATTCTCCACTCTCTCTTCCTGAATGCTAGATTGGATAGTGTTCCATATTCCATGGGCACAGTCTACCCTCTGCCACCTGACCCAAATGGTCATTGTTCATGTGTAAGCCTTGAGGGGAGATGTTGGCAGCCTATTTGGCCTTGGTGGGGATCATAGCCGAGCCCACCTGTGACCTCACCAAATACCCACAACTGTGCACCATCCAAAAGTGGCCGATAACTGGAAATCAGGGGCAGCAACCTTGGTCAATGGTGACCTCACGAGCTCAATTAGTTATGGCTAATTGCAACATCCCGGTGTTCACCATCCCAGCTTAGATGCAACATAAGGGGGCAGAGATCAAAGCTGGGACCTTCCTTGTCCCAGCTCTGGGCACCACACCTTAGGAAGGATATATTGGCCTTGGAGGGAGTGCTGCGTCGGTTTACCAGGATGATACACAAACTCCAAAGTTTTAATTACGAGGAGAGCTTACACAAATTAGGGTTGAATTCCCTAGAATTTAGAAGTTAAGGGGTGATCTGATCGAAGTTTTCAAGCTAATAAGGGGAACAGATAGGGTAGATAGAGAGAAACTATTTCCGCTGGTTGGGGAGTCTAGGTCGAGAGGGCAGAGTCTAAAAATTAGAGCCAGACCATTCAGGAGTGAAATTAGGAAATACTTCTACACACAAAGGGTGGGAGAAGTTTGGAACTCTCTTCCGCAAACGGCAGTTGATGCTAGATTAATTGTTCATGTTAAATCTGAGATTGATAGATTTTTGTTAACCAAATGTATTAAGGGATATGGGGAAATGAAGATATATGGATTTAGGTCACAGATCAGCCATGATCTCATTGAATGGTGGAACAGGATCGAGGGGCTGAATGGCCTGCTCCTGCTCCTATGATCCTATGTTGTCTCTATGGTTCAGCTACTCTCTGCATAAATTCACTGAGCCATTAGTCAGCTGACTGCTGTAGCCATTCATTGAGGAACTACTGATTGGTTGCATTCATTAAACTCCCCGCCATTTTGTGTAAATATTTGAATGTTGCTAACATCAGTGTAGATAATGTTTTAGAGTAGTTATAGGGTCCATCAGTGTGAGTAACCTGAGCAAGAATCAGCAGAGATATAAATCGCCAGCCAGATATATCAGACCCTCCCATATATGTTGTAAAAAGTAACAATGCAAAAGGTGAAAATCTGAAATGAAAATAGAAAATGCTGGAATTACACGATGCAAGCTCAGTAATGTTAGCTCAGCTTCCTCTTACTCTCAGGCTCAGTAATGTTAGCTCAGCTCCCTCTTACTCTCAGGCTCAGTAATGTTAGCTCAGCTCCCTCTTACTCTCAGGCTCAGTAAGGTTAGCTCAGCTCCCTCTTACTCTCAGGCTCAGTAATGTTAGCTCAGCTCCCTCTTACTCTCAGGCTCAGTAATGTTAGCTCAGCTTCCTCTTACTCTCAGGCTGAGTAATGTTAGCTCAGCTCCCTCTTACGGTCAGGCTCAGTAACGTTAGCTCAGCTCCCTCTTACTCTCAGGCTCAGTACTGTTAGCTCAGCTCCCTCTTACTCTCAGGCTCAGTAATGTTAGCTCAGCTCTCTCTTACTCTCAGGCTCAGTACTGTTAGCTCAGCTCCCTCTTACTCTCAGGCTCAGTAATATTAGCTCAGCTCCCTCTTACTCTCAGGCTCAGTAATGTTAGCTCAGCTTCCTCTTACTCTCAGGCTCAGTAATGTTAGCTCAGCTCCCTCTTACTCTCAGGCTCAGTAATGTTAGCTCAGCTCCCTCTTACGGTCAGGCTCAGTAACGTCAGCTCAGCTCCCTCTTACTCTCAGGCTCAGTACTGTTAGCTCAGCTCCCTCTTACTCTCAGGCTCAGTAATGTTAGCTCAGCTCCCTCTTACTCTCAGGCTCAGTAATATTAGCTCAGCTCCCTCTTACTCTCAGGCTCAGTAACGTTAGCTCAGCTCCCTCTTACTCTCAGGTTCAGTAACGTCAGCTCAGCTCCCTCTTACTCTCAGGCTCAGTAACGTCAGCTCAGCTCCCTCTTACGGTCAGGCTCAGTAATGTTAGCTCAGCTCCCTCTTACTCTCAGGTTCAGTAACGTTAGCTCAGCTCCCTCTTACTCTCAGGCTCAGTAATGTTAGCTCAGCTCCCTCTTACTCTCAGGCTCAGTAACGTCAGCTCAGCTCCCTCTTACTCTCAGGCTCAATAATGTTAGCTCAGCTCCCTCTTACTCTCAGGCTCAGTAACGTTAGCTCCACTCCCTCTTACTCTCAGGCTCAGTAATGCTAGCTCAGCTTCCGATTACACTCAGACTCAGTAATGTTAGCTCAGCTCCCTCTTACTCCCAGGCTCAGTAATGTTAGCTCAGCTCCCTCTTACTCTCAAGCTCAGTAATTTGGAAAAATAACTTGTATTTCTGGTATGCCTGTCACAGTGTTTGGGTGTTCCAAAGCACTTTATGGCTATTGAATTAGTTTTGAATGTTGTATTGCTGGAAAATGCAGTTGCCAATTTGAGCATAGCAAAGCCAATCTTTGACCTGATGAAGACACCCTATCACTGCATCTGACACTCGCAGACACCAGCTCAGAAAATGAAATTGCACAGAATTTAGATGGTAGTATGCAGGCGGGATCTGCATGTCGTGAGTCTCTGGGCACGAGTGGGCTGCATCCGGGCCAGGGGGAAAGGATAGCTCGGGTCCAGTTCCCCAGAGTTCGCCATGAGTTCTGCTCCACAGGACTCAGATGATGACCTCGATGGTGCTGCTGACTTTCAGTATGGGAGACTACAGATGGCCTAACAGGATGACCTCAAGCAGCTCTGGACCTAGAAGGCACGGCTGTGGACTGCATCACCTCGGCATGGGTGGCTGCAGTCTGTGCTAGCTTGCTGACAGGCAGCAGCAAGGACACTGGCAGAGTGGCAGTGGTGGGAGTAGGAATACTGTCATCCTGAGAGAGGACAGCAGGTTCTTGTCCACGGAGCCACTGCCACTCTTCAGAAGAAGGGTGCTGGACATGCCCATGGAAATGTTCGGTACAATGGCAAGCCTGCAAGAGAGCCTCCTGTCAGTGTCAAGGATCACGGAGGAGTCCGGCTCTAACTTTTGCACTGGGTTTGCACAGAGCTTGGAGCCCATGATTTCCAGGATGGAATGATGGGCAACTCCATGAGAGCATTGTGGACCCAAATATGCTGGTGGGTGTGATGGGCGATCTCGCAGCTTCCATTGCAGCATAGGCAGAAGCGACCCAATGTCTCACTGCTGTAGTGGGAGCGCAGACTGCTGCCATCATCGCTGGGTTTACTAGTGTCGAAAGTGGCTTGCAGGGTGTCACAGCAGGCCAGCAATCTGTCCTCCAATGGACGACTAGGATTGCTGAGGTGCCACCCTGGGCGAATGACAGTGGTTCCATGCAGCAACAACCTGCTGTCCTCTCTCAGGATGATAGCATTCATACTCCCACAACTGCCACTCCGCCAGTGTCTTTGCTGCTGCCTGTTAGCAAACCATCCCAGACTGCTGCTGTCCATGCCGAGGTGCTGCAGAATACAGCCAGGCCTTCTATGTCCAGAGCTGCTCGAGATCATCCTGCGAGGCCATCTGTGGTCTCCCAAACTGAAAGTCAGTAGCCTTCCACCAGCCATGCTGCAGCCACTGGGGGAGCACTTCATAGGAGCACTAAAGTAGGAAAAGGCAGACAAAAGACAGACACTAAGGGAATGCACAAGGGTGATTATTTGACTTTGTGCTTTTAGATAAGCTTACAGTTAACCTCTGTGCCTCTCTTGGCATCTTACGAAGGGCCCATCGAGGCACTCGTCATTGCCTCCTTATGAGCAGCAACCCCAACTATCCTATCCTACTATCTCTCCAACCATCCCGCCCAGCGTGCCCACTGGGGGCAAATCTTGCCAATCACCTCACCATCCAACTCACCCACCCCTCCCCCCTACCACCAGTGCTGACCCTGTGGATGCTGGGGGTGGGTCAGCCATCACCACCCCTCTCCGTATCTCCCTCCAGAATGTCCGTTCACTTGTAACAAGGCCCTTGGCATCTTTGAGCTTATCGTGGATGATTGCATCGACATTATAGCCTTGATGGAAACTTGGTTGAGGTTGACCCTTAAATGAAGCCTCCCCGCCTGGCTAGACCTTCCACCACTTGCCCCACTCAGACCGCCGTGGTGGAGGTGTGGCTCTCATCACCAAATCTCACTTTGGTCTGTCCCCCTACTCCTCCGGCACTTCCTCCGCCTTTGAACATCTAACTTTATTCCACCCCTCTCACCTCTCATTTAAAATTCTCATTCTCTACCGCCCACCCAAGCACCATAATAATGTTATTACTGAGATATCTTCACTGCTTTCCTCCCTCAGCCTCTGCATCGAACAGCTTCTCATCCTTTGTGATTTCAACCTCCATCATGCTCTCTCTCCTCTGAGTTCACTAGCCTCCTATCCTCCCTTAATCTCTCCCTCTATGTAAACTCCCCAAACCATACTCACGGCCACCTCCTCGAACTTGCCATCTCTCGTGGCCTCGCTGCTCCCATTGTGTCAATCGCAGATAAGGCCATCTCTGACCACTTCCTCGTCTCGCTCTCCACCCACATCCCCCTTCCACCACCCCTCAACCCTACTTCCTTCTGTGTCCGCCCCCAGAAAAATCTCTCTCCCAACTCTCTTACAACTGTACTTGTGAAATCCCAACTGTTCAGTCTTTGGTCCTCCATTCACCACAACATTTCTGCAGCTACTGATCTGCTCAACCACACCCTCACCACCACCTTTGATGCCCTAGTCCTTATTAAATCAATTACTCTCTCTCACCCTGGCCGTTCCCCCTGGTACGGTTCTCATCTTGGCTCGATTAAGTCCAAGGGATGCAGACTTGAACGGATATGGCGGACAACTGGCTTAGCCATTCACCGCCACATCTGGCTGGACCACATAAAGCATTATTGGGTCCTGCTCTCAGCTGCTAAAACTGCTCACTATTCCAGAATCATTCTGGAATGCAAAGATAAACCCCGACTTCTATTCTCCACTGCTAACTGTCTTCTTAAACCCCTCTCCCCTGTCTCCTCCACCCTCACCTCCGACAACATGTGTAAGGAGCTCATGGACTTCTTTGTCTCTAAAATTGAGACCGTCCGTTCAGCTGCCTCTGCCACTTTCCTTCCTTCCCTAGACCACTGGGCCCAAACTTCCTCTAAGGTTCCCCCCTGCACTAACCCTGAACTCACATCTTTCTCCAATTTCTCTCCAATCTCCCCACATGACCTCTCCACGCTCATCTTGTCCATGAGACCCACTTACTGCTCCCTCGACCCTATTCCCACCAAACTGCTGACCACCCAACTTCCTTTTCAGGCTCCCATGTTAGCTGACATTGTTAACGGTTCTCTCTCCTCAGGTATTGTCTCCCCCTCCCTCTCCCTCAAATCTGCCATCATCACCCCTCTGCTCAAAAAGAAACAACCCCTGACCCCTCCGTCCTTGCAAACTACCACCCCATCACCAACCTCCCTTTCCTCCCAAATCCGTGCCCAGCTTTCCCGCAACTCCATGTTTGAACCCCTCCAATCAGGTTTCCGCCTCTGCCACAGTGCCAAATCAGCTCTCATCAAAGTAATAAATGACATCCTTTGTGACTGTGATAAACGTAAGCTATCCCTCCTCGTCCTTCTTGACTTGTCTGCTGCCTTTGACATGGTTGACCACTCCATCCTTCTCTAATGCCTCTTCACCGTCGTCAAGCTGGGTGGGACTGTACTCGCCTGGTTCTATTCTTATCTATGTAATCATAGCCAGAGAGTCACCTGCAATGGCTTCTCTTCCCGCTCCCGCATCGTTACCTCTGGCATACCCCAAGGATATATCCTTGGCCCCCTCCTATTTCTCATCTACATGTTGCCCCTTGGCAACATCATCTGAAAACGTCAGTTTCCACATGTACGCCGACGACACCCAGCGCTACCTCACCACCACTTCTCTCGATCCCTCCACGGTCTCTAAATTGTCAGACTGCTTGTCTGACATCCATAGACATAGACATAGAAGATAGGAGCAAGAGTAGGCCATTCGGCCCCTCGAGCCTGCTCCGCCATTTAATGAGATCATGGCTGGATGAGCAGAAATTTTCTCCAATATTGGGAAGACAGAAGTCATTGTTTTCGGCCCCCGCCACAAACTCCATTTCCTAGCCACTGACTCCATTCCTCTCCCTAACATCTCTCTGAGGCTGAACCACACTGTTCACAACCTTGGTGTCATATTTGAACCTGAAATGAGCTTCCAACCACATATCCACGGCCTAACTAAGACCGCCTATTTCCATCTCCGTAACATCGCCCGTCTCCACCCTGGCCTCAGCTCATCTGCTGCTGAAACCCTCATCCATGCCTTTGTTCCTCTACACTTGGCTATTCCAATGCACTCTGGGCTAACTCTCACAAAGTCCCATTCACCCATCACCTCTGTGCTTGCTGGCCTACATTGGCTCCTGGTAAAGCAACGCCTCGATATCAAAATTCTCATCCTTGTTTTAAATTCCCTTCCTATCTCTGTAATCTCCTCCAGCCCCACAACCCCCCAAGATATCTGCACTCCTATAATTCTGCCCTCTTCAGCATCCCTGATTATAATCGCTCAACTGTAAGGGGTTGTGGAGTTATTGTCTGGCCAGTCAGGCGTATCTGAGCTGCTCCAGCCCCGTGCAGTTTCGAATCACTTCCCCTTTGGTGCTGACCTCCAGACTTATTTCAGTAGCTATATAGACAAAATGAGACCAGTGGTTTGGTGCAAAGGAAGCCAATGTTTTATTGAAATAAAGAATAAATTGCAATACAGTGAAAATAATTATGAATACAGCACACTTGCACACTTTTGCTTAATGGGGAGGAGAAAACGGACACATCGAGGGAAAATTGACTAAAATTACAATTTAACAAAATTCCCCTATAATTCCCACCCCTTATACCTATCTAGGTTGCCTTGTAATGGGCCAGAAAGTTTATGCTCACCAGTCTACGATGTTAAAGCGCCTACTCCGTGCCCTGCAGTTTGCCTTGGATACCCCAGATACCCGATACCCCAGATACCAGATACCCCAGTAATTCAAAAGTAACTGCGGCTATTCCACTTCTTTGGGCGGGCTGCTGAGCTGTTCCACTTGAAGGCAGGGCACCGGAGGCGAGGCGGGAGAGAGAGAGAGAATGGCTTCCTGAGAGGCTATCTTTATATCCTATTTGGGAGCCCTTATCTTCGCGCCCAAATCTGGATGTATCTGAGTCACACAAAAGGGACCAATCTGTCCCCATTGACTGTAATGGGTTTGAATGCGTTTCCCATTCATTTGATGGATTGAGAATAGAGCTGACCAGTTTGAAATGTCCCACTGATTTCTCGAGTGCTGGGCAAACAAACCTTAAGTGTTCAGTAAACAATCCATTGTCCTGTGGTCACCCCACAACCGCAATTGATTGACAGCTTCAAGTGCTTAAGCCCTTGAGTCAACACTGTTGAGGGCTTGCAAACAAACAATCCTTTGTTCCATGTCGAAAACTTCCTAAACCGCAGTTGATTGACAGTTTCAAGTACTTCAACATATTCACACAGGCTGGTATTTTTTTCCAATCCTTTGTCAGCCAGTGATGGGAGATATTCAGACAGGCTGTCTTTCTCTTTTGCCACGAGGCCTGACAGCCATCTTTGATGCCCTGGGTTTTTAAGGTACATTCCAACCAGGTTTTCTTTAATCAAATAATCTTCGGGGGCTGCCGAAAATTTTCCGAAATTTCGCGAACCTTACACAACCATTGGTGGCCGGGCCTTCTGTTGCCTAGGCCCTAAGCTCTGGAATTCCCTGCCTAAACCTCTCCACCTCTCTACCTCTCTTTCCTCCATTAAGACGCTCCTTAAAACCTACCTCTTTGACCAAGCTTTTGGTCACCTGCCCTAATTTCTCCTTATGTGGCTCGGTGTCAAAAATTTTTTGTCCTATAATACTCCTGTGAAATGCCTTGGGACATTTTACTACATTAAATGCACCATATAAATACAAGTTGTTGTTTTAATTTGCATTTGATACATTTATTAATTTTGTTTGGAATGTGAGTTTTGTGGTGGCTCTCATTTCAGCTTTGTGCCTACGAGGATGTTGTGATGTTCTGTGACAGAGGGATGGTATGATGGGGAAGTGGTGAACAATGGGGATCTGTGGTTTAATTCACTGGAATTGGAGTCTGATGAGGCGCTCACAGGCAGGAATGGGGATTTTCTGCCTGCCTCCTCCCTTCCTCTTCCTCCTCCTCCTCCTCCTACTTTTCCTCCTGCTACTCCTCCTCCTGAGGAGGTCCCAGAACCCCTGGTGGCAAGGGCTGTGCCCTCATAATGGCCAAGTTGTGGAGCAGGCCACCATGAAATGGGACAACTGCTCCGGCGAGAACGAGATAGCCCCTCCCAAGCGGTCAAAGCAGCTGAACTGTTGCTTGAGCATCCCGATGGTCTGCTCAATGACATTCCTCGTGGCAGCATGGCTGTCATTATATGAGTGCTGGCCATGAGTGGTGGGGTTAGAAACATAGAAACATAGAAAAATAGGAGTAGGAGTAGGCCATTTGGCCCTTCGAGCCTGCTCTGCCATTCAATATGATCATGGCTGATCTTCTATCTCAATACCATATTCCCGCTCTCTCCCCATACCCCTTGATACCTTTTGTGTCTAGAAATCTATCTATCTCCTTCTTAAATATATTCAGTAACTTGGCCTCCACAGCCTTCTGTGGTAGAGTTTTCCACAGGTTCACCACCCTCTGAGTGAAGAAACTTCTCCTCATCTCAGTCCTAAATGTCCTACCCCATATCCTGAGACTGTGACTCCTTGTTCTAGACCCCCCCCACCACCCCAGCCAGGGGAAACATCCTCCCTGCATCCAATCTGTCTAACTCTGTCAGAATTTTATACGTTTCAATGAGGTGGGAGTGGAGGGGTGTCATCAGCCAGGTGCAAAGCGGCTAGCCCTTGTCGCCAAGCAGCCACCCTTGGGTTTGACGTGGTGACTGAAGGATGCTGGCACACTGGACTGGCGCAGGATGAAGGCATCCTGACTGCTGCCAGGATAGTGGGCATTCACCATCATGATGTACTGGGCATGATCACAGAACAACTGTATTAAGTGAGTGGTAGCCTTTGCGGTTATGGAACATCTCAGGATTGGTATACAGTGCCCACAAAGTCACATGTGTGCAGTCGATGGCACCCTGCACCAATGGGAAGCCTGCTAGCCTGACAAAGCCACATGTGTGCTCCTCCTGCTTCTCTCTGTTCAGAGAGAAGACAATGATGTCTCTTCTCCTGGAGTAGAGAGCCACTGTGACCTCCCGGGTGCAGCAATGGACGGCGAACTGGAGGATGTTTGCTATGTCACCTGCTGCAAACTGGAAGGATCCAGTGGCAAAAAAAATTGAGGGCCACGGTGACATTGAGGGCCACTGGCAGAGCTATGGTCGCCCTGCTCTGAGCCTACAGATCTGGTTGCAGGTGGTGGCAGAGTTCTGCGACCACCTCCTTGGTGAAGCGGAGCCTCCTAATAACTGCACTTAAGCCAGGAGCAGTGTAAGAGAAGTGCTCTCGGAAGACCCTAGGTGGGTAAGGCCACCTGCTGAGAGCCCTCCTGCCCCTCTTCCTCCTCCCTCTGTGAGCATCTTGTCCTCTTATTTTCTGCCTCTGCTCCATCTCCCTATCAAACATAAACAGGAAGGAGACTGCAAGTAGAGCCCCCATGACTGTGAGCAAGTGGTGTGAGCAGAAGCCTTTAAATGAGAAGCAAGGCCTTCTCCACTTGCAGCAACACTCCCTGTGACCTCAGTAACTTTAAACAACTTTAGAAAGCTCCAAACAGCTGCACAAACTTAGGCAGAGCCAGTAGAGCTGAAAAAGCAAGTCAGCTGCAAGTTGTTGATGATCCTTTAAATAGCGCCGCTGGAGGCTCTTTCCTGCTGCTGAATGCTTGGTCAGCTGGTCATGATTAGGAGAGGCTTTAAATGGAGCGGCAACGTCCAAATTGATAAACCATGCATCAAATCAGCATTGCACACACATTGACGTCACGATCTGCCTAATCTAAATATCCAGAGTGGACGCTGGCAACGGCAGTGCTGATGACCTCCCCAAAATGGCGGCTGCTGTGGGACCCACCGGAAGCGGTCAGAAGTGAAGCAGCCACCATTTTTTCAACAAAATATAGCAACATAGAAACATATAAGATAGGAGCAGGAGTAGGCCATTCGGCCCCTCGAGCCTGCTTCGCCATTCATCCAAGTTCAGTACCCTGTCCCTGCCATCTCCCCATATCCCTTGATCCCTTTATCCTTAAGAAATATATCTAACTCCATCTTGAATATATTTAATGAATTGGCCTCAAATGCCTTCTGTGGTAAAGAATTCCACAGGTTCACCACTATCTGGGTGAAGAAATTCCTCCTCATCTCTGTCCTAAATGGCTTACACCTTATCTTTAGACTGTGACCCCTGATTCTGGACTCCCCTGCCATCAGGAACATCCTTCCTGCATCTAGTCTGTCCAGTCCTGTCAGAATTTTATAAGTTTCAATGAGAGCCCCTCTCATTCTTCTAATCTCCAGCAAGTATAAGCCCAGTCGACCCAATCTCTCCTCATACGTCATTCCTGCCATCTCAGGTATCAGTCTTGTGAATCTTCGCTGCACTCCCTCCATGGCAAGCACATCCTTCCTCAGATAAGGCGAACAAAACTGCACACAATACTCAAGGTGTGGTCTCACCAAGGCCCTGTACAACTGCAGCAAGACATCCTTGTTCCTGTACTCGAATCCTTAACGGCCGGTGCTAAACACCCAGTTTTCTAGGCCGTTATCTTTTATGACAACCTGAACATGCAGACAGGGTTTCAGTTTAATATCTCACCTGCAAAGACCGAACCTCTGAAAATGCAGCAATCCCTTAGGAATATATTAAACTGTCAGTCTAAATTACATGCGCAATCCTGAGAGAGGTTAGAACTGACCTAAACGGCCCGGGTTAGTGTGGTGTATGTAACCTGTACCACCTTAAGAGAACTACCTTAAGAAGATGGACTACTTTCTCTTGCTACTGTATATTGTAGTACCGGTGGTGACCACACCAGTATATAAGCTCTGTGTAGTAATTTGTAAAGCAGTTCAGCCCTGACCTTCAAGTAGTAAAGACCTGTTTAAGTTTTTCCTGTTGTCTGTGTCCAGTTATTTAAAATAAGTATATCTGGAACACACAGACTCAACAGTGGCGACGAGTCGATCTTACCCAGCGGCAATTGCATCCAAGGCAGCTTCGTCCCCAGAACGGGCGTCGAGAAGAGGCATCCGCCCTCATCATCCTGCTGAGCACCGCATTCGCACGGGAAGCATCGAGAACCCGGGTTGGAATTGCTGACCACGAAGTCCACCATCAGCGACAGGCAGTGATCATCCTTCTTCCACGGCGGTGGGTAAGCCGATCTAGCGACACGGGCAGAAAGTCGGCCGCGTTGTCAGTGGAGAAGGGGGGCGAGACCGGAGGAAAAAGGGCGGAGAACTCGACCGCAGCCGGTGTAAAGGGTCGGGCTGCAATCGGAATAGACGCGCAGCAAGAAAGGAAGCGCTAATACCCACGAGGACAGCGGGGAGTAAAAGCAGCAGCGTCGGGGGAAATTAAGGACCGCTGGGAGGCGAGAACGGCAACAGCGCGGTAATCGCCATTGTAGCCAGCGGGGGAAGAAGACAAGCGCGGGAAAAGCCGCCAAGCGCGGGAAGCCGCCATTTCGGAAAAAAAAAAAAAAATACTTAAAGAAACTTACAAGGATGCCTAAAAATGGTAACATCACTGCTTTTGATAGCGATGTCGAAGATTGGGCCACTTATGTGGAGCGTATTGAAGTTTATTGTACAGCAAATGCGATACCGGCTGAAAAGAAAGCACTAACCCTATTAAACTCGATGGGTGCGAAGACGTACGGATTATTAAGGCACCTTGTAACACCAGATAAACCGGCGGATAAGACTTTCGCGAATATTGTTACTATCCTGCAAGAGCATTTAAACCCCACGCCGCTGCTGATAGCGGAACGATTTAAATTTTACAGAAGAACGCAGCTGAAAGAGGAAAGCAACGCTGAATTCTTAATTGAACTGCGCAAGCTATCAAAGTACTGTCAGTTTGGTACAGGACTAGCAGATGCTCTGAGAGATAAGTTCGTGTGTGGACTATTAAAAGAAGGAACTCAGAAGCGACTGCTAGAGGAAAAGGACCTTACGCTAGATAAAGCTGTCACCATTGCAGCATCGCACGAGGCGGCAGCACGAGGCACCGCGGAAATGCAGCTAAGGCCATCGGAACTCAGCACCAATCAAATGGCATTGGGTGCAGTAAAGTGCTATCGTTGCGGAAGGACAACGCACGATCAGAACCAGTGCTGGTTCAAAGATCAAGAATGCAGAAAATGTGGCAGACTCGGTCACATAGCGAAAGTATGCCGGTCAGGAAAGAAGACCAGCAACAAAAAGTCACCAAAGAAGAAGTACAAAAAAGTACACAAGGTGACAGCGAACAGTTCGGATGAACAGAAGATGGATTCAGACTCCAGCAGTAAGGAACTGGGTTGTCTAAGAATACATAATGTGGGTAACACAGCAGACCACCAAACTATTTGGGTTACACTCCAGATAGCAGGAGTCCAAGTGAAGATGGAATTGGACACAGGATCAGCATTGACGGTCATGAATAAGCAAGATTACAAAAGGTTATTCTCACACATTCCCCTAAGGGATACGGAGATTGTATTAAAAACATACACGGGGCAAAGAGTGTACCCCATCGGAAAGATAAAAGTAAAGGTGGTCTACAAGGGTAAGGAAAGCAAAGGAATGGACTTGTATGTGTTACCTGAGGGAGGTCCACCACTACTGGGACGGGAATGGATCAGGAGAATAAATATGGACTGGCATTCCTTAAAAGCACTAACTGTAGATTCCGGTAAAAACGACGATATCAAACCTAAATGACTGTCCAGAATATTGGACGATGCTAAGGAGGTGTTCCAACAGGGACTGGGAACACTGAAAGGAATTACGGCAAACATCAAGGTTGAAGAACATGCAAACCCGAAATTTTTCAAAGCCAGACCGGTACCTTATGCGATACGACCTGCTGTGGAAGCTGAGCTGGAAGGGCTAGAACGTTCAGGAGTACTGTCAAAGGTGGACTGGAGTGAATGGGCCACACCCATTGTTCCCGTCATGAAGCGTTCATTGAGCAACAAGCTGGGGGAACCGGGGAAGGTTCGCATCTGTGGTGATTTCAAGATCACTGTTAATCCGGTTCTTCACACGGTGCAATATCCGCTTCCGCGGATTGAGGATATCTTCGCTTCGTTGTCTGGCGGGAAACACTTCACCAAGATAGACCTGGCGCAGGCGTACTTACAGATGGAAGTTGATGAAGCGTCACGCCAGTATCTCACGATCAACACGCATAAGGGCTTATATCGGTATAATAGATTGGTTTTTGGAGTGGCATCGGTTCCAGCGATTTGGCAAAGGGCCATGGAGCAGGTATTACAGGGAATTCCTGGCACACAATGCTATCTGGACGACATTCTTATTACAGGAGATGATGATGAGGAACACGTTGCTAATTTGGAACAGGTGCTCACCAGATTGAAAGAGTATGGACTTCGAGTTAATCGCCAGAAATGTGAGTTCTTTCAGAAGCGAATCTCGTACTGTGGTCACGTCATTGACCAGGAGGGGCTTCACAAGTCACCTGACAAGATCGAAGCTGTTGTGAAGGCTCCCGCTCCGGAAAATGTATCCCAGTTGAGGTCGTTCCTAGGGTTGATTAACTATTACCATAAGTTTCTGCCAAATTTATCCACGGTGCTACACCCGCTGAATGCTCTTTTACAAAAGGGAGTGCCATGGAAGTGGAGCGAGGACTGTAAGCGGGCTTTTCACAAAAGCAAGGCATTGATCACCTCTAAGGAAGTGTTGGCTCACTTTAACCCAACGCTGCCTATTCGTTTAGCTTGTGATGCTTCTCCATATGGTATTGGGACAGTGCTATCACATAAGTTGCCAAATGGCTTGGAAAGACCAGTCGCGTTCGCATCCAGATCATTGACCTCCGCTGAGCGCAACTATGCTCAGATAGATAGGGAGGCTCTCAGCCTCGTGTGGGGAGTAAAAAAATTTAATCATTACCTACAAGGCCAAAAGTTTACGCTGCTGACAGACCACCAGCCGTTGGTTTCCATTTTTAACCCTAAGAAGGGTGTTTTGGTGATGATAGCGCAGAGGCTCCAGAGATGGTCCCTTTTCCTAGGGGCACATCAATATGAGATCGAATTCAAAGGTACAAAGCAACATGGTAATGCTGATGGGCTGTCGCGCCTGCCACTACCTACAGCGGAAGAGGCACCGACAGTTGACCCTGTTGAGTTATTTCACTCGACCATCATCGAATGTTTGCCAGTCACCAATGCGAGTATTGAGAGGGAGACCAGGAACGACCCGACACTGTCTCGGGTCTGTGAATTGACAGTGAAGGGATGGCCAGCACATGGCGAACCACTGTTACCGGCATTCTCAGCCAGACGAGAACAGCTGTCCGTTTGTCAAGGAACATTGATGTATGGAACAAGGGTGATTATTCCTCCTAAATTAAGGGAGAGAGTTCTAAAGGAACTGCATGAAGGTCATCTGGGGGGAGTCAAGATGAAAAGCCTTGCTAGGGCTTATGTGTGGTGGCCAGGTATCGACAAACAAATAGAGGATCTGACTAAAAGCTGCTCAGGGTGCCAAAAAGTTCAAAATGCACCTCCAATTGCACCGCTGCATCCATGGGAATGGCCTTCAACCCCATGGCAGCGTGTACATATCGACTTTGCAGGTCCATTCATGGATTCCATGTTTTTGATAGCGGTAGACGCACATTCTAAATGGCCAGAAGTGATTAAGATGGCGACCACTACCTCGGAAAAGACGATCGCAGTTCTAAGAACGATATTCGCAAGAAATGGATTGCCAGAACAGATATGTTCAGACAACGGACCGCAGTTCGTGTCAGAAGAATTCCAGAAATTCATGAAGAAGAATGGGGTGAAACACTATACATCTGCCCCATATCATCCGGCTACAAATGGGTTGGCCGAGAGATTTGTACAAACATTCAAAAAGGCGATAAATGCCATGAGCGAAGACCATATTCCACTACAACACAAGGTGGACAATTTCCTAATGGCATATCGAAACGCCACACATGCAGTGACAAATCAAAGTCCTGCCATGATGTTTTATAACAGGAGGTTGCGGTCCAGGTTGGATTTGTTAAAACCAAATGTGCGTAGGGAAGTCGAAAACAAACAGTTCCAGCATGTAAATAACAAAACCACTCGGAGTTTCGAAATAGGACAACCAGTGTTAGCCCGGGACTATAAGAATGAGAAATGGCAATCTGGAACAATTCGTGCCAGACAAGGACCCCTGATGTACACGGTAGAGATTGGTGAAAACGTAATACGATGTAATGCTGACCAACTTGTAGAATCGAGAACAAGGGTCGAACCCATGGCTACGGCAGAGACACCAGTGGAAGAAATTATTGAACCTGTAGCATCTACCTCAAACGCGAACGTACATGAGGATGTTCAATCCATAAGAGATCAATTAGAGGAGTCACCCCAGCAACCAGAATCAGAGACCCCTGAAAGGCGTTATCCAACTCGGATCAGGAGGCCTCCTCAGAGACTGAATCTTTGAACAGTTGCATGAAAGTTGTATATATGTATCCATGTTATGTTTAAATTGGGGTGTACACTGTTAAGCTAAAAAGGGAGGAATTGTGGTGTATGTAACCTGTACCAGCTTAAGAGAACTACCTTAAGAAGATGGACTACTTTCTCTTGCTACTGTATATTGTAGTACCGGTGGTGACCACACCGGTATATAAGCTCTGTGTAGTCATTTGTAAAGCAGTTCAGCCCTGACCTTCAAGTAGTAAAGACCTGTTTAAGTTTTTCCTGTTGTCTGTGTCCAGTTATTTAAAATAAGTATATCTGGAACACACAGACTCAACAGTTAGAAAGCGGAGAATTGATCACGGTTCCCGCTCCTATGTAGCAACCACTACTGGAAGGTGTATGTGTGGGCTTCAGAATCAGACTCAGTTGTAATATCCCACGGTCAAATAGTCCCAACAAATCTCACTGTCACAGTTTACACATGAGTAATGGTCACTTGAGCTGTTACCAGAGGCCGCCCGTTGACCATAGCTCAGCAACCAGTCAACAGGTTCAGGAGATCAGCAGCAAAGAATAGACTGGCAAGAAAGTATAAAGTGCTGATAATGAAAGTAAAACATGGGCTGTATTTACACTACAAGTTTCCCATTGATGCAAAGCAATTGCAGCTTTGCACTGATGGCAGGCTTGTGAAGAATAAATTGGGTTTTAAGTACAAACTGACTCGAGAGCAAAGTAGAGCACAAATCCCTGGAGGTAGAAGATTGAATCCTGACTCCACAGTCAGGTTCCATTTTGGTTGATTTTATTTAGTTCTGTTCCCCACATGGAGCCTCACCAGCAGCGAGCCTGGTAGTAGAGATGTTATCTGCTTTCCTAACTGTAGTGTATGTACTTTGCAGAAGGAACAATATTCTGCAGCCCCTGTATACTGCAGTACCAGTAGTGACCACCCCTGTATAAAAGCCTGTGTAGTAACTTTGCATAGTTAATTCCAGTTTGTCTCCACTCAGTAAAGACCTGTTATAACCAACTCCTGCAGTCCGCGTCTCAATTACACAATGACATAATACTGGCGACGAGCAGATCCGAACTTACTTACAGTTCTGCACCACCTCATGGGGATCCATCCCTGAAGCGAAGTTGTCAGAGGTCGAGGCCAGAAGGAAGAAAGAAAAAAAAAAAATAAAACAAACAGAAGAAACGGGCGTCAACCGTGGGCAACCGCCTTTGATTCATCGGAGTTGAAGATTTGCAGGAGAGGCTGTCAAGAGCGGGGCTTGGTTATCCTGTCGATGGTGTTCCAGCTAATCAGGCTGGTGGCAGGTAGTACACTGATGCTTCCTGGGCTGCGGTGGGCTAGAGCTCGATCGGGTGGCTTTTCAATGGGGCCGAGCAGCGTTGTCGGGAAGAGGAGAGAGAGAGAGAGGGTGGAGCACACAGGGCGCGGCCGGTGCTACGAAGCCGGGCAGCGTACAGACCCGAGAAGAGGGAGGAAAGTGTCCCGTAGGGTTGCTCCGACGACGGGGAAATAAAAGAAATTAGAAGCGCAGAAAGCCGCGAGGAGCTGCAGTTTGCCACGGGAACCGCAGAGAGCGGCGTTAGCAGCAGCGCGGGGGGAAGTGCGCGAAGACCATAGGGCATCGCCATCAAGGCATAAAACGCCAGCAACAGCGCTAGCAGCAGCAGAGAAGACGGAAAGCGCGGGAGGTGCCATTTTGTTATATCGGGGAAGAAGGCAAAGCGCAGGAGGCGCCATCTTAGATTTCCAAGATGCCGAAGACTGGCAATATCACTGCCTTCGATAATGCAATAGAAGACTGGACCACGTATGTGGAAAGAGTCGAAGTATATTGCGAGGCAAACGAAGTAGCCGATGAGAAAAAGGCATCGGTACTACTAAACATAATGGGCGCAAGAACGTATGGCCTATTGCGGAACCTGATTACTCCAGCCAAACCAATGGCGAAGAGTTTTAACAAAATTGTTGATATCCTACAGGAACACCTAAATCCTACACCGCTGCTGATAGCAGAAAGATTTAAATTCCACAGGAGAAATCAGCATAAAGATGAGAGCAATGCTGATTATCTTACGGAACTACGCAAGCTATCAAAGCACTGCCAGTTCAGAGCAAGACTGACAGATACTCTACGGGACAAATTTGTCTGTGGACTCCTGAGTGAAGGAACCCAGAAGAGGTTACTCTCAGAGAAAGAGCTGACGCTAGATAAGGCTTTCAGCGTGGCAGTATCGTATGAAGCAGCAGCAAGGGGAGCTGCGGAAATACAGCAAAAGCCACAGGAATACGGCACCCACGAAATGACACGGGGATTTGAAAAATGTTATCGCTGTGGCAGAACAACCCATGACCAGAAGGACTGCTGGTCCAAGGACAAAATATGCAGGCAATGCGGAAAGATGGGACACATTGCACGAGTTTGCAGGTCTGGGAAGAAGACTAACGACAACAAAAAGGCTACTAAGGAACAGTACAGGAAAGTACAAAAGATGACGGACAGTAGTTCCGAAGACCAAATGAGCGATAGTGAATCCAGGAACAAGAGACTAAGCTGTCTCAAACTTCACAACTTAATCGCAAAAGAGGATCACCGAACCATTTGGGTCACCCTCACGATAGCAGGGTCCCAAGTCAAAATGGAATTGGATACAGGAACAGCCCTGACCATCATGAATCGATGAGACTATGAGCGGCTATTCTCACACATACCCTTGAAAGAGACATCCATTATCTTGAAGACGTATATGGGGCAAAAATTATACCCCAGAGGGAAAATAAGGGTGCCTGTCGAATACAACGGCAAGGAAATACAGAAATTGTATCTGTACATACTGCAAGATGGTGGACCACCGTTATTGGGACGTGAATGGATCAGAAAGATAAGTTTAGACTGGTACACCATTCAGGCACTGATGGTGGCTGGTAAAAAGGATGACGACGTCACACCTGGACGATTGTCAAAAAAGCTTAGCTAACGCCAAAGTGGTATTTCAACAAGAACAGGGAACTCTTAAAGGCGTAACCGCCTCGATAAAAATAGAAGAGAAGGCAATTCCCAAGTTTTTCAAAGCAAGACCGGTACCGTATGCAATTCACCCAGCCATCGAGGCAGAGCTGGAGAATCTGGAGAATGCAGGCGTGTTATCTAAGGTAGACTGGAGCGACTGGGCGACACCCATCGTTCCTGTCATGAAGAAAACGTTAAACAATAAGTCTGAGGAGCCAAGGAAGATTCGCATCTGTGGGGACTTCAAGGTGACGGTGAACCCAATCCTTCACACAGTACAATATCCTCTCCCGAGGATAGAAGATATTTTCGCCTCACTATCTGGAGGGAAGCGTTTTACAAAAATTGACCTAGCACAAGCATATTTGCAGATGGAGGTTGAAGAATCCTCTAGGAAGTATCTCACGATAAACACTCACAAAGGTCTTTACCAGTATAATCGACTGGTATTCGGAGTAGCATCAGCTCCGGCGATATGGCAAAGAGCGATGGAACAAGTCCTGCAAGGGATTCCGGGGACTCAGTGTTACTTGGACGACGTCCTAGTGACAGGTGAAGATGACAGTGAACACCTTGCCAACCTAGAGCAGGTGCTCACTAGACTAAGAGAACATGGGCTACAAGCCAATCGCCCCAAGTGCAAGTTTTTTAAGAAACAGATATCGTATTGTGGCCACGTGATTGATGAAGAGTGGTTACATAAGTCCCCTGACAAAATTGAAGCGGTAGTTAAGGCTCCAGCGCCTGAAAATGTGTCGCAACTGAGGTCATTCCTCGGATTGGTGAATTACTACCATAAGTTTTTGCCGAATTTGTCCACAATTCTGCACCCACTGAACGCCCTACTACAAACTGGAGTAGCATGGAAATTGAGCAATGAATGTAAGCGGGCCTTTCAGGCGAGTAAAGACCTAATCACTTCAAGAGAAGTATTGGCTCACTACAATCCATCACGACCAATAAGACTGGCGTGTGATGCGTCTCCCTACGGCATTGGAGCGGTACTGTCACATAAATTCCTTGATGGTTCAGAGAGGCTGATAGCTTTTGCGTCACGCTCGTTAACTTCAGCCGAGCGTAACTGCGCCCAGATTGACAGAGAGGCCCTCAGCCTGGTGTGGGGGGTGAAGAAGTTCTATCACTACCTGCACGGACAGAAATTTACTCTACTAACTGATCATCAACATGTTGTCTCCATTTTCAACCCTCAGAAAGGCGTCCCGATAATGACAGCACAACGGCTACAGAGGTGGTCCCTTTTCCTAGGGGCACACCAATATGACATTGAGTACAAAGGAACTAAACAGCATGGGAATGCTGATGGATTGTCGCGCCTACCGTTGCCGACGGTGGAAGAAGCACCTGCAGTGGATCCAGTGGAGATATTCCACTCGACCATAGTCGAATGTCTACCTGTGACGAATGCAAACATAGAAAAGGAAACATGAAATGACCCGACACTCTCCTGGGTCTATGATTTAACGGTGAAGGGATGGCCAGCACATGGCGAACCATTGTTGCCAGCATTCTCGCCGAGAAGAGAACAGCTGTCAGTGTGCAGAGGAACCTTGATGTGTGGATCCAGAGTAGTAATTCCACCCACATTGAAGGATAGAGTGCTCAATGAGCTTCATGAGGGTCAATCTGGGAGGGGTAAAAATGAAGAACTTAGCCAGAGCGTTTGTGTGGTGGCCGGGAATCGATAGAGAAATCGAAGAGATGACCAAGAGCTGTACAGGATGCCAGGAGGTCCAAAACACCCCACCACAAGCCCCTCTACATCCATGGGAGTGGCCCTCCTCTCCATGGCAAAGGGTGCACATTGATTTTGCTGGTCCATTTATGGACTCGATGTTTTTAATTGCAGTGGATGCACATTCAAAGTGGCCAGAGGTAATAAAAATGTCCTCAACCACCACAGAAAAAACTATCACAGTCTTATGAACCATATTCGCCAGAAATGGGCTGCCTGAACAGATTTGCTCCAACAATGGACCACAGTTTGTGTCTGAAGAGTTCCGGAGGTTCTTAAAGAACAATTGTGTTAAGCATTACACATCCACCCCATATCATCCTGCCACCAATGGATTGGCTGAGAGGTTCGTTCAAACATTCAAGAAGGCTATCAAGGCAATGTGTAATGAAGACATACCCCTACAACACAAGGTGGATAACTTCGTGTTTGCCTACCGTGCGACACATGCGGTTACCAACCAAACTCCAGCCATGATGTTCTTCAATCGAAGACTACGATGCCATTTGGATTTGGTTAAGCCAAACATCAGAAGAGATGTGGAGAACAGGCAGTTTCAGAATATGAATGAAAGGCCAACCAGGAGTTTTAAGATAGATCAACCAGTTTTGGCCCGGGACTACCGCACAGAGAAATGGCAGCCAGGAACGATCTGTACATGGCAAGGACCTCTAATGTATACCGTGGATGTTGGAGAGAGCATTGTAAGATGCCATGCTGACCAGATTCTAGAGTCACTGGAAAACGTCAATTCCACACCACGATCTGATACACCTGGTGGTGAAACCGAAGTACCAATTGCATCTACCTCAGAATCGGGATTATTGGAAGCAGATGAACCCAACAACGACGTTGATTCCAAATCAACTCTGCCAGAAGAACCTGATACCCCAAAGAGGCGTTATCCAGACAGAATCAGGAAGCCTCCTCAAAGACTGAACTTATAATTGCTTAACTTCAGCTAATGTATATGACAACTGTAATTGTAAATATGTTATTTAATTATTAATCGAATGTTATGTACTGTTTAGCTAAAAGGGGAGGAATTGTAGTGTATGTACTTTGCAGAAGGAACTATATTCTGCAGCCCCTGTATACTGCAGTACCAGTAGTGACCACCCCTGTATATAAGCCTGTATAGTAACTTTGCATAGTTAGTTCCAGTTTGTCTCCACTCAGTAAAGACCTGTTATAACCAACTACTGCAGTCCGTGTCTCAATTACACACGGACATAATACTAACCACACTTGCTGCTAGCAGTGTAGCGGAAACAGAGCTGGGCAACATCACCCCATATCACTGCAGCATCAGTGTGTCTGAAACTTCTTTCCACCAAAGATACAATGGCAGTGTAAATGCACCTTACCTGCCATCGAATGCTCCAAGTAATTAACATCCTCTCATAGCAGGTATGTTGAGGGCAGCCCTCATTGTTTGAAACTTTATTAATTAAATCTCAGTCTAAATTAAAATGACGGGCCCTGAAAATCCAATGGTGTAAGTAGGGCATTTTGTGCTTGTTATCATTGATATGGCTGGTCCAGTTAATGTCCAGATAAACTGTTTTCGTGGTGATGTCTGAGGGATAAATATTGGCAAATATTGGAGAACTCCTCTGCTCTTCTTCGAATAGCTCTATGGAGTCTTTTTACATTCACCTTGTCTCATGTGAAAGACAGCACCTCTGACAGTGCAGCACTCCCTCAGTATAGCACTGAAGTGTCAGTCTGGATTATGTGCTCAAGTGTCTGAAGTGGTCTATAAACTCTTAACCTTCATGACTCAGATGCGAGAGTCCCGGCACTGACACAAGGCTGACACCTTCATACTTGTCCTTTCAAAGCCATATCTGGTCCAATTACACCACAAATGTAGCTCACGGAATTAAGCAATTTGATTTCACAGACACTGTAGTTATATGTGGCAATTTTGCAAGACAATGCAAAAAGTCACAGGATGGAGTAGGGCTCTATGTTAATAAACAGTGAATGATTGAGAAAAGAGTTGCAATCAGTTTACTAAATGAGTTTGTATTCAGCAGACCATTCTCTAATGGTACCCTTCTTGTTCTTCAGCTGGGCATATTGCACTGCAGACAAATACAGCAGTAAGTAAGACGTTGATGAAAGTTCAAAGAATGTAAATACTGTGGCTCTGAGAACACAAGCCCCATTGGAACAAGTACAAAATCTGATGGTATGCCAAAGCATTACTTTACACTATTACAGAACAGGGCACAGGGTAGCAATGGGTACTTATGAAAGGTGTGTGCAGTATTGATGAATGGTGTGTGCAATACATGACGTTCAAAGAATCACTTATTGTTAATTTTAAAAGCAAGACTATTCACCCCAATCATGCACATTATAAAATAAATACAACTCTTACCATTAACTTCAATCTGGTACGTGATGTAAATTTTTGGCATGTTTTAATTAAATACACGGCAGGTCCATCTTCTGTTATGTTGCCCAATCTTCTGAATAAACAGCGACAGGCTGTTAATTGCTTCTCTCGGGGGATTAAATGTTTTTTCTTTAACGAGAGTGTTCCTGCAATTTTCCATCCAAACTAGTCTTGTTGCTTCACTGACATGAGAAACAGAGCAGGTAAGGCTAACAGGCTAACATTGTCTCCTTCAGCCAGAGGGGGAGAGGGAATCGCTGTCACTGCAAAAACGGAAAGTTTTATTTTCAGTAATAGAGGATTTCAGGATATTTCAGCCCTAAGATATCCACTTTTCATACTTACCTTGTTCAAAGAATTTTTCATAATTGTTAGCAATACAGTAATGGGAAATTGTAATCTTTCTGCCCTGGATCTCTCATCTGTTCTAAGTAATGTGGGTTGGAGCAGCTACTTGCAATCAGTTCAAAGATTAATAGTATAGGATGGAAATTCCCCTCACTATGGGGGCTGCAGGCATCAATGACATGGCTTACATAGAAGATAGGAGCAGGAGTAGGCCATTCAGCCCCTCGACCCTGCTCCGCCATTTAACGAGATCATGGATGATCATCCAAATTCTGTACCCTGTCCCTGCTTTCTCCCCATATCCCTTGATCCCTTTAGGCTTAAGAAATATATCCAATTGCTTCTTGAATATATTTAAAGAATTGTCCTCAACTGTCTTCTGTGGTAGAGAATTCCACAGGTTCACCACTCTCTGGGTGAAGAAATTCCTCCTCATCTCAGTCCTAAATTGTAATGTATGTACCTTTAAGGGGGAGAACTACTTTTTACAGCTCCTGTATCCTGTAGTACTGGCAGTGACTGTTAGATCCGTGTGTTAATGGAGACACAGAATGCAGGAGTTGATTTAACAAGTGTTTACTGAACAAAGTCTGGAGGTGAACTAACTACACAAGACGCTATACAGGCTTATATACCCGAGTGGTTACTACTGGTACTACAGTATACAGGGGCTTCAAAAACATAGTTCCTCTTAAAGGTACATACACTACAATTCCTCCCCTTTTAGATAAATAGTACATAACATTTTAAGTAATCATTAAATAACATTTTTACAAGAACAATAATATACACATTTGCTGAAGTTAATCAATTACAAATTCAGTCTCTCTGGAGGCTTCCTGATTCAGTCCTGATAACGCCTCGGTGGTGTATCAGGTTCTTTTGGCAAGGTCGATTCGGTTTCAATGCCAGTGTCGGGTTCATCTGGTTCCAGTATCACCGGATCGGAGGTAGATACTATGGGTATCTCTGCTTCATCACTAGGCGTAGAGAGTTGTGGTGTAGGTTGTCCTTTTTCGGATGACTCTATGATCTGGTCAGCATGGCGCCTTATTATGCTTTCTCCAATGTCCACGGTATACATCAGCGGTCCTAGTCGTGTGCAAATAGTTCCAGGCTGCCATTTCTCGGTACGGTAGTCCCGGGCCAAAACTGGTTGACCTATCTGGAAGGTTCTAGTTGGCCTTTCATTCATGCTTTGAAATTGCCTGTTCTCTACGTCTCTTCTGATGTTTGGCTTCACCAAATCCAGCCGGCATCTTAGGCTTCTATTGAAAAACATCATGGTGGGGGTTTGGTTTGTAACCACATGTGTTGCATTCCTGTACACAAACAAGAAGTTATCTACCTTATGTAATGATATCAGCAAATAGAGATGGTATTTGCCTGTTTGATTATGATGCCTTAGCAGCATGTTTGCATGTATTGATTGCTTGTGCCTGACCAGCAGAGGGCATGTGACAGAGACAAGCAAGGCAGTTAAGTTTAGTTTCAGTTTCATTCTAGATGCATCACTAGCATGATGTCTCCTGTAACTGCTGTATAAAGAGTTGAACAGACTTTAGATTAAAAGACATTCGATTTCATAAATGTCTCGTCATTGAACCCACAAAGAAATCAATACATGGTGTCAGAAGTGATTGAAAGAGATGAAGAGGAAAAATCTAAAGTGAAATAAGCTCTCCACATATTAGCAAGCCAAAAGAGAACATCGTTACTTACCATTAGAGAATAGCTAACGAAGTGAAAAATGGAAGGTTTACTCCCACCGGCGACGCTTCAGTTGACAGGTAATGTGGCTGAAAATTGGAGGAGGTTCAAACAATGTTTGGGGTTGTATTTATCAGCAATCGGAGCTGACGAGAAAGGTGATAAAATGAAAGCGTCACTGTTCTTACATGTCGTGGGTGATGAAGCGCTGGAGGTGTATAATAACTTCACATTCGCTGCTGATGGAGACAAAATGAAGCTAGATAAAATAATGGAACAGTTTGAGGCCTACTGCATACCTAAACGTAACGTGACGTTTGAGAGGCACAGATTTTTCACATGTGTACAGAAAACGGGAGAGACTATTGATCAGTATGTGACTGAACTGAGAAACAGAAGCAAATCGTGTGAATTTGGGGGACTGACAGACTCGCTGATAAAAGACAGACTGGTGTGTGGTATTCTGAATAATGGTCTAAGGGAAAGACTGCTAAGAGAGCAAGATCTAGACCTGGGAAAATCCATAGCACTGTGTAGGGCTACAGAGACTGTGAAGTTGCAGGCAAAAGAGCTGTTCAGTGACAGTAGCTGCAACGTGGATGCAGTGAGTAAGAACGGACACAAGCCGTTTAACAAAAAGAGCGCCAATGTGAAAAAAGAGGCGTGGCCAGCGAACAAAAATGAAAGGGGCAATCGAAAGTCATGTAGTCGATGCGGTACACAGCATCCACCAAGAAAGTGTCCAGCATATGGTAAAACATGCAATAGTTGCAACAAAAACAACCATTATGCCCGTTGCTGCAAGAACCAAGCGTAACAAAGCAAGGTCCATACAGTAGATGAAAGTGAGATAGAGGAGTTCAATGTAGATGTTGTGTCTGAAAACAAAAAAGAAGAAAGAGACTGGATGTTGACACTAAAAGTGAATGACATACACATTCCATTTAAATTGGATACTGGAGCACAAGTTAATGTGATATCAGAGACTGATTTTAAGAAAATTAGACCCAGTCCAAAGATACATGGAATAAAAGTGAAAGTGACAGGATACTCAGGTACTGATATACCAGTGAAAGGAAGATGCATTGTCAAAGTAACACACAAGGACAGAGAGCACACGCTAGCATTAATCGTGGTGCCAAAGGATGTGCAAGCCATACTAGGTTTAAAAGCCTGTGAGAGACTGAACCTGGTAAAGAGAGTCCTCGTTGTGGAAAGCGAAGGAGAGACAGTCTATGATGAACTCATGAAAGAGTACAAAGACCTATTTAAGGGTCTAGGCTGCATTCCAGGAGAACACACGATCAGAGTAGATAAAAGTATGACACCGGTCATACATCCATGCAGAAAAGTTCTGTTTGCTCTTCAAAAGCAACTGAAGGCAGAGTTGGACAGGATGGAAAGCCTGAACATGATTCGGAAGATAGATGAGCCAACTGAGTGGGTGAGTTCCCTCGTCGTAGTGGACAAAAAGAATGGAAAGCTCAGAATTTGCCTGGATCCAAGAGATCTAAACAGAGCAATAAAGAGAGAGCACTTCAAGCTTCCTACACGTGAGGAAATCATGGCACAGTTTGCAAATGCAAAGAATATCAGCAAGTTAGATGCATCATCAGGATTTTGGCAGATGAAATTGGACGAAGCAAGTTCAAGACTGTGCATGATCAACAGTCCATTTGGCAGATACAGATTCCTAAGGTTACCATTTGGCATTGCCTCAGCTCCTGAACTGTAACACAAAACAATTCATATGATCTATGAGCACCTGGAGGGAGTTGATACATCAATGGATGACATCATAGTATGGGGAACCACGAGAACTGAGCATGACGAGAGACTGAAAAAAGTGCTGGAAGCAACAAGGAAAACAAACCTGAAGCTGAATAGAGAGATATGCCAGCTCAGGGTGACAGAACTGACATTCGTGGGAGATATCCTTAACAGTGAGGGCATCAGACCAGATCCCAGAAAGGTGTCCGCCATTGAGAATATGCCAAAGCCACAATGCAAAAAGGACATGCAGAGGTTTAATGGAATGATCAACTACATGGGGAAATTCATATCCAACCTCTCAGAAAAGATGGTGCCACTGAGAAGACTAACTGAAAAGAACATAGAATGGGAATGGAATCTTGAGCATGAGAAGTCATGGAGCAGTCGAAAGAAACTGCTCACAGAGGAACCAGTTCTGAGGTTTTATGACCCAGCGAGACCCATCAAGATATCATCAGATGCATCACAGAGTGGGCTCGGTGCCGTTCTTCTGCAAAAATATGACCACTGGCAACCTATTGCATATGCATCGCACTCAATGACAGACGCGGAGACGCGATATGCTCAAATAGAAAAGGAGCTGCTCAGCATCACATACGCCTGTGAAATATTTCACCAGTTTGTGGCAGGACAAGCAATCAGTGTAGAGACTGACCATAAGCCCTTGATTGCATTGTTCCAAAAGCCACTAAATAGCTGTCCGCTTAGAATACAAAGAATGATGATCAGGCTGCAACGCTATACACTGAATGTTGCGTACACACTGGGTAAGCTGATGTATACAGCAGACACGTTGTCCAGAGCTGTAGACCCAAGTGAGCCCGCAAACACCACAATGGATGAAAAAGTGAATGCCTACGTGGACATGATCACAAGTGCACTGCCCATAGCAGATGCAAAAATGGAGCTCATAAAGAATGAGACAAACAAAGATGAAACAATGAGACGACTGAGGAAAAGCATCTTGGATGGATGGCCCAACATGAAGCAAGACTGCTCACCTGACATAGCAGAGTACTGGAACTGCAGGGCGGAACTATCAGTGGTCGAAGACATCATCTACAAAGGAAGTAAAATAGTTATCCCAAAGAGTCTGAGAAAAGAGATGTTAAAGAAGATCCATGGAGGACATCTGGGAATCAAAAAGTGTAAGAAAAGAGCATGAGAGGTGATGTACTGGCCACGAATCAACCAAGATGTGACAAATGAGGTGTCAAACTGCACAATATGCCTGAAATATCGAGCAAGCAATCCGGTAGAACCACTAAAGCCACACCCAGCACCAGACAGACCTTACCAGAAGGTAGGCGCTGACCTATTCGTATGTCAAGGGAAGGACTATCTTGTAGTAACAGACTATTACTCCCTGTATCCAGAGGTTTGTAGATGGTGCACCACCACTGCAGATGCTGTGATAACATGTATGAAAGCCATATTCTCCAGACATGGCGTGGCAAGCGAGGTCTTCACAGACAACGGACCTCAGTTTTACAATGCAAGTTTACGGCACTTTGCCAAAGAGTGGGACTTTGTCCACACAACGTCAAGTCCTCACTATCCACAGTCCAATGGACTAGTAGAAAAATCGGTCCAGACAGTGAAAAGACTGATGTACAAGGCAAAAGACAGTGGAACTGACTTCTACCAGAGCATGCTTGTATACCGCACAACGCTGCTCGAGTGTGGTAAGTCACCAGCCCAACTCCTTATGGGACGTCGGCTAAGGTCAAACCTACCCATCCCGGAGAACCTCCTGAAAACAAAAGAGGGGGAGAAAGTGAGGAAGTTCAAAGAACAACAGAAAGAAAAGCAAAAGTACTACTATGACAGAGGAACACAAAACCTACCTGAACTCCACACTGGTGACCAAGTAAGGTTCAAAGAGAAAACAAACACATGGACTCAGAAGGGAACTGTCCTGAGTGAAGTTCAACCAAGATCATACACCATTCAGACAGATGAGGGTGCTGTTCTGAGAAGAAATCATCGAGATCTTCTCATGGGACCAGCCACAGCAGGTCAAGAGACTGATACTGTTGAACAACCTGATCACACAGCTGAGAACACATCATCTGAGGCAACAACTCAGATTCAAGGACAATCAATCAGAAAATCCTCAAGACCCGTGAAGCCTCCTGAGAGACTCATTGAGCAAATTTAAGGACTATTGGTATAGAAGGAAGTAATGTTATCTTATTCTTTCTTCAAGTTCTAGTGTATTGACATATTTCATGTGAACACACAAAGCAAGGTTAAAAAACCTTGATCATGATAATGATAATGTAAGTTCATTAAGTGTTACAGTTAAAATGCAGATTAATACAAAGAAAACATGTTGTTACTTAAAAGTAAAATACTTTTGTTTTAAGAAAAGGAGATGTAATGATATCAGCAAATAGAGATGGTATTTGCCTGTTTGATTATGATGCCTTAGCAGCATGTTTGCATGTATTGATTGCTTGTGCCTGACCAGCAGAGGGCATGTGACAGAGACAAGCTAGGCAGTTTAGTTTAGTTTCAGTTTCGTTCTAGATGCATGACTAGCATGATGTCTCCTGTAAATGCTGTATAAAGAGTTGAACAGGCTTTAGATTAAAAGACATTTGATTTCATAAATGTCTCGTCATTGAACCCACAAAGAAATCAATACACCTTATGTTGTAGATTTATGTCTTCATTACCCATGGCCTTTATGGCCTTCTTGAAGGTCTGGACAAACCTTTCAGCCAATCCATTGGTGGCGGGATGGTATGGGGCGGACGTGTAGTGCTTAACCACATTGTTTTTTAAGAACTTCCTGAATTCTTCGGTTACAAATTGTGGTGCATTATCAGAACACATCTGTTCAGGCAGCCCATTCCTGGCGAATATGGTCCTTAATACTGTGATGGTTTTTTCCGTGGTGGTGGAGGACATCTTTATTACCTCCGGCCATTTTGAGTGTGCATCCACCGCGATTAAGAACATTGAGTCCATAAATGGACCAGCAAAGTCGATATGTACCCTTTGCCATGGAGATGAGGGCCACTCCCATGGATGTAGAGGGGCTTGTGGTGGGGCGTTTTGGACCTTCTGGCATTCTAGACAGCTCTTGGTCATTTCTTCGATGTCTCCATCGATACTTGGCCACCACACAAACGCTCTGGCTAAGTTCTTCATTTTCACTCCCTCCAGATGCCCCTCGTGAAGCTCCTTTAGCACTCTATCCTTGAGTTTGGGTGGAATCACCACTCTGGATCCACACATTAAGGTTCCTCGGCACACTGACAGCTGTTCTCTTCTTTGCGAGAATGCTGGCAACAGTGGTTCGCCATGTGATGGCCATCCCTTCACCGTTAAATCGTAGACTCGTGAGAGAGTCGGGTCATTTCGTGTTTCCTTTTCAATGGTAGAATTTGTCACCGGTAGATATTCCACTATGGTCGAGTGGAACATCTCCACTGGGTCCACTGTAGGCGCCTCTTCCACCGTTGGCAACGGTAGGCGCAATAACCTGTCAGCATTCCCATGCTGTTTTGTTCCTTTGTATTCTATGTCATATTGGTGTGCCCCTAGGAAAAGGGACCACCTCTGTAGCCTTTGCGCTGTCATAATGGGAACGCCCTTTTTAGGGTTGAATATGGAGACGAGGGGTTGATGGTCAGTCAACAAGGTAAATTTTTGTCCGTGTAGGTAATGGTTGAATTTCTTCACCCCCCACACCAGCCTGAGTGCCTCCCTGTCGATCTGGGCATAGTTACGCTCAGCTGAGTTCAATGAGCGTGACGCAAAAGCTATCGGCCGCTCCGAGCCATCAGGGAATCTATGCGATAATACCGCTGCCACGCCGTAAGGGGATGCATCGCACGCCAATCTGATTGGCAGTGATGGGTTGTAATGAGCCAACACTTCCCTGGACGTGATCAAGCCTTTGCATTTATGGAAGGCACGTTTACAGTCTTCGCCCCATTTCCAAACTACTCCCATTTGTAGCAGTGCGTTAAGAGGGTGCAGAACCGTCGACAAGTTCGGTAAAAATTTATGATAGTAATTTACTAATCCCAGGAACGACCTTAATTGTGAGACATTTTCAGGCACTGGGGCCTTTACGACCACTTCAATTTTTTCAGGTGACTTATGCAACCCTTCTTCGTTAATGACATGGCCACAATATGGTATTTGTTTCTGGAAAAATTCGCACTTGGGGCGATTTGCTCGTAGGCCCCGTTCTCTCAGCCTTGTGAGCACCTGCTCCAAGTTGGCAAGGTGCTCATTGTCGTTTTCTCCTGCTACAAGGATGTCGTCTAGGTAGCATTGAGTCCCCGGCGGAATCCCTTGTAGGACTTGCTCCATAGCTCTTTGCCAGATAGCCGGAGCTGATGCCACTCCGAAAACCGGTCGATTGTACTGGTACAGGCCTTTGTGTGTGTTTATCGTGAGATACTTTTTAGAGGCCTCCTCAACCTCCATCTGTAGATATGCCTGTGCTAAGTCAACTTTGGTGAAACGTTTCCCTCCGGATAGTGAGGCGAAAATATCTTCTATCCTCGGAAGAGGATACTGTACCATGTGAAGAACCGGGTTTACAGTCACCTTGAAGTCCCCACAGATGCAAATTTTTCTCTGTTCTTCAGATTTATCATTATTCAACATTTTCTTCATGACCGGGACGATGGGTGTTGCCCACTCACTCCAATCTACCTTGGATAACACGCCTGCTTTTTCCAAATTCTCCAGCTCTGCCTCGATGGCTGGACGAATTGCGTATGGCACCGGCCTTGCCTTAAAAAACTTGGGAATTGCCGCATCTTCCACTTTTATTGAAGCGGTGGCGCCTTTCAGGGTTCCTAGTTCCTGTTGAAACACTTCTTTGGCATTAGCCAAGATTTCTTTTAATCGTCCAGGTATGACGTCATCATCGTTTTTTGTCTTACTGGTCACCGTCAGTGCCTGAATGGAGTGCCAGTCTAAACGTATCTTTCCGGTCCATTCACGTCCCAACAACAGTGGACCACCATCTTGCAGAACGTATAAATAAAACTTCTGTATTTCCTTGCCGTTGTATACAACAGGCACCCTTATTTTCCCTCTGGGGTATACTTTCTGCCCCGTATATGTCTTCAAGATAATGGAGGTGTCTTTCAAAGGTATATGCGGAAATAGCCGCTCGTAATCCCGTCGACTCATGATGGTCAGAGCTGATCCTGTATCTAGCTCCATTTTGACTGGGGACCCCGCTATCATGAGGGTAACCCAAATGGTTTGGTAATCTTCTTTGGCAATTACATTATGTAATTTGAGACAGCTTAGTCTCTTGTTTCCGGAGTCGCTATTGCTCTTCTGTTCTTCGGAGCTACTGTCCATCATCATTTGTACCTTTCTGTACTTTTCCTTATTGACCTTTTTACTGTCAGCGGATTTCTTTCCAGATCTGCATACACGTGCAATGTGTCCCATCTTTCCGCATTGCCTGCATGCTTTGTCCTTGAACCAGCAGTCCTTCTGGTCATGGGTGGATCTGCCGCAGCGATAACATCTCTCGAAACCCCGTGTCATTTCATGGGTGCCGAAGTCTTGTGGCTTTTGCTGTATCTCTGCAGCTCCTCTTGCTGCTGCTTCATATGATACAGCCACACTGAAAGCCTTGTCCAGTGTCAAATCTTTCTCAGAAAGTAGTCTTTTCTGTGTTCCTTCGCTTAGGAGACCACAGACGAATTTGTCTCATAGAGAATCTGCCAGTCCTGCCCCGAATTGGCAGTGCTTTGACAGCTTTCGTAATTCGGTGAGGTAATCAGCGTTACTTTCATTCTTGTGCTGATTCCTCCTGAAGAATTTGAATCGTTCCGCTATCAGCAGCGGTGTTGGGTTTAAGTGCTCCTGTAAGGTATCAACAATCTCCTTAAAATTCTTGTCCATCGGTTTGGCTGGAGTGATCAAGTTTCGTAACAGCCCATATGTCCTTGGGCCCATCAGATTTAGAAGTACCGATGCCTTTTTATCATCCGCTACTTCATTCGCATTGCAATATACCTCCACTCTTTCCACATATGTGGTCCAATCTTCTATATCACTATCGAAAGCAGTAATATCGCCAGTGTTCGGCATCTTGAAAATCTAAAATGGCGCTTCCCACGCTTTTCCTCCGTCCCCGATGGATCAAAATGGCACCTCCCGCGCTTTTCTTTCTTCCCCGCTGAGTTAAGATGGCACCTCCCGTGCTTTCCCACCGCTGCCGCTGCTGCCAACGCTGTTCTCCGCGGTTCCCGTTGCGACCTGCAGCTTTTCGCGGTATTTCTATTTTTTATTTTTATATAACGCTTCAATAGTTTCTCCGTTACTTGGAGAACCGTTCCCGTCGTGGAGCGGACCCTTTGGGACTTTCCCCTTCCTCTGCTCGGTCTGAACGCCGACCTGCTTTGCAGCACCGGCCGCGCCCTGAGTGCTCCACCCTCTCGCTCTCCTTGCTTCTGCTTCCCGACTCGCTGCCCGGCCCCGTTGCAGAGCCACCTGATCGAGCTATAGCCCGCCACAGCCCAGGAAGGATCAGTGCACTACCTGCCACCAGCCCGTTTAGCTGGTGAAACCACAGTTTCCCTTTCTATTTTCCTTGCCTCTGGCTTCGACCTTCGTCTGAGGAATCGATCTCCTTGAGGTGCTACCGAATTGCAGGTAAGTTCATTTCTAACTCGCCGCCACTGTTAGATCCATGTGTTAATGGAGACACGGAATGCAGGAGTTGATTTAACAAGTGTTTACTGAACAAAGTCTGGAGGTGAACTAACTACACAAGATGCTATACAGGCTTATATACCCGAGTGGTTACTACTGGTACTACAGTATACAGGGGATTCAAAAACATAGTTCCTCTTAAAGGTTCATACACTACAGTGACCACACCTGTATATAAACCCTGAGTAGTGATCTGTACAGTCAGTTGCAGTTTGAACCCTCATTCAGTAAACACCTGTTGATCGTTCCCTGCAGTCTGTTGTCTGATTATTGAAGCACACAACATTAATATACACGGATCTAACATTGGCGATGAGCAGATTCAAACCTACCTGCAACTCTGCATCACCTCCCAGGGATTCGCTCCTGGAGAACAGTGGAAGGAGGTCAAGTCCAGAAGCACCGGCGTCGACCACGGGCAACCGCCCAGTCATCCAGCAGAGATTTGAGCATCACAGGGGAGGCTGTCGAGAGCCAGGCTCGGCTTTCCCGTCATGGTGGTCCAGCGAAACAGGCTGGCAACAGGTACTGCGCAGACCCTTCCCAGACAGCGGCGGCTAGAGCCGACCGAGCGGCACAGAAAAAGGCCGAGCAGCGTCGACGGGGGAGAGAGAGAGGGCAGAGCGCACAGGGTGCAGCCGGTGTTCAGGACCGAGCGGCGTCAATGGGGGAGAGAGACGAGAGAGAGCAGAGCGCAGCCGGTGTTCAAGGGCCGAGCAGCGTCAACGGGGGAGAGAGGCGAGAGAGAGCAGAGCGCAACCGGTGTTCAAGGGCCGAGCAGCGTCAACGGGGAAGAGAGCGCGCAGGAAAATGCGAGGCGCTGCCATTGCCACGAGGACCGCAGAGAGCGGCATTGGCAGCAGCGCAGGAGCAGCGCACGAAACCAACAGGGCGTCGCCATTTGCCACGAAGACCGCCGAGAGCGGCGTTGGCAGCAGCGCGGGAGACGCCATTTTAAGCCGAAGCGGGGAAGAAAGGGAAGGGCGGGAGGCGCCATTTTAAGCCAGTCTAACCACACCCAAAAATGCCAAAGAGTGGCAGTATCACAGCGTTCGACAATGAAGTTGAAGATTGGACGACATATGTCGAACGCATAGAAGTATACTGCAAGGCGAATGAAGTGCCAGATGACAAGAAAGTGCTGGTATTGTTGAATTCAATGGGTGCAAAAACGTATGACTTACTACGAAACCTAGTAACCCCAGAGAAGCCAGCAGAAATGGATTTTGAAAACATAGTGTCAATCCTACAGGACCACTTAAACCCCACACCGCTGCTGATAGCAGAAAGGTTTAAGTTTCACAAAAGGAACCAGCATAAAGATGAAAGTAATGCTGAGTATTTAACGGAACTGCGCAAGCTATCGAAACACTGCCAGTTTGGAACGGGACTAGCAGATACTTTAAGGGACAAGTTTGTGTGTGGGCTTCAAAGTGAAGGAACCCAGAAACGGCTTCTATCAGAAAAGGATCTTACGCTGGACAAGGCTTTCAGCATTGCAGTATCACACAAAGCACCAGCACGGGGCGCTGCAGAGATACAACGGAGACCGCAAGAATATGGCACAAATGAAATGTCATACGGAACAGTGAAGTGCTATCGCTGCGGCAGAACAACACACGACCATAATGATTGCTGGTTCAAGGACAAAGTGTGCAGACAGTGTGGAAAAGTAGGACACATAGCAAGAGTCTGCAGGTTGGGAAAGAAAACCAGCAGCAAGAAATCTCAACAGGAGAAGTACAAAAAGGTACATAAGATGACGGAGAGTAGTTCAGACGAACAGAAGAGTGATACAGACTCCGGAAGCAAGGAGCTGGGTTGTCTGAAACTACATAATGTGATCAAAACGGAGGATCACCAAACTATCTGGGTCACGCTCAAGATAGCAGGAGTCCAAGTGAAAATGGAATTGGACACAGGATCAGCCCTAACAGTCATAAACCGAAGGGACTACAAGCGGCTATTCTCACATATACACTTGAGAGATACAAAGATTGTCTTGAAGACGTACACGGGGCAAAATGTCTACCCCAAAGGAAAAATAAGGGTGAACATTATACATAACGGCAAGGAAACACCAAAAAATGGACCACATCCCCTTATATGATAGTGAAGGGATAATTACTAGTCCTAGCCCCTTTAGGGCTAGCCCGGATCAGGCGTATTCCTCAGACATTCACTTTCAACTAAAGTTTGAGGTAGCTGAATCCTAAAGATGCTTAATTGGGTCTAAAGGTCTGGACTATCTCTCCCTAAAAGAAAGGAACAACCTGAAAATGTTACCGTCTTCCAGATAGCACTTTTAATAAGTTTAGCTAGACTGTAATGTTCCAGATATTATGAGGGTCCAGAAAACTCCCCCAGAATTCTGCAACTCCTCACCAAAGAGTGTACAGAGATTGAGTTTGTGAGATTTTGATACAGAAGTCTTATGTGAGACAATTCTAAAAATATATAGATTTATTAATGAACCAACATGTAATTTACAGTTGGTGAGTCAATCTCAACATTAACAGTTCCAAAAAGAGAAAGCTTACAATCTTATTATCAGTGAACCTTACTTTCAAATCTTAACTTCGCTACAGTTTTACAGTTCTTAAAGTTCTATTCAGGATATCCACCAAAATCAAATACCTTTGATCCCCGAGGTACAAAGAGTTGGAAACTTACTGAGCTGCCTCTGAAGCCGAGAATTGCGTTGCCGGATTATAGCGAGTCTGTTCTCCCATTTGAGAGTTCAATATTTATACCCTTTTCCAGTGGTATTTCCTTTAAGGTTTTCTGCTGATGTCAGCTAATTATCTCTCATCAATTTTTCTGCTGACTTCTGCAATTCTTACAATCACTTCAGCTGGTAGCATTACAGAATTATGGCCTAGAAATTCAGTATCACCACTTTTGGGGCGGTAAAGTCGGGCGGCCGCTAAAGTTTGCGCCCGGCGCAAAGTGGAGGCCACTTTGCCGATATTCAGTAGCTTTGGCCAAGGAGTTTGCTCGAGCGCTAAAACTAGCGATGCATGGCTATCTTTAGGCGCTAAGCCGGCGGTGCAGAGTGATACCGCCGAGGCCGGGCGCAGCGCAGGTGCGGTCATTTCTTGATTGACAGCAGACACCCTGGCGCCGGCCAGCTCTTAAAGGGGGAAGGGTCGACTTGGTCTGCTGCCACGCCCTGGATACTGCAGCCCTCCAGCTAGGCCTAAACACTGCTGCTGGAGAGAAATAGCACCAGGAAGGATGCAGAGGGCCCGTGAGCGAGCGCAGCGCTTCTCTGCCCATGATTTAAAGGTGCTGGTTAGGGCTTTGGAGAAGAGACACCATATCTTGTTCCCGGACAGTGGCAAGAAGCCTGCCACCAGGGTGTACAGGAGAGCCTGGAGGGATGTCGCCCAGAGGGTCACAGCCACCTGCGATGTCCCCAGGACTGGTGTCCAATGCCGGAAAAAGTTTAACGACCTCACTCGGATTGTCAGGGTGAGTACCCTTTCCAGTGTCCTCCTCATCCTTGCATGTGCACCTCACATTATGGGCAAAGGGACCTCAAAGCCCTAATGGCCAGCCCTCATCCAGCAGCTATGGCACTGGCATGAACATCAATTGCACTTTCTGCACTTTACACACTGGCCAAGCTATTCGACCATGGGAGGCAGTGCATACAGCAACAGGGCACCACACTGGCCAAGCTATTCGACCATGGGAGGCAGTGCATACAACAACAGGGCACCACACTGTACTTAGAGGCCGTCCTTTCTCTTGCAGGCCAAGCTGGTCCAGAATCTGAGGAGCCGGACTGACACCGGGGGAGGCCGTCCCCAGTTCCAGCAGCTCAGTGACCTGGAGGAGCGCGTATGTCGACTCATGGGTGGCCGGCTGATTGGCCCCGTTGCATGTGGAGATGCCGACCCTGTGCTGGGCCCCAATGGTAAGGACATGACCTTTTGGACCTCTCTCGTTCCCCTTGCACTTCAGATCTACATCCTTTGCCACTGTCCGACCAATGCGCTGAATGCCACCACTCATGCCTCCCTCGCTGACGCCCTGTCCTCACTCTAAAGCTACTCTTGTGCCTTCCTGCTTTCAGCTGGTGAGGGGGAGGTCCCTGAAGCTGCCAGTGACAGTCCCTCGGAAGAGGAGGACGAGGAGGAGCAAGAGGAAGGCGGCCCATCGGGGGAACCCTCATCCGCGCCAGGGGATGGCAATGGAGGGGACACGTCTTCCCTGGAGGAGAGCCAGGGGGAAGTGTTGCAGGGGGGTGTAGCTCCTGTGCCCAGTGGCGTCCAGCCACGCGGGAAGGGTCGGGCAGCTCGGCGGCCTTCTCCCCAGAGGGGGGAAGTGTTGCAGGGGGGTGTAGCTCCTGTGCCCAGTGGCGTCCAGCCACGCGGGAAGGGTCGGGCAGCTCGGCGGCCTTCTCCCCAGTGGGGGGAAGTGTTGCAGGGGAGTGTAGCTCCTGTGCCCAGTGGCGTCCAGCCACGCGGGAAGGGTCGGGCAGCTCGGCGGCCTTTTCCCCAGAGGGGGGAAGTGTTGCAGGGGAGTGTAGTTGCTGGGCCCAGTGGCGTCCAGCCACGCGGGAAGGGTCGGGCAGCTCGGCGGCCTTCTCCCCAGAGGGAGAGTCCGGCCTCCAGTCCGGAGACGGTCCTCGCCCAGGAGGTGCGCCTCCTCGATCAAATGTCCGCGGACTCAGATCGCCGGCACACCGAGTTCATGGGGATTGTGGCACGGTTGCCTGAGGCCATCGAGTCCCTGGCTCATAGTGTGTCCGATTTCAGGGCCTCACAGGCCAGGGGTTTCGAGCAACTCGGGGCAGCACAGGCCAGGGGTTTCGAGCAATTCGGGGCAGCACAGGACGCGAGTCGGGCCGAATTCAGGGCAGCACAGGACGCGAGTCGGGACGACTTCAGGGCAGCACAGGCAGCGAGTGGCCAGTTGATCAGTGGTGCCGTGCAGTCACTGGCTGGTCTGATGCGGGCACAGACCAGGGCAGTACGGGCACTCACTGCTGCCACACTCGCTGTGTCAGCCAGGCATCGCCAGGGCACCCGCCGCGCTGCAGCAGCACAGTGGTCTGGCCTTCAGCAGATTGCTGCGCTTGCTGCAGTGCCAGCCCGGCCGAGTGCCAGTGTCTCAGGCGAGCAGCGAGCGCCTGGCATCAGCCAGCTTGCCCCCATTGCTGCAGCCGCCACTGCCACTCCCCCAGTGAAGCTGCCACGAGCTGCTGGAGAGACTGATGCTGCCCAGCCACAGCTGCAGCAGTCAGCAGCCCGCCCCTCGAGGGCCAGAGCTCATCTAGGCCGACCCCCAAGGGCATCTGCCGTCACGCCATGTGCCCCTCAGGAGCCTTCCCCCAGCCTTGCAGCACCCACAGGGCCCAGGTTGAGGCGGAGCAGCAGGTCGGCCAGGGGCCGGAAAAGGCTGGACAAGGACTCGCCCTCTCAGCACACAAAGTAGAGGGTGTTGCCAAATGTTTTTTTATATGGGGGTGATTGTGTTGTCTATGGGGGGGGTTGTTTTGGTAAGGCCGAGGATGAAGTCCATTTGGATGGAAAAGTTTTGTTATTCATCCCCAGGTTGTGGGAGTGAGTCATGTGTTTGACTGTTTTTTGGGGGTGTTGTCTGTTTTTGGGTTTCATGTGGGAAGGGCCCTGAGTTTGTTCAATAAAGCTTTTTCTTTATTCAGCTTGTCCATGTTTGATGTTTGAAGTGGTTGTTGCGTTAACCGGCTGAGGGCTTGCGGAGCGGCTGCATTCATGTCCCTTCATTGCCACAAGACATTCCCTGACAGGGGGCCTAGAAGTGACGTTCAATAAGTCGCCGACGGACGGCCCTTGGACCTTGTGGCTCCCTCCTGGGCTGGTACTCCTCCTCCTCCTCCTCCTCCTCCTCATGGTCCTCCTGCTCCTCCTCCTAAGGTGGTGGTCCAACGTGAGGTGGCAGTGCCTGAGTCCTGTGGATAGCCAGGTTGTGCAGCATGCAGCAAACGACGACGAACTGGGAGACTCTATCCGGCGAATACTGCAGAGATCCGCCGGAGCGATCCAGGCAGCGGAACCGTTGCTTGAGGACGCCAATCGTTTGCTCTATGATGTTCCTTGTGGCTTGATGGCTTTCGTTGTATGCCTCCTCAGCAGGGGTCCTGGGTGCGCGGAGCGGGGTCATGAGCCATGTACACAAAGGATAGCCTTTGTCCCCGATAAGCCATCCTCTTGGGGGAGGCTGTGCCTGGAACATGTCAGCCACAGTAGTCTGGCGCAGGATAAATGCATCGTGGCTGCTGCCTGGAAAGCAGGCATTGACAGCTAGGATGCGCTGCCTGTGGTCACACACCAGCTGTACATTGAGGGAACGGTAGCCCTTCCGGTTGCGGTAATCCTCGGCATTGTTGATAGGTGCCCGCATAGCCACATGCGTGCAGTCAATGGCGCCCTGCACCATGGGGAAGTCCGCGATCCTCGCAAATCTGACTGCACGCTGCTCCTGCCTCTCCAGGGTCATGGGGAAGGGGATGAATTGGTGTCTCCTTGTGAAAAGGGCATCGGTGACCTGCCGGATGCAGTGATGCATGGCGAACTGGGATATGCTAGCTATGTCCCCAGCAGCGGCTTGGAAGGAGCCGCTTGCATAAAAGTTCAGAGCCACCGTGACCTTCACTTCCACCGACAGAGACGTCCTGCACATCAGCTGTGGACGCAGATCTCTGTGAAGCAGCTGGCAGATCTCTGCAACCACCTCCCTTCTGAAGCGCAGCCTCTTAACACACTGCGCGGCAGTCATGGTGAGATAGGACACCTGCTGGCGGTATTCCCTGAGTGGGTAAGGCCTACGTTGCCGACGCCTGATGCCCCCTCTGCGTCTAGGCATGGCTGCCCTTCTCACACAGCGTCTGCGAGCCCTTCGCACATAATGCTGGAACTGAGGGTTGGCACCCCATGCAGCCCCCATAATATTCTGGCAAACAATGAAATCACAATGAGGCAAATTTCCAAGCTCTGGCCAGAAGCCAAAAATACCTCTCCTATGTTGGCCCAAATCAGTAAGGTCTCTTCCTTGGTCTCTGTCCAGAAATCTGTTGCACAAAAGTCATTGCAGCAAAATGGCTGGCCTTTATAGTTCAGTGTAAGTGCCCTTTAATTAGCGCTCCCCGAGGCCCGCAGGGCCTCTGCTGCGTTCCACTTCACAGTTCTTAGCACCGCCATGCCCACATTGGGCGGGCGCGACTGAAGTTCCGGTTTGGGGTGCACAAAGGGCGTTGCATGACGAAATGACGTCATAAGCTGCGCGCGCAGCTGAGCGCGCGCAAACACTTTGAGCCGGCGCTAAATGTCTACTGAAGTTGGGCGTAGGCGCAGATCGCGCTGCGCCCGGCCGCTAAGTGCCTAGCGCTCGAAGTCTACTCCTCTTAAGGCGCTAACGGCTGGCGAACGCAACTGAATTTCTAGGCCTATGTCTCCTCTCTAGGTGTTCTATGTTTATCTTAACAAACAGTATGACTGCAGGTGTGTTTTACTTGATGTCATTTTTACGAAAGCAGATGTTTCTTACTTTTATGTGCTTCTTTATGGAGTATAAATTAAAGCACCTTATCCAGGGTGAACCATTGTTTCATTCTGAAAGGTTCAGCCTGCCAGAGCCTTTAACCTTCTGTTTCAATAAGGTTATTGATTCAGTGTCAACAACTATCTTATCTCAATAGGCAGAATGCTTTCACAGCTTTTTCATCGTTGGGTTTCTAGATTTCCAAACCCAGTTTGTCATGTTTTAATAAGGCAAGAATTCTTTCATAGAATGGTGTATTTTTCTGAATAGGTTATAACAATTATTCTTTCACAATAGGTGCTAATACCGGTATCGTTGCTATAACATTGATAGAGTTCCTTAGCTCTATTGTGGGTAAACATCGTATAACTGATCACATCCCTTTCAATCATGGACAAGTCTTCCGAATCATCCGACTGGAACCTATCTGTCACCCCACTTGGGCTTCCACTTTCGTAAATTGCCTCATGAATTTTCCACCATCGGGGCCAACACAACAGCGGGTGTCTCCCGCTGCTCGGATTTGGGTCGGGCTTCCTACATTCCCTCGAGGGTTCCCTATCTGATAATACTTTGAATGGTCACTTGTTTCTGCTTTGTAAGAACCACACCCTTGGCCTGGTGGGGCGATCTTTGCATTTTATGCTCACCCTCCCTACCTTCCTGGTCCTCAGATGTGGTTAACCCATACTGTAGCCGAACACGCAGTCTCGCAATCACCCTTGATATACTGGAGGGTAATGTTTTGAGTGGCGCCTCAGGGTGGCGTCTCCGGGGCAACTGCAATCAAACTATTATAGGGAAAATAGTTAGTGGTGGTCCAGTATGCCGAATAGGCTGATGTGGAATCTTCGAGATAGAGCAGAATCCCGATCATTGGCCAGAATAATTCCTTCATTTTATATATCTGCCTGCCTGTGGGGATAAGGGACAAAAATGGAGTGTTACTCCCAGCCTTGCACGCTATGTACACCCATTAATTCAGGCTCTCAATACTGATGTATTTGTTTTTTAAACAAAATGAAACAGGGCTTCCTACTTTTATTTTTCCTGCATTGGGCAATTTTCTCACTCCTACCACTGTCGATGCTTCAAGGGCGTCTTTTATTTCTTTTACTACGCTGCCGTGGGGTAGGTCGGGTCTGTTGGACTTGTCTGTGGACAGGAGGTGGTTCCAGACCTGGGAACATGGAGGTTTCTACAGCTCCCATGTCCTGTCCACCTTCATTTGAATCATAGTGTACCCGTGGAGGCGCCACTTTCAGGCAAGGGTGCCTCATTGGGTGGGGGTTCGCTGTTGGGCAACTCCTCTGAATCATCCCACTGGAGAGGATAAATCCGGCTCACCATGCTCATAATTGTGGCTTGTTGTCTTCTTGACCTGTTGGTGGGCTGAAAAAGCTCCATCTGGTTAATATGAATCCATTTAATTTTCTTAGGTAACTGAACCACATACATCAATGGGACTAGCTTTATCAACAATGCTATATGGCCCCTTGTACAGAGGTTCAAAGAGTCCCACCCTCGCATAGTTTCATACCATTACCTGGCTCCCTACTTTCCCATTCCTGGAGTTTACTCGGAGCCAAGTACAGTTGGTTGTGTTGCTGTGGCTTCCAATGTTGTGGGCGGCCCTCAAGTACAGTTCTTTCAAAGTTCCCCACAGGTCACTCAGAATGTGTCCCGAGTCACCTCCTTAATTTATTTATCAGTCAGAGTGGGGACCAACAGGTGGGTGGTTGTTCACATGGGTTGCCCCGTTACCAATTCATGTGAGAAGTGACACATTCCTTTGGATTCTTTACTGCAGTCAGAGAAATCAATGGTTTAAATCAAACGTGGCCACAGTAAATAATAATTCTAATAGGTCTAAGAGCGTTAAAAAAACAAGCCTGAAGGCTTTGTGTCTTAATGCGAGGAGCATTCGTAATAAGGTGGATGAATTGGCTGCGCAAATAGAGGTAAACGAATATGATTTGGTTGGGATTACGGAAACGTGGCTCAAGGATGGCCAAGGCTGGGAACTCAACTTCCAGGGGTATTCGATATTCAGGAAAGATAGGCAAAAAGGAAAGGGAGGTGGGGTAGCATTACTGGTTAAAGAAGGGATTAACACAATTTTAATGAAGGATATTAGCTCTGATGATTTGGAATCTGTATGGGTAGAATTAAGAAATACTAAGGGGAAGAAAATGTTAGTGGGAGTGGTATATAGACCTCCAAACAGTAAGGCGGAGGTTGGGGATGGCATTAAAAGGGAAATTAAAGAAGCGTGCAATAAGGGCACAGCAGTCATCATGGGTGACTTTAATCTACATATAGATTGGGCTAACCAAATTAGTAACAATACTGTGGAGGAGGAATTCTTGGAGTGTTTACGGGATGGTTTCCTGGAACAATATGTCAAGGAACCAACCAGAGATCAGGCCATCTTAGACTGGGTATTATATAATGAGAAAGGATTAATTAGCAATCTTGCTGTACGAGGCCCCTTGGGTCGGAGCGATCATAATATGATCGAATTCTTCATTAAGATGGAGAATGAAGTACTTGACTCAGAGACTAGGGTGCTCAATTTAAATAAAGGAAACTACGATGGTCTGAGGAGCGAGTTGGGTAGGATTGATTGGGGAATGTCACTCAAAGGGTTGACGGTGGATAGGCAATGGCAAACATTCAAAGACAGAATGGATGAGCTACAGAATTTGTTCATGACAGTTTGGCATAAAAATAAAACAAAAAAGGTGACTCAACCATGGCTAACAAGGGAAATTAGGGATAGCACAAGATCCAAGAAGAGGACATATAAATTGGCCAGAAAAAGCAATAATCCTGAGGATTGGGAACAGTTTAGGATTCAACAAAGGAGGACAAAGGGCTTAATTAAGCAAGGGAAAATAGAATATGAGAGTTAGCTTGCAGGGAACATAAAAATTGACTGTAAAAGCTTTTATAGATATGTGAAGAGAAAAAGATTGGTGAAGTCAAGCGTAGGTCCCTTGCAGTCAGAATCAGGAGAATTTATAATGGGGAGCAAAGAAATGGGAGACCAAATAAATACATATTTTGGTTCTGTCTTCACAAAGGAGGACACAAATAACCTCCCAGAGATGCCGGGGAACATAGGGTCTGATGAAAGGGTGGAACTGAAAGAAATCAGTATTTGTAGGGAAATCGTGTTAGGAAAATTGATGGGACTGAAGGCCGATAATTCCCCAGGGCCTGATAATCTACATGCTAGGGTACTTAAGGAAGTGGCCCTAGAAATAATAGATGCATTGCTGGTCATCTTCCAGAACTCGATAGACTCTGGAACAGTACCCATGGATTGGAGGGTAGCTAATGTTACCCCACTTTTCCAAAAAGGTGGTAGAGAAAAAGCGGGTAATTATAGACCGGTAAGCCTGACATTAGTAGTGGGGAAAATGCTAGAGTCCATTATAAAAGATGTAATTTCAGAGCACTTGGAAAGCAGTGACAGGATCGGACAAAGTCAACATGGATTTACAAAAGGTAAATCATGCTTGACTAATCTACTGGAATTTTTTGAGGATGTAACTGGTAAAATGGATAAGGGAGAACCAGTGGATGTGGTGTATTTGGACTTTTAGAAGGCCTTCGATAAGGTCCCGCATAAGAAATTAGCATGTAAAGTTAAGGCACATGGGATTGGGGGCAAGGTATTGACTTGGATAGAGAACTGGTTGGCGGACAGAAAGCAAAGTGTTGGAATAAATGGGTCGTTTTCCGATTGGCAGGCAGTGACTAGTGGGGTCCTTGGACCCCAGCTGTTCACAATATATATTAATGATCTGGATGAGGGAATTGGATGTAACACCTCCACATTTGCAGACGACACAAAGCTGGGTGGGAGGGTATGCTGTGAGGAGGATGTCGTGAAACTCCAGTACGATTTAGACAGGTTGGGTGATTGGGCAGAAACATGGCAGATACACTATTATGTGGATAAATGTGAGATTATCCACTTTGGTGGCAAAAACAGGAAGGCAGATTAATATTTGAATGGCAATAGATTGGGAGAAGGGGAAGTGCAAAGAGACCTGGGTGTTCTTGTGCACCAATCGCTGAAGGTAAGCATGCAGGTGCAGCAGGCGGTTAAGTAGGCAAATGGTATGTTGGCCTTCGTAGCAAGAGAGTTCGAGTACAGGAACAAGGATGTCTTGCAGCAGTTGTACAGGGCCTTGGTGAGACTGCACCTTGAGTATTGTGTGCAGTTTTGGTCGCCTTATCTGAGGAAGGACGTTCTGGCCATGGAAGGAGTGCAGCGAAGATTCACCAGACTGATACCTGGGATGGCAGGAATGATGTATGAGGAGAGATTGTGTTGATTGGGCTTATACTCACTGGAGTTTAGAAGATTGAGAGGGGATCTCATCGAAACCTATAAAATTCTGTCAGGCCTGGACAGACTAGGTGCAGGAAGGATGTTTCTAATGGCCGGGGAGTCCAGAACCAGGGGTCATAGTCTAAGGATAAGGGGTAGGCCATTTAGGACTGAAATTAGGAGGAATTTCTTCACCCAGAGAGTGGTGAACCTGTGGAATTCTCTGCCACAGAGGGCGGTGGAGGCCAGTTCATTAAATATATTCAAGAAGGAGTTGGATATATTTCTTAAGGCTAAAGGGATCAAGGGATATGGGGAGAAGGCAGAGACAGGGTACTGAATTTGGATGATCAGCCATGATCTCTTTGAATGGCGGAGCAGGCTCGAAGGGCCGAATGGCCTACTCCTGCTCCTATCTTCTATGTTTCTATGTATTCCCATAAGAATTAGGGGAAGTATCTCATCCCACTTGGTGTGCTGTTCGTTTAATTCCTTTCAGAGGGCCAACTTCAACGTACGGTTCATTCTTTCCACAATTCCTGATGACTGCGGGTTGTAGGTCACGTGCCATTTCCCTTCAATTCCAAGCAATTTCAGAGTGGCTTGCATTACCTGACCTGTGAAATGAATCCCTGGTCCGACTCTACCATGCGAGGAAGTCCCCATCTGGAGAATACCTCTCTAACTAGGGTCTTGGCCATCCATGAGGCTGTGGCCGACGTGCACGGGAAGGCTTCTACCCACCTGGTAATCTTGCACCATCAACACTCATCTGACCCCCTGCTTGAAAGATAAAACAGACAATCCATTGTGGCTTTTCTGCCAGCCTAATGGGTTAATTCATCAATTCCGGATTCCCTTCTGGCACTGTGGGGAAATAGCCACTCAAATTAAAAACCTTAAATTTAATAATGTCCAATATCTTTAAATTTCATTCAGCAATAAAAAGTTGTTGTGTGGTGAATTAAAAAAAAAACAGCTATCAGCGGAAAGGGTTAACTCCTTTGCAGGTTTGTAAGAAGGTGGGGCAAATTGTCAGATGCATGCAATTGTGTCACTTCACGTAAATTAAAAAAAAACTCTCCTGATCGAAAAAGACAGTTGGGTTTTCACAATTTAATAGGTTAGTTAACGTTTTTTCAGAAGAAGACAAACACAAATATCCTCAGTCAATGTCACCTTGTGTCACAAGCTTCTTGCAGCTTTCAAGTAAATTTAAAAACTCGTCAATAAAAAAACTGTTATTTTTGCAAAATCTTTGTGCCTTTAAAACTTGCAAAGATTAAAACTTCTAACATTCAAGACATAAACAAAAACATAAACAAAAATACTATCTGAAATTGCTCTGTCCTACGATAAAATAATTTTTATTCTATTGTAGGAATCAACGGATTCCTATCTAAATCACTGAGGTCGAGTCAGTTCAGTAAGTTAACCGAATTTAATTAAACTGGTGAACAAAACAAAAACATGCAGGAGCAACAGCAAACAGGTCTGCACAGTAACTAGCTCCACGAGGTCTGAACCCAGAACCTCCCACCTCTGACGTCATGACGTCATCACGTTTCCCACCACTCGGGGCACCACGTGACCAACGTGATGATGTCATCGCGTTGTTTCAGGGTTTTTACAGAAAGCTTGTTTACACTCAGCAAACGGACATAGGTGCTGTAACATTGCTTTAAAGACAGTTATTCATTTGTACAGGAGTTCATTGGTGGTTTTACCACACTATGAACAAAATCTTCAACAGAGCATGTAACTTTGATTATGTTTCAATTCATACTCAAGGAAGTAGCTACACAGAATTGTGTGTTATGTTTTTAACCTGCATAATTGTGGTGAAACTTCATTAAATCTGTACAAAGGGTTTAACGGCTTTAACGCCATGCACAGCGAAGTGGGTGGAGCTAAAATAAACACAACAGGCACTTTGGGTTGGATTTTTTCAGCCCCAAGGAGGCGGGTATGGAGGCGGGACTGCTGGTAATGTTGCAGAATTTGGGGCGGGTGGCAAACTCACCCCCAACCCACCTCTGTGTCCTCTTGCCAGGAGGTGGGAAGCCATGCTGCCCCGGGTCCCATCTCCTTGAGGTGGGAAAGAGATTAAATCCAATTAGCTGCCAGTTAACAGGAAGTTAACAGGCAGAAAATAGGATTATCCCCATTTTTAGCTCCGAAGTGCAGGCTTCCCGATCTTGGGGAACCCCGCCAGGGTGTAGGAGACGAGAAGGAGGTCAGGAGAAAATCCCGCTGGTTAGCCAGAAGCTGATGGAGGCGGGATTGAAAGCTGGCAAGCAACAGTACCGCCTCCATCAGCTTCTCATTGAGAAAATCCAGCCCTTTCTTTCAAAGACAGACTTTGAGACAAAAGGAATACTGTAACTTCTTAAAATTCATAGTCAGGAAAACTTCCACTCTTTAATACACACCTTCACACAAACTGACATTCCAGCATCCTTTAAGGTTCCTTTCACTCAGCAAATGTTGTGTTTTATTTGTCTCGCCACAGAAGCGGATAGATTCAATGTCAGTAAAACTTTAAGGCCTAGAAATTCAGTTGGGCGCGGCAGCCGTTAGCGCCTTAGGAGGAGTAGATTTCGAGCACTAGGCGCTTAGCGGCCGGGCGCAGCGTGATCTGCGCCTCGCCCCAACTTCAGTACACATTTAGCGCCGGCGCAAAGTCTTAGCGCACGCCCTGCTGCGCGCGCACATCATGACGTCATTTGCTAGTCGCGCCGGCCCATTGTGCGCCGGGTGGCCCGAGCGACTGTGAAGTGGAACGGTACACAGCCCAGCCGGGCCGCGGGGAGCGCAAATTAAAGGGCACTTACCCAGCAGTATAAAGGCCAGCCATTTTGCAGCATTCACTCTTGTGCAACGGTTTTTTGGACAGAGACCAAGGAGGAGGGTTTACTGGTTTGGACCAACACTTGGACAGGTATTTTTGGCTCAGGCCAGAGCTTACCAATTATCTTTGCCTTCATTCAGAGCTCAGTGTTTGCCAGCATATAATGGGGGCTGCATTGGCTGGCAACGCTGAATTTCAGCCTTATGCCAGAAGGGCTTACAGACGCCGTGAGAGAGTGGCAGCCCTGGCTAGACGCAGAGGGGGCAACAGGCGTCGCCAACTGAGGCCTTACCCACGCAGGGTATACCGCCAGCAGACCTCCTATCTGACCATGTCTGCCGCGATGTGTGTTAGGAGGCTGCGATTCCGAAGGGAGGTGGTTGCAGACATCTGCCGGCTGCTTCAGAGAGATCTGCAGCCACAGCTGATGCGCAGGACGTCTCTGTCGGTGGCAGTGAAGGTGACGGTGGCTCTCAACTTCTATGCCACCGGCTCCTTCCAATCCGCTACTGGGGACATCGCTAACATCTCCCAGTTCGCCGTGCATTGCTGCATCTGCCAGGTGACCGAAGCCCTTTTCAGAAGGAGACATCAATTAATCTCCTTCCCCATGACCCTGGACAAGCAGCAGCAGCGTGCAGTGGGGTTTGCAAGAATAGCGGGCTTCCCCATGGTGCAGGGCGCCATTGACTGCACGCATGTGGCTTTGCGGGCACCTCTTGAGCATGCCGAGGATTACCGCAACCGGAAGGGCTACCATTCCCTCAATGTACAGCTGGTGTGTGACCACAGGCAGCGCATCCTAGCTGTCAATGCCCGCTTTCCAGGCAGCAGCCACGATGCCTTTATCCTGCGACAGACAACTGTGGCTGACATGTTCCAGGCACAGCCTCCCCCAAGAGGATGGCTTATCGGGGACAAAGGCTATCCTTTGTGTACCTGGCTCATGACCCCGCTCCACGCGCCCACGACCCCTGCTGAAGAGGCATACAACGAGAGCCATCAAGCGACGAGGAACCTCATAGAACAAACAATCGGCGTGCTCAAGCAACGGTTCCGCTGTCTCGATCGCTCCGGGGGAGCCCTCCAGTATTCGCAGGATCGAGTCTCCCAATTCGTCATCGTTTGCTGCATGCTGCACAACCTGGCTATCCGCAGGACTCAGGCACTGCCACCTCACGTTGGACCACCACCTCAGGAGGAGGAGCAGGAGGAGCATGAGGACGACGAGGACGAGGAGTACCAGCCCAGGAGGGAGGCACAAGGTCCAAGGGCCGCCCGTCGGCAGCTTATTGAACGTCACTTCTAGGCCCCCTGTCAGGGAATGGCTTGTGCCAATGATAGAACATGATTGCAGCCGCTCCGCAAGCCCTCAGCCGGTTAAGGCAACAAACACTTCAAAGATCAAACATGGACAATGTGAATAAATAAAATGGTTTATTGTACAAACTCTGGGCCCTTCCCACATGAAAACCAAAAGCAGACGAAACCCCCAAAAAACACTCAAACACATTACTCGCTCCCACAACCTGGAGAGGATTAACAAAATAGGGCAACTAAAATGGCCGTCATTCTCGGCCTTCGTCAAAAACAAACATCACATCATCGGCCTTCAAAAAACAAACATCCAATTCTCGGCCTCAAGAAACAAACACAAATGGCCACACATTCGACTATTTGGCCCGCTAGGGCGATGCCTTGGCCATCTTTGGGTGGCCCCTGCCCGCCCTGCTGCTCCGCCTCAAAGTAAGGCCATTGGCTGCTGCAAGGCTGGGGGCAGGCTCCTGAGGGGCACATGTCATGACGGCAGATGCCCTTGGGGGTCGGCCTAGTCGAGGTCTGGCCGTCGAGCGGGCGGCTGTTGATTGCTGCAGCTGTGGCTGGCCAGCATCAGTCGCTGCAGCAGCTCCTGGCAGCTCCACTGGGGGACTGGCAGTGGCGGCTGGAGGAATGGCAGCAAGCTGGCGGATGGCAGGCGCTCGCTGGTCGCCTGAGACACTGGCACTCGCCCGGGCCAGCACTGCAGCATGTGCACCAATCTGCCAAGGGACAGACCGCTGTGCTGCTGCAGCGTGTCGGGTGCCCTGGCGATGCCTGGCTGACACAGCGAGTGTGGCAGCAGTGAGTGCCCGTGTTGACCTGTTCACTGACCGCATCAGAGCAGCCAGTGACTGGACGGCACCACTGATCACCTGGCCAGTCGCTGACAGAGCTGCCCCGAATTCCGCCCGACTCGCTGCCTGATCTGCCCGGTATTCCGCCCGACTGGTGGCCTCTGAGGGCCCGAACTCGGCCACACTCCGAGAGAGGGAATCGATGGACTCAGGCAACCGTGCCACTGCCGCCATGAGCTCCGTGTGCCGGCGCTCTGAGTCCGCGGACAAGTCTTCGAGGCATTCCATCTCCTCGGCGAAGAGCATCTCCTGACTGAAGGCCGGACTCTCCCTCTGGGGAGAAGGCCGCCGAGCTGGCCAACCCTTCCTGCGTTGCTGGAGGCCGCTGGGCCCAGCAATTGGACTCCCCTCCGACGCTTCCCCCCTCTGGGGAGAAGGCCGCCGAGCTTCCACCCCCTCCCGCCTTTCTGCAGCCCGCAGGTCCCAGGAGCTCCCCTCCCCTTCGACACTTCCGCCACGCTACCCTGCAGGGAAGACGTGTCCCCTACATTGGCCTGGGTGGCCGCGGCTGAGGGTTCCCCTGATAGGCCGCCTTCCTCTTGCTCCTCCTCCTGCTCCTCTTCGGAGGGTCTGTCACTGGCAAGTTCAGGGACCTCCTCTTCACCATCTGAAAGCAGGAAGGCACAAGAGTAGCTTTAGAGTGAGGAGAGGGCGTCAGTGCGGGATGCATGAGTGGTGGCATTCAGCGCATTGGTCGGACAGTGGCAAAGGATGTAGATCTGATGCGCAAGTGGGACGAGAGAGGTGCAAAAGGTGATGTCCTTACCATTGCTGCCCAGAACAGGGTCGGCATCTCCACATGCAACGGGCCCAATCACCCGGCCACCCATGAGGCGCTCCACGCGATGTTGCAGGTCGGTGAGTGGCTGGATATGGGGTCGGCCTCCCCCGGTCGCAGTCCGGCTCTTGCGATTATTCGCCAGCTTGGCCTGCAAGAGAAAGGACGGCCTCTAAGTACAGTGTGTCGCCGTGATCTTGTGTGCACTGCCTCCCATGGTGGAATAGCTTGGCCAGTGTGTCGCCATGATCTGGTGTGCACTGCCTCCCATGGTGGAATAGCCTGGCCAGTGTGTCGCCATGATCTGGTGTGCAATGCCTCCCATGGTGGAATAGCTTGGCCAGTGTGTTAAGTGCAGAATGTGCAATTGATGCTCATGCCTGTCCCATAGCAGCTGGATGAAGGCTGGCCATTAGAGCTTTCAGGTCCCTTTGCCCATAATGTGAGGTGCACATGCAAGGATGAGGAGGTCACTGGAAAGGGTACTCACCCTGACAATGCGTGTGAGGTCATTTAACTTTTTGCGGCATTGGGCACCGCTCCTGGGGACGTCGCTGTTGGCTGACAGCTTGGTGGCGACATGCCTCCAGGCTCTCCTGTAGACGCGGACCGTCGCCTTCTTGCCATTGTCCGGGTACAAAACATGGCGCCTCTTCTCCACAGCAGCAATCAGCACACTCAGATCACGCACTGAGAAGCGCTGCGCACGTTCACGGGCCTTCTCCATGTCTTCAGGCGCTATTTGGGTCCAGCAGCAGTGTTCAGGCCTAGCTGGAGGGCTCCACTATCCAGGGCGTGGCAGCAGACACAGTCAACCCTTCCCCCTTAAGAGCTGGCCGGTGCCACGGTGTCTGCTGTCAATCACGAGATGGCCGCACCTGCGCTGCGCCCGGCCTCGGCGCTATTGATCACCACCTCCGGCTTAGCGCCCAAAGAGAGGCGTCCAGCAGCAGTTTTAGCGCTCGCCCGAACTCCTAGGGCGAAGCTAATGAATATCGGAGAAGTGGCATCGATTTGGCGGCCGCCGCAAACTTTAGCGGACGCCCCACTTTAGCGCCCCAAAAGTGGCGTCAATGAATTTCTAGGCCTAAGTTTCTCTTTTTTCCCTTTTTTTAAATCGTCATCTCAGCAGCTTTTCCTGGCTCACCAAATCCTTGTTTTTTTCCTTTCTTTGCTGAGTTTTCAGATTGGTTAGCCTGCAACTTAAATCTTTTCCCCTCTTTATCTCCCACTCTCTCTCCCGCTCTTTATGCTTCATCTCCAGTTTCTTAATCCACTTATTACATTCAGTGTGGTCCCCACGAGCAGTCCATTCCTCTCGAGCCTGTTTCTGTGTGACCCTAAACGCAACCTTCAGGTCCTCATTGATCTTTACCGCCTGCTTTGCCCGATGTCTCTGTTTGGATAGTTCTTTTGACAAGGCATCGCACTGATTCTGATTATTTATACACTGGCTCTCGAGGTATTGTTCTTTATTTCGCCACCTCTCCTCCTGTTCCAACTTTTCCTCAAGCCTTTTCCTGCCTTCCATTTCTTCCTCTGTTTCTTTCCTTAACTTAACCTGCCTCTGATGAGCCAATTACCACATGGATTTCCTTAACCTTTGCTGACACATGAACTTTTGTGTCCACTGTTCAGCCTCCAATACTGGATCATCACCGTCTATAATGACCCGGATCCACCTCTCTCGAAGAGGAAACTGCCCTGTCACTTACTTAGTGACTAACTCATCCATTGTCTTTGCCATTGTCTGCTCTGAACGGGTCCCTGTCCGGGCGCCGAAATCTGTAAGATGTGCGGAAATCGTCCCTTGCCACTTCAAATAGTTTCCAAAGTTCAGACCCATCGAACAGACAACACAAAACCCAATAAATCTGTGAAAACCACTTTTACTTAAAAATCAGTAAGAGATTACAAGTAAGCATCCGATAGTTATGTAGCATATAATTCCCAATTATATCTCATCATACACAGAGCTACCCCTTTACTTTAAGCCCAAGCAAAACACCACATATGTACTAACACCAGAAGTGGTCAATCCGGCAGTGACTAGACGTATGATTTCTGGCAACTGACCAGGTCGCCCGGCTGCAGCCCCGAGTGTCTTGAAACAGCATCTTTTATACCCCAAGATGTGGCAACTCTCCCACTGCATACGTGTCCCTAACTATACGGCATTAGTTGTTTTTCAGTTATTCTTATCAATAGCCTGTTAAGCATCCGTGGTCTTCAAGGCCAATTACATTCCACAGTCTGAAGATGTTTCTGTTTTTGCACTGATTCCTCAGCTCAATCATCTGTTCCACAGAACATAATGTCTGTTTTCTATATTTGTTGTAAGAAAATTGGCAGCTTTCACAGCTTACAATTGTACCATCTCAGCAACCAGTCTCTTGGCCTCGTGAAGCATGCTGGTACATAAAATGAGGTCAACTTTTCAAGTTACAGCAAAATGTACAGCAAACAATGTGTTCTACAGTGATTCAGGTTATGCCATTTGATTTTTCTGAAAAGAACTTGTAGCATTACCAAATATATACAGATGATGCATAACAGAGTATGTATGAACTGAATGGCCTGTTTGTGTGCTGTAAATTCTATGTAAAAAGTTGATTTTTAATTTTGAGGGTTTGGTCAGGGTGTACTGAAAAATGGCAGCAGAAGATAGAACTCACACTGGTAAACAAGGATAACAGCAGTAGGTGCATCATTGAGTGAATTAATTGAATGCTGGTGGCTATTAAGGGATAAATTTACCCACATTGACACAGTCAGAGACAGAAACACTCAAGTTTAAGTGACACATTGCATAGTTGAATCATCTTTGTTGGTTATTAGACTTGAGATATTAATTGAGTGGGCAACAAAATTACGTGTAACGTCCAATTCCTTTTCATAATGTACCTGTTTTGTTTTTTTACCTAGCATCTGCAGAAGCTGTGAAAGGATTGTTGAAACAATATTAAGAGAACCATTTCTGATGCAAGTTATCATTCATAAGCTATTTTCATGTTTGAACAGTGTAAGATCCGCAAAATTAATATTGTCAGATAAGGATCCCTTGGCAGAAGAGGCCTTTCCTTTTAAAGACTGTTTTAAAAGAAGCCCAGGAAAAAGGGCACACAAAATGGGCGCCAGACCCCGTGACCAGCTTTTGGACACTTTAAAATGATTCCTGCAGTCCCCAGACAGCCTTTGTGGATTCAGCCCACAGTAAGTTCCAGAAGGCCGTTTCGGAGAAAACGAAACCAGACAGAACCCCATACATATGGATTGGATGCAGATCCAGTCAGTTCGGCCTATAGATAAAGGCCATCTAAATGTTTACCCAGACAAAGGGAAACAGTTTTATATTCATAGGGGGAGCATTAAAGACCCATTAAAGACATCAAGAAGACATTCAAAACAATACAAGGTCATTCCAGACCAGAGATGGCCATCACCGGCCATCCCGAAAGCAGTTTAAATATAATAACTACCCCGTTGTGACACCAGCTCGCCAAAAATTAAACAAAGACTAACCTTGATGTGGCGGGAGATAAGGACCTCGATTGAGAAGTATAATTGGGGGTCCCGGGGAAAACTTGACGCGAAGCAACTGCACAGCAGCTTGACATGATAGATTTGTCATGAGAAGAGGAGAGATTCACCAGGAAGTGTAGTGGACGCCTCAGGAAGACAAGCACACTTAGCCTCGTAGCCAGAGAGAGAATCGGTAGCGGGAACACCTCGGCCATTCCCGAGTCAAGAAGGTGATTCGAGTCTGCGTTCGGCCTCCGGGGTATTCGTCGGGAGATCATCGACCAAAAACCCCGGGCCGCTGATAAAACGAGGAGAAAGTTGAGGAGAAGAAGAGAGGACGAAACGCCCTACAACATCGGGTGTCGGGGCACAGAGAAAAACGAGCTCTGAGCGAAATGAGGGTCCGCTCGCCTTGCTGAAGTGGAGGAGCCATCAGCTTGAGCAGCCCGCTGCTCCTACAGCCCAACGACCACATGGAGACAGGACGCCTGAGAGGATCAAAACGCAGACCTTTCAAAACCTTGCAGTTCCTAACTGGATTGGTGAGCATGTTTCTGGCCCCTCATAATCCGATCTAGATAGGTTTAGGGGGTGGGTATTTCAGGGGATAATTAATTATGAGTTGTTGTCCCTCGATGTTCTGTGTGTTCCCCATTTCATGATGACTTTTGTAAAGTATAACATGTCTGTATCTATCTCAGTTAGTAATGTATTATGAATTTGTTTTTCCCTCCCATGTATCTTTTATTGACTTGCATTTGATTTGTTTTTCTCTATGCAATAAAATTTCATTTCATTTCCATTAAAACTGGCCTATAGAGTATTCTCTACATTGTAGTTCCTGCCTCAAAGTCTAGTGTCTAGAACCTAAGGGGCGAGTGGGTCGAACCACTCAAGGTTTTACTGTGCAAGAGAGAGAGGCCTCTAGAGAGAGAAACCTCTGCGATCTAAAACCCCTTACAACAGCATGATGCAATGATTGTGTTAAATCAGAGCAGATACAGAGGAAGAAAGCTACATATCTGTTCTCAGGTCAAAATATCAATTCCCAAAAATGTTATGTTCCACATATCAAACTCCAAGCTCTTCCTCTCTGTCCTGTGCAGCTCACTTATATTTTGCTTGTGCTATTTGTGCGTAGATGACAGATGAATCATCTTCCTTTGAAGGAGCCAGGTTCTGCAAGAGAGAAATTAACCATTTATAATAGTGTGATCTATTATTGCATCTCTTTACCTCAGATAACAACTTTACAAATTCGTTGCAGATATTAATATTGTAGATCAAGTGATTGCACCAATAGGAATCGATATACTTACAGTATCTGAAGATTGCTTATTGCACTGTGTACCATGTCTGGACCCTGTGATAATTGCAAACATCACAATTAAAGGATAACATTGACGGATCGGACTGAAAAAACCCTGACAATTGGCATAAAAATGTCCTCAACTTACTGCATTTCACTCGTACAGCCAATGGATCAGTAAGACATTGATTGACAGTGAACCCAGTTGGCATCTGTATGACTCAGATCTACTCTAAGCACTGCATTTGCACAATGAGCCGTTGGGATGGTCATAAATGAACTAAGCTACTTCCATGAGTGTTGGGAGATTGCATAACCCAGTGCGAGCTCGTTCAGGTGCTGTTGGAAGTGGGTGCTCTTCGGATGAAACATAGAAACATAGAAGGTAGGAGCAGGAGTAGGCCATTCGGCCCATCAAGCCTGCTCCGCCATTCAATGAGATCATGGCTGATCATCCAAATTCAGTACCCTGTCCCTGCTTTCTCCCCATATCCCTTGATCCCTTTAGCCGTAAGAAATATATTCAACTCCTTCTTGAATATATTTAATGAATTGTCCTCTACAGCCTTCTGTGGTAGAGAATTCCACAGGTTCACCACTCTCTGGGTGAAGAAATTCCTCCTCATCTCTGTCCTAAATGGCTTACCCCTTATCCTTAGACTGTGACCCCTGGTTCTGGGCTCCCCGACCATCGGGAACATCCTTCCTGCATCTAGTCTGTCCAGTCCTGTCAGAATTTTATAAGTTTCAATGAGATCCCCTCTCATTCTTCTAAACTCCAACGAGTACAAGCCCAATCGACCCAATCTCTCCTCATACGTCATTCCTGCCATCCCAGGTATCAGCCTGGTGAATCTTCGCTGCACTCCCTCCATGGCAAGAACATCCTTCCTCAGATAAGGTGACCAAAACTGCACACAATACTCAAGATGTGGTCTCACCAAGGCCCTGTACAACTGCAGCAAGACATCCTTGTTCCTGTACTCAAACTCTCTTGCTACGAAGGCCAACATACCATTTGCCTTCTTAACCACCTGCTGCACCTGCATGCTTACCTTCAGCGACTGGCACACAAGGACACCCAGGTCTCGTTGCACTTCCCCTTCTCCCAATCTATTGCCATTCAGATAATAATCTGCCTTCCTGTTTTTGACACCAAAGTGGATAACCTCGCATTTATCCACGTTATATTGCATCTGCCATGCTTCTGCCCAATCACCCAACCTGTCCAAATCATACTGAGTTTCTCGGCATACTCCTCACAGCACACACGCCCACCCAGTTTTGGGTCGTCTGCAAACTTGGAGATATTACATCTAGTTCCCTCGTCTAGATCATTAATATATATTTTGAATAGCTGGGGTCCAAGGACCGATCCCTGCGGTACCCCACTAGTCACTGCCTGCCACTCGGAAAAAGACCCGTTTATTCCAACTCTTTGCTTTGTGTGGATTAGAGACCCATTTAAGCCATAAGGCAGATGCCTTTTCCTGAAGGACATTAGTAAACCTTAAGAAATATATCTAACTCCTTCTTGAATATTAGTACAGGAGCAAGGATGCTGCAGTTGTACAGGGCCTTGGTGAGGCCACACCTTGGGGGAGAAATTCAGTTGGCTGCACCACCTGTTAGCATCTTAAGAGGTCGCTAAGTGGGTCGCAAGCCACTGCCCACGCTTCCCGCTAAATTCCGCGGGATGCTAGTGGTGGCGCTAGCAGTTAGCGCTGCGCCGCTACCGATGACATCATCGGTGTGCGCAGCACCCCGCTGAAGCCCCGACCGCGATATTTGGAAGCGCCCCCTGATTTACCGCCGGACACTATGTGCGACCGGTTCAGGGGGGCCTACCTGCGGCGGGGGAGGCGCAAATTAAAGGAGAGGTGCGGGCCGGCAATTTTTTTGTTGGCTGCCTGCCAGCACCTGCCTGCACTCCCCTCCCCGGCCTCCTGAAACCCCACCCCCCCCGCGGAGTGCCGGCTTCATTCCAAGAGCCCAGCACCTCTCCTCGGTGCCGGGCTCTTTTGCCTACACTCACGATCCTCGTGGGCCCAGCTGAGCCGCAGATCGCGCTGAACAAGGCCCCTCCCCTTTAAGAAGGGGAGGAAGGCCTGCAATATCGCAGCGCGATGTACCGCAGCATGTGGCACTGCGGCACATAGTGCAACGATATTCAGTCGCAGCGCCCCAAGCGGGATACGGGGCGCCTCCAGTAGCACCGTGCTTCCCTTTGGGGCGCTACCACTGAATTTCCGGCGGGCGGCCGGCCGCAAATGCTTCCGGGGCGCTGCTTTTAGTGCCCTGGCGAGGCTGGCGCCCCAAACGGGGCTATACTCAATTTCTCCCCCCTTGAGTATTGTGTGCAGTTTTGGTCGCCTTACTTGAGGAAGGATGTTCTTGCCATGGAGGGAGTGCAGCAAAGATTCACCAGACTGATACCTGGGATGGCAGGAATGACATATGAAGAGAGATTGGGTCGATTAGGCTTATACTCGCTGGAGTTTAGAAGAATGAGAGGGGATCTCATTGAAACATACAATTCTAACAGGACTAGACAGACTAGATGCAGGAAGGATGTTCCCGATGGCAGGGGAGTCCAGAACCAGGTGTCACAGTCTAAGGATAAGGGGTAAGCCATTTAGGACAGAGATGAGGAGGAATTTCTTCACCCAGAGAGTGGTGAACCTGTGGAATTCTCTACCACAGAAGGCAGTGGAGGACAATTCATTAAATATAATCAAGAAGGAGTCAGATGTATTTCTTAAGGCTAAAGGGATCAAGGGATATGGGGAAAAAGTAGGGACAGGGTACTGAATTTGGATGATCAGCCATGATCTCATTAAATGGTGGAACAGGCTCAAGGGGCTGAATGGCCCACTCCTGCTCCTATCTTCCATGTTTCTATAAACCCAATTATCATTTCCCTGGTGCTGGCCTACAAATTGTGAAATATATTTGATTCAAATTCACTGCATACCATGATAGGATTGGAACATCTGACATTCTGGTTTTTAGTCCAGTACCGTAGTCACGACAATACAGTGTCTTACTGTTGAGGTACGTTAATATTTGTTGTTTCTAGTTCTACAGTCTCAAAGCAGATCCTACTAGGAACAGACCTGCAGCACAATACTTTCTCTAATTCAACATTATTGGTAATTTCACTCACAGAGGGTACAAGATGTATGTGTGTGGCAAATGGAAAAATGGCCCAATGGTGCCCTTCTGAGGTTGGCGATGGGACACTTTGACGGGGCAGAGTATGAGGAGCTTTACCCGAGAAGTGCCCGATGCTGACATGAGGTGCCTAAATGTAATGAGTTTTATTACTCAGCACTAACATTCCTCACCTTGATGAACACAAAAAATGAAAGAAAAAAAAATGTCAGTTTTCACTACCTGGTGCTTTTTCCTGAAAAGCGATAGATCCGTAATGAATATCTTCTCTTTCTGTGTCTGCAGAGAATAAGATGGAAATAAAGAATTTACATCTATATATATTTATATAGAGCCTGAGCAAGTGTAAGTTCCAGGGTTCTCAAAATTCCCGCACTTCCCAAATTATGGATCAAGGGACCCTGTTTGGACAAGTTATAAAAGACAGGGTACCCAAAATTGCTTCTGCAACCTCGTGGCCAAAACCGACAGGATTTTTAAAGCAAGGCTCTGCAGACAAGCAGGCCCGGAGACGAAACTTAAAATGCATAGAACTCTGTGGAGCCAGACAAATCAAACACAGAATATGCATTCCATTGGCCTTGAAACAGATCAGGTTAGAATGGTTTCTGCATATTTTAATGGGTAACAGCTCACAGTAGCCATCAAGTCAGGATGGGGACAATTAAGTCTTATCCATGACAAACAAAGGACTGACCTGATTTGGCGCGCAGATAAGGAGTTGAAGAACGGGTATAATTGTAGGCCCATCAGCAGCAATCGCTCTCTTGCTCTGGCCCCTCATCGTTTGGCTTTTGGCCTGCTGCCGCTCGTTCTCATGCCCTGGCCTCGTGGCGGGCTCTGTTCTCACTCCCCGCACCGCTCAACAACCAAGGATGCCCATTACACCGGAGCCAAGCGCGGGAGGAGAACGAGACCTGAGTTCGAAAACCACACAGGACACACAGGCCACAAACGGGCAGACGAGACGAGACGAGACAAAGAAGAATATAAACCAGTAAAAGCAGAGAAGGGCAGCGAAAGATGCATTAGGAAAACAAAACGCCTAGTTATAAGCTGGCGTTTGGAGAAAATTGTTGAACACTGCGAATATATTGGCGTTCAAAGATAAGCTAGCGTTCGGAGCATGGGTAGAAAAATCAAGGCGATAAAGACCGCCAACCGACCCCCGACCGTAACCTTACCGCCGACAACCGCCCAAGGGAGAAGAAGAAGAAAACCCATCGCGACGAGACGGCGAGGGTAGCTGAGACAAAGAAGGGTGCTTCGCATCAACAACTTCAGCGCCGCACCCTGAGACCACGTGGCGACGGGGTACCCCAAAGGACAGCGGGAGTGGACCTCAAAACTCACAACCACTTAAGCAACAGGTTTTGGATTGGTGAGCATGAATTCCTGGCCCCTCATAGCTTAATCTAGTTAGGTATAGGGGGTGTGATTAAGGATAAGGGGATTGTTTAATGTAATTGTTTTCCCCCGATGTGCCGTGTGTTCCCCATTCCCATATAAGTGTAATTGTTTATGCTTGTATTTTTCATATCAGTAATTTTTCATAAGTTTGTTGTATTCTGCGTTTAATAAAATCTTGGTTTTCTTACACCAAACCACTTGTCTACTCGATTTTCTGAATCGCCGCCTGTACCTAAGTCCGGTGTCTAGAACCCAGGGGTGTGGGAGCGATTCGAACCGCTCAAAGGGACAGTCAGAGGTGCAGCTGACTGGGCGCACACACCACCCCCTACACATATCCCAAAGCAAGTAATGAATTACTTTTAAAGTGTAAGTAGTGTTGTTTGGTAAACAAACAGCAGTTAATGTCCCAAAAGCAGGAAATGAGATAACAACCAGTTAATCTCTGGTGGGCTGTTGGTTGAGGGAAGAATTTTTGTCAGGACCACTTCCTGCTCTCCTTCAAATGATACGATGGTATCTTTAACATTCACCGAAACAGTTCGCAACTGAACGTCAACACTTGAAAAACTGCAGTCCTCCCCCTGAAGTGTCGGTCTAGAGTACATGCTCAAAGTCTGTAATGGGGCTTGAACCCACAACTTTCTGTCTCCGAAGTGACGGTGCTGCCAAGTTGACTCATAAATTGGAGAATAAACACAGTAGATCTATTGGTGCAGATTTACTAAACAATGTAAATTAAAAATTACTCGCTAATCATTATATTTTTTCCAACATTACTCTTTATTCTCTTTTCTCCCACCTCTCCTGACTCTCACTGGGTTCTGGTTCCACAAGTACTGACAGTCCTCCAGTAAATAACTCAAATATTCATTCTTCATCTGTGAGTCTGAATATGAAGTGTTGGGAAGCTATATGATCATGTGGAGTCTCAAAGCCAAGCGTGATCCTGACAACTGCACTTGTTGCTAGTTGTTTACTTTGTTTTAGTGATTCATATTATTTCTAAACAGCCATTCTATTTGCAAACTTGTAATCTACACAATGACTAAAATGACTGAATAGATATGCAGCTGTATTGTGCTTGAAGCCTTTTATAAAGGACCAGAAAAACAAAGATCCATTTTACTAAGGGTTGTTAAAATATCTCAGAATTTATCATTACCTCTCTGAAGAGCTTCCGAGCCAAAGTATTAAACTAGAACCAATGGCCCAAAAATTCGGGTCGGGGGCTTCCCGCATGTCCAAGCCCCCGACCTGCACTTAGCTTGCGCGCTGGCAGTTGAGCTGTAGAGCCCTGTGGAATTCCGCTCCGGGGCCTGGCCCAGCTGCCGGCGCGCTGTGCTTGCGTGTTCCAGGGGCGTAGTTAGTGCAATGCGTCCCCTGGGATCACGTGGGCCATGTGCAGCCAATCGGTGCAGGGAAAAGCCCATTCATAAGTAGTGGCAGGAAGACCTGTCAAAACTTATAAATACTACGGCCCAAAATAGTAGTAAACCTTCAAATAAATTTAAAAAAATCATCACACTTATTAAATAAAGTATAAATTACATTAAATAACTGTTTTAAACAATAATTTAAATTTTTGAAAAAATAATGTTATATTCAAACAGGGCTAAAAATAAACTTACCTTGCTTTAAAGTATTTAAAAATAATAAACCTGTGGAAAAAATGTTTTAATTTCAATAAATTGACCACTTTTAAAATGCAGGCCTTACGCCTGGTTTTTACATTTCTAAAATCTAAAGACTTACCCTCATGGAAAAACCTGTAAAAAAAACGTAAGTTCAAAGCGCACGCGCAGACTCCCACGCGCACGCGTTCCACCTCGGAACCCCTTCGTTCAGAGGAACGGAAGTGCCGGTTTCCCGCGCATGCGCAGTGCATGCAAGAAACCGGCACTTCCATCGGGCCCACGCGTGAGTGCCCCGTGCATACTCACCCGTGGAGACCCGAATTTCTGGGCCATTGTTTTAACAATACCTCCACTGATAGAGCCACCTAATATGATTCATCTACTTACCGTCTTCTTTTGCCTTTCTACTGACAGTTGCATATTCAGCAAATCTACTTGTCTCAGGCACCGGCGTCTCGTTATCTCCTGGGGAAAAAATATTTTTCTGATTAATACATTAGCATGGCCTGATTTTCAAAAAGCTGTATCAGGTATTTATACAAAAACTGCTCCATTGCAAATGAGATATATTCGAATGATCAGGAAAGTGGGATCAGTCCTTCAGAGGAAACAATATTGCCTAGAAAAGATATTCATGGCGTACTGAATCTTTGGCACTAGTTGTCTCAAGTGGTTTTAGAAACACTAGAGTATTTGTGACGTGTGTTGGAGGCATCTAATGGTTGTAGGGTGATATCTGAGGAAATGTATGAGCTCTCTTTTAGAGGGGAAATGTTAAGGACTCAAAATGCAACTATTAATCAGACTGTGAATTGGGATACACAGCAAACTATAACACGATAAGCAAGATTTAAACTAGCATAGGCTACTGCTGTGTGATGTGTTTTAATATGTTAATGGCTTGAAAGTCTCCAAATGAAGATTGTACTATGTTAAAATTGGCTAAATTGGCTCCTGGTTAAGTAATGATTTTAAAATTCTCATCCTTGTTTTCAAATCCCTCCATGACCTTGCCGCTCCCTTTCTCTGTAATCTCCTCCAGCCCTACACATTCTGAGATATCTGTAATCTCCTCCAGCCCCACAACCTTCTGAGATATCTGTAATCTCCTCCAGCCCTACAACCTTCTGAGATATCTGTAATCTCCTCCAGCCCTACAACCTTCTGAGATATCTGTAATCTCCTCCAGCCCTACAACCTTCTGAGTTATCTGTAATCTCCTCCAGCCCCACAAACTTCTGAGATATCTGTAATCTCCTCCAGCCCCACAACCTTCTGAGATATCTGTAATCTCCTCCAGCCCTACAACCTTCTGAGATATCTGTAATCTCCTCCAGCCCTACAACCTTCTGAGATATCTGTAATCTCCTCCAGCCCCACAACCTTCTGAGATATCTGTAATCTCCTCGAGCCCTACAACCTTCTGAGATATCTGTAATCTCCTCCAGCCCTACAACCTTCTGAGATATCTGTAATCTCCTCCAGCCCTACAACCTTCTGAGATATCTGTAATCTCCTCCAGCCCCACAACCTTCTGAGATATCTGTAATCTCCTCGAGCCCTACAACCTTCTGAGGTATCTGTAATCTCCTCCAGCCCTACAACCCCCCAAGATATCTGTAATCTCCTCCAGCCCCACAACCTTCTGAGATATCTGTAATCTCTTCCAGCCCTACAACCCCCCAAGATATCTGTAATCCCCTCCAGCCCTACAACCTTCGGAGATATCTGTAATCTCCTCCAGCCCTACAACCTTCTGAGATATCTGTAATCTCCTCCAGCCCTACAACCTTCTGAGATATCTGTAATCTCCTCCAGCCCTACAACCTTCTGAGATATCTGTAATCTCCTCCAGCCCCAGAACCTTCTGAGATATCTGTAATCTCCTCCAGCCCCACAACCTTCTGAGATATCTGTAATCTCCTCCAGCCCTACAACCTTCTGAGATATCTGCGCTCCTCCAATGCTAGACTCTTGAAAAAGCAGAGTATTTTTAAACAGTGAGTGATTCGGATATGTTGGCGGTCAGAGGGACCTGGTGGCCTTGTTCACGAATTGCTGAAAGTTAACATGCAAGTACAGCAAGCAATTAGGAAAGCAAATGGTATATTGGCCTTTATTACAAGAGGATTTGAGTATAAGAGTAAAGACATCTCATTGCAATTATATTGGGCCCTGGTGAGACCACACCTGGAGTATTGTGCACTGTTTTGGTCACCTTACCTAAAGAAGGATATAATTGCCATAGAGGGAGTGCAACAAAGGTTCACCAGACTGGTTCCTGGGATGGGGGATTGTCCTATGAGGACAGGTTGAGTAGACTAGGCCTGTATTCTCTAGAGTTTAGAAGAATGAGGGGGGTGATCTCATTGAAACATACAAAATTCTTACTGGGCTTGACAGGGTAGATGTTTCCCTTGGCTGGGGAGTCTAGAACCAGGGGTCACAGTCTCAGCATAAGGGGCCATTTAGGACTGGGATGAGGAAAAATTTCTTCACTCAGAGGGTGGTGAATCTTTGGAATTCTCTACCCCAGAGGGCTGTAGATGCTCGGCCGTTGAGTATATTCAAAACAGAGATCAATATATTTTTGGATATTATGAAATCAAGGGATATATAGGGATAGTGCAGGAAAGTGGAGATGAGGTACAATATCAGCCACGATCTTATTGAATGGCAGAGCAGGCTCAAGGGGCCAAATAGGCTACTCCTGCTCCTAATTCTTAAGTTTTTATGCTCTTATGTCCCCGATTTCAATCGTTCCACCATTGGCGGCTGTGCCTTCAGCTGCGAACGGCCTAAGCTCTGGAATTCCCTCCCTAAACCTCTACGCCTCTCTACCTCTTTTTCCTCCTTCAAGACGTTCCTTAAAGCCTACATCTTTGACCAAGCTTTTGGCCATCTGCCCTATATCTCCTTATGTGGCTCGGAGTCAAATTTTGTTTGATGACCCTCCTGTGAAGTGCCTTGGGATGTTTTACTACGTTAAACGTGCTATATAAATACAAGTTGTTGTTGTTGTAAAATGCCATGCATATAGAATCGTGGAATGATGGGATGGTTACAGCATGGAAGAAGGCCATTCGGCCCATTGAACCCGTGCCGGTTCTCTGCAAGAGCACTTCAGCCAATCCCACTCCCCCGCCCTTTCCACATAACCCTGCAAATTTATATGAAGTATGACAAATAATTGAAATCACATCATGACATAAAATAATATGGAACTACATTGTAGAAGGTTCCAGATTAATTCCCAGTCTTGAGTTCCAATTAATTCCAATGAATGAGCTTCAACTGGTTTTTAGATGGGTAACTGCAACTAGTCTCACCAGCAGTAATCTTACTCCTGGGTGTTGTTTAGGAAGAGCTGGTACTTGTGACTGAATAGTTTATGTCCCACGGCATCCTAGGTTCTAAGCTTAATAAGAAGAGTCTGCAATAAAGGCATATCATTAAAAATGGGAAGTAATTATGAAGGATTCTACAGGATATTTGGATGTGACAGAATCAAGGCACATCATTTCTGTGTAAGTGTAACCGAAAATTACAAAGCGGATTCATAATTGCCATGAACAAATGGAGCGGAGCACTTGTAAAACTCCTCCTCTGTTATTAGTGTTTAAATATTACCTTGCATTTGCTGCATTTCATTAGCATTTGAATAAAGCGGAGATGCATCTTTTATATTTTCTCCTGGTTGCAGAGGTTTTTGTCTTTGATTTCCCAAACCTGTTCATACAGAGGTAACCTATTAAAATGCATTCAGCTTTCCTTATAAATATCAGGCATTCTAATAAACAAACTCAGTTTCAAAATGGAACATTAGCACAGATAGATTTTTTTAAGTATGAAAGACATTGTGACAAGATATGATTGATATCTCTGTTAACATTAGATATAGGGGGAAAAGTTCAGTTGGTAGCGCCTCCCGTTAGCGTCTTACAAGGGCGCTAAGTGGGGCGCAAAGCAACTAGCACCCGGGCGCGGCGATATCTGCGCCTCTCACAAAATTGACCGGATATTTTGTGGCGGCGCTAAACACTACCGCCACGATCTCCTGCGCCAGCAGATCGTGACGTCAGTCAAGTGCGCAACGCCCCAGTAGCGCCCCGGACCGGATATTGAGTGGCGCCCCCTGCCTTACCGCCTGCTGCTAGCAACGACAGGTTGAGGGGAGCGTTCTACAGTCAGAAAGGGACTGAGGGAGCACTATTTAAAGGCAACCACTTCCTGCCTTTTTTTGTTGGTGACATTTTTGCACCACGCATTCTGAGAGAGAGAGAGACTTCTGGAGAGATTCACTGCTGTGGAAAGGAGTTTAGGGTACTGAGCAGCACTTTGCAGGTTCATTTTGATTTGCCCTTCCTGTTATGTTCATAAATACCTAGACATTATCATTATGAACAGCTAGCTGAGAGCTAGTTATTTATTCAGTCATGTGGACTTGTACAACATCCATCTTGACTACTGCCTTGTGGGTAGCCTAGTGCATCGTGGGTAGTCCCACTCTTATATAAATACAGCTCCACCTAGTGTACCATTCTAGAATGACAGGTTACTGATCATTACATCCCCCTTTGAGGTTAAACAAAATCAATATCAATCAATCATAACGACATAAACATCTTCACAACAGTCAATACATTTTCAATATTGTTTTCTTTGTATTCAAAGATTAAGTCTATCAGGCTTTTTTACTTCTGGTGGTGAGTGACAAGATTCAGTTGTGGCATTGTCATCAATTTGCTCTTGGATAGTTTCTTGTGTTTTGGTGTTTCTGACATGTCTCACATTTGCCTATCATGTTCTCAATGTCCTTACTTATGCCAGGCCAATAAACAGTGTCTCTTGCTCTCCTTTTGCATTTTTCAATTCCGAGGTGTCCTTCATGAATCCTTTTGAGCATGTCTTGACATAGAGCCTGTGGAATGACTATTCTGTTCTGTTTTAGTAATAGTCCACTTGCGACACTCAACTCTGACCTTATGTGAAAGTACTTTGGACAGGAACCTTTAGGCCAACCATGATGAATGTTCTCTATTACTGTTTGTAACACTGTATCTTTTACTGTTTCTTCTGCTATTTGCTTTGATTTTGTGTCTGACACGGGCAGCGCAGCAGTGACCATACTCACATGAACATCCACGTCTTCTTCAGTAGAGCTCACATGACTCATTGTGGGTGCTCGGGATAGTGCATCTGCTAACACTATGTGTTTGCCTGGTGTGTAGATCAGTTCAAAATCATATCTTTGCAGCTCATCATGAGTCGTTGAATCCTTGGAGACATCTCATTCAGGTTCTTTTTTATGATGGCAACCAGTGGGCTGTGGTCTGTCTCAACTGTGAAGGTGGGAAGTCCATATATGTAGCCATGGAACTTTTCTAGTCCAACTACCAAGCCTAGACATTCCTTTTCAATCTGGGCGTACCGACACTCAGAATCAGTCATAGACCTGGAGGCATAGGCAACAGGCTACCAATCTTCACCCTCTGCTTGTAGCAAGACCGCGCCTAGGCAATCTTTTGATGCATCCGTTGACACTTTGATTCTCTTTGTTGGGTCAAAGAAGGTGAGTACAGGTGTGGTTGTCAGCACTGTTTTAAGGTTCATCCACTCTTGTTCATGTCTTTCTGTCCATGCGAACTCATTTGTTTTATGTAGCAGGTCTCGCAGACAGGCTGTCTTGGCTGATAAGTTAGGAATGAACTTTCCAATGAAGTTTATCATCCCCATGATGCGTAGCACTCCTTTTTTGTCAGTGGGTCGGGGCATGTTGAGTATGGCATTTACTTTTTCCATATCTGGTTCTATTCCTTTACCAGATAGATTATCTCCTAGGAAAGTGACTTCCTGGATGCCAAACTGACACTTGGCTTTGTTGAGCTTCAGCCCATTCCGGCGTATGCTCTGTAGCACTTTAAGTCTCTCATTGTGTTCTTTCAGCGTGGAGCCCCAGATGATGATGTCATCAACATAGACCCGAACTCCTTCCAGACCTTCAATTATGTGTTCCATCGCTCTATGAAAGATTTCAGATGCAGATATTATCCCGAAAGGCATTCTGAGGAAACAATACCTGCCAAATGGTGTGTTGAAGGTACAGTATTTGGTGCTCTCTTCATCCAGTTTTAGTTGCCAAAATCCTTGTGAGGCATCGAGCTTTGTGAAGTATCTGGCACCTGACAATTTCACTGGTGATTTCTTCTCGCTTGGGAATCTGGTAGTGTTCACGTTTTATGTTTGCATTTAAGTCCTTTGGATCCATGCATATTCTTAGACCATTGTTCTTTTTCTTTACACATACCATGGAGTTAACCCAGTCTGTTGGCTCTTCGACTTTCCTGATGACTCCTAGTTTGGTCATTCTGTCCAGTTCTTTCTTGAGCCGGTCACGCTGGGGTGCTGGAACTCTCCGTGGAGCATGTACCACTGGCTGAGCATCCTCCTTTAGCTGGATCTTGTAAGTGAATGGTAGAACTCCAAATCCTTTGAACACATCCTAGAAATTACTCACTACAGAATCCACCGAGTCATCTGGTCTGCTTATGGCGCAGTTTATACGGTAGACTCTCTTGACCAGTTCTAAGTCCTCACAAGCTTTGTCACCTAATAGTGAATCTAGTCCTTCGGCCACAACAGAAAACATGAGATTATGCACTTTGTCTTTGACTGTCACTTTAAGTCTGCATACACCTAAGCTATCTATTTTCTGTCCATTATAGTTCTTCAGTAGTACTGACTTTTTCTGTATTTTGGGCTTTTCTTTCATATTTTTAATGTCGCTCATACTGATTAAGCTTGCTTTTGCCCCAGTGTCTAGTTTCAAGGTAACTAATGGTCCATTTACCTGCAGTGACATTATCCATTTGTCCTCTTTTACTGCATTAACTTTATGTTCAGCATTGTCCATTCCTGAGGGCTGCACATTTTCTGTATCCTTTTTGATATTGTCACATGACACCATTCCTACAAAAAATGTCTCACTTAAATCAGTGTCCTCAATCACATTGACTTGTTGCCCTTTCTTTGTTTTTATTTTTGAAAAGCATTGTTTGGCAAAGTGATTCTTTCCATAACATTTTTTGCTCATTTTTCCAAATGCTGGGCATTGTCGTGACTGGTGTTTATAACCATAGCATTTACAATTAAAAATTCCTTCCTCCGATTGATTTTCATTTCTGTTCTGCCCACGTTTCTTCCCCTTGTAGGACACAGCACCAACAGCAGCACTATCACTTACTACAATCGCATTATTATTAATTTCACTGAAAGTCTTCACGTGCTTTTGAGCTAGCTCACTGGCTTGGCATATTTTCACAGCATTCTCCAATGTTAGTTCGGTTTCTCTCAACAAACGTTCCCTGACCTTTTTATCATGAATACCAAACACAATCTGGTCACGAATAATGGATGATTTCAGTTCAGAGAAATTACATGTCTGTGCTTTCAGTTTCAGATCGGTCACAAAGCTATCAAAAGTCTCATTTTGCTGCTTTGTCTGTGAACGGAATACGTACCTTTCATAGGTCTCGTTCTTTTTGGGAGAACAATGTGTATCAAATTTCTTTAGCACATCGTCCATTTTTTCTCTGTCCTCCTCTTGATCGAATACAAACTTATTAAATACCTCTATCGCCTGTGGACCTGCAACCATGAGCAGCAACGCTATTTTCCTTGCGTCTGGCTTCGTACCGAACCCGAGGCAGCAATGTAGAGTTCGAATTTTTGTTTGAAAGTCCGCCAATTTCAGTCGACATTCCCCGTGAGTTTCAAACCCTCCGGTGGCTTCAAATTCTCCATATCGCATTTCACAATATTCAGCAGATTTTACCAATCCTGGTACCATGTTATGTTCATAAATAACTAGCCATTATCATTATGAACAGCTAGCTTAGAGCTAGTCATTTATTCAGCCATGTGGACTTGTACAGCATCCATCTTGACTACTGTCTTGTGGGTAGCCTAGTGCATCGTGGGTAGTCCCACTCTTATATACATACAGCTCCACCTAGTGTTCCATTCTAGAATGACGTTACTGATCATTACACTTTCTTGTATCAAATTAGAAGAGACTGCGGGGGCTGCACTGTGAGCTCTTTCCCTGGTTCTCACCATTGTTCTTTCCAGCAGATTTGATGTACAAGTCTCTCCAGGCCGAGATTCAAGGCTGCAATGAGCAGGATGTGGATGGAGAGCAAGATCAACCCACCCCTTTAAGAACTGGCTGGTGCCATTGTGTTTGTGTTCCATTGCTGACTGACATCACATGAGCTTCTCCAGCGCTCTGAGGTAGCGCCTCGCTCCTCGGCCTTTGCGCCTTAAGACAGGTGTGAAGTGCCTGATTTAGCGCTCCAATCACCTCCAGGGGCAATAAAAGCCAATTTTGCAGTCGAAGGCGATAATTAGCGCCAGGCGCTAAACGTTGCGCCCGGCCGATAATTGCGCCCCAAACGGGACGATACCGAATTTCTCCCCCTATATAGACTTGGTGATACATTGCAGTCCAACTTATTCACTTGATGTTGCCTGACCTGCTGAGTATTTCCTGCATTTTCTGTTTTTATTCACTTGTTGTTGAAGGTTGCGGGTTCAAGCCCCACTCCAGGGGCTGGATTTTGCCAGCCCTGGGGAGGCGGGTTTGGAGACGGGACTGCCGGGAAAATGGCAGAATCTTGAGGCGGGTGCCCAACCCACCTCCGTGCCATCTTGCCAGGAGGCGGGAAGCCATCTCGTGCCAGGTCCCGTCTCCTTGGAGGCGGGAAGGGATTACAGCCACTTAACTGCCTGTTAACAGGTAGTAAACAGACACATAAGAGGATTACCCCCATTTTGCCCACACGAGTGCGGGCTTTCTGAAGGATCCAAAACCCGCCAGGGTCACCAAGGTGAGTAGTGGGTCTGCAGGGGTCAGAGGACTCCAAAAGTGTGCTGTGAAGGTAAGTGATGGGTGCAAGTTTGGAGAGGTGAGTATCTGAGGTAAGCGGAAAGTGTTAGAAAGAGTGTACTTACTTTTGTTTCTTCCTGCAGGCTTCAATCAGTGGGTATGTGGAGAGTCTCACACCTCCGTGGTAGAGATGACAGAATGGCCGCTGCATTCTCCAATGCAACAACCATCTAATAAGAAAGAGGTTTGATGAGGCCTTGAATCCAAGAACTCATCAAACTACAGAGAATGTCAGTGTTTGACAGCATCACAGTGTGTTACGTTGATGTTCTCTGTAACCGGCTTTCCCTTAATTGGCCTGCTAAGCCCACTGGGCAAGTTTAACAAGGTCAATCAAGGGAAAATAGCGTGGGTTGGCCAGAAGTTGATGGCTGCGGGACTGAAACCCGACAAGCGGGAGTCCCGCCTCCAAAAGCTCCCCATTGGCAAAATCCAGCCCCCGGACAGGAGCACATAATCTAGGCTGATACCTCAGTGCTGCATTGTCAGAGGTGAAGAAGATATTAAACTTAGACTCTGTCCGTTCAGTTGGGTGTCAAAGATCAAAGCATGCACAGAGTTCTTCCAGTGTCCTGGCCAAAATTTCTCCATCAACCAACAGCACCAAGAAATAGACTAGGTGATCATTCATCTCATTCATCTCTCTGTGCATGCTTTGATCTTTGGCACCCAACTGAACGGACAGACAGAGTCTAAGTTTAATATCCTCTTCACCTCTGACAATTCATTAGATCAATCTGATTGCTATGTTTGCCTCGATAACAACAGTAACTACACTTCAAATGTAATTGATTGGCTGTGAATTGCTATAGGACATCTTGAGGACCAAAAGCTTGGACTAATAATCCAGAGGATGTGAGTTGAAATCCCACCATGGCAGTTTAAGAATTTGAATTCAGTTTACAAAATAAATCTGGAAATAAAGAGCAGTGAGAGTGACCATGAAACTGTTGGATTGTTGTAAAAACCCAACTTATTCACTAATGTCCTTCAGGGAAGGAAACATGCCACCCTTACCCAGTCTGGCCTATATAACACCAGTCCCCCACAAACTTGGTTCACTCTTAATTGCCCTCTTGAGGTGGCCTAGCCTGCCACCCATATGTATTGTGGACAACTAGGATGGGCAATAAATGCCAGCAACCCCCACATCCTGAGAATTATTATTTTAAATATGATGCAATAGAAATGGAGTCTCTCTCTCTCCTTTACTTCACATGCGATAAGATATCTTATTTTCTTTCCCCGATTATAGGAGTACAGTTCCACGGGCAGTAACAGGCTGTTGCTACCTCTGTGGGCATGGACGATGTGCATAGTTGGATCACTCTTCTGTGGACATCAGCACAACTGAGACTAATTGTGTCCTCATCAAATATTATTATAGACGCACATCCACCAATCAGAGGCACTTCTCTTCCCGAGGAGTGCAGGAGATGGGAGGAAGCACTCTGGTGATATAACCCGAGCTTGACATTGTGGAAAACTTTGTTTCAAAGACAACTGTCAATAATAGAGTAAAAACTGTTCCAGACTAAAAAGCTTTTATAAGCATCAGCCTCCATATTTTTTTTTCTCCCATTCCCAAAAATGCTTCCTGTTGCTTCTATGGATGAAATCAACCCTTCAATACCTAACATAAGAACATAGGAACTGCTAGTCAAAAAAATACCAAGGTCCATTTAGATCAACTTCTAACATCCTGGTATTTGTATTCGTAATAATGGAGCTGTTGACTAATCATAGGAGTCAATCTCTATCAAGTAGTCTACAACAGACCCAGACATGAGGTGAGGAAAACCCCAGTGGTGGGGAGCTTTGGGAGCCACAGGTCCAAGATCACCGGTTCCTCCCAAGCATGTTACACTTATTGGCGGGCTCAACAAGATCAATCAAGTTAAAATTGCGTGGATTGGCCACATCTCAATGGAGGCGGGACTACAACCCCGAAAGTTGTAGCCCCACCTCCAACCCGACTCCTGAGTTAATTTCCTGCCCATAACATATGATAAACATAGAAACATAGAAGATAGGAGCAGGAGTAGGCCATTCGGCCCTTCGAGCCTGCTCCACCATTCAATGAGATCATGGCTGAACAATTTGGATGATCAGCCATGATCTCATTGAATGGCGGAGCAGGCTCGAAGGGCCGAATGACCTACTCCTGCTCCTATCTTCTATGTTTCTATGTTTCTATGTTTATCATATGTTATGGGCAGGCAATTAACTCAGGAGTCAGGTTGGAGGCGGGACTACAACTTTCAGGTTTGTAGTCCTGCCTCCATCGAGATGTGGCCAATCCACGCAATTTAAACTTGATTGACCTTGTTAAGACCGCCAATGGGCTCAGCAGGCCAATTAAGGGCCACCCGGCAACAGATGACATCACAGACTGACATTTCATCCGTCAAGAGGTTTTGACAGATGAAATATCAGTGTTTCACAGCTGTTTGAAGCTGTCAAACACTGACAGTCTTACTTCTAACCTGAGTCCTTCTCCACAGATTCAGTTAGAAATCTCTCCTGCACAGTAAGCTGAAGGCTGTCACTTTTGACAGTTCGCAGCCATTCTGCTTTCTGTGCCGGTGAGATGAGGGACTCCCGAGACCTAAAGGAAGGAAGGCTGAAAAGGTAAGAAAAGGTATGTAAAACTTATTTAATCACTTTAGACACACCAAACACACTTACCTTTGCACTCATGCACGCATCACTCACCTGAACACCGACATTGCAACCCCTCCAAGTCCTTCAACCCGACGGCCTGCCTCCTCTAACTTGGTGTGGTTTGGAGCCATCGGGAATCATACACTTCAACATCAGAAATAGGGATTAGGCTAAAAACTGCCTGATAACTATCAGTTAACAGGCAGTTAATTGGCACGAATCCCTTCCCGTCTCGGGTCGACGGGTCCCAGTGCAGGTCGAGTACCCGCCTCCTTTGAAATTGGCATGGAGGCGGGTTTGGGTGCGGGAAGGGGACGGGACCCCTGATTTTGGATTTTAACCCCGCCCCCCCCACACCTCCAATCCCGACTCCACGGCACAATGAAAATCCTGCCCTATGTGTCAAATTACTCTTCTACTATATCCCAAAATGTTATTTTCTGAAAGGAATCTATCTAATTTGCATCTGAATGAATCAACACAATCTGTTTTCACTGTTTCTCTAGGGTGCCTGTTACCTAAGCAACCAACCTTCCTCTATGAACCTAGAGAGTCAAGGTTATCAGGAGGCATCGCAGTTGAGACCAATCCTGTTCTCAACAATTGTGCCTATCCACACATTTGGTGAAAAATTCTAGGATCAATCAACATTATTCAACTCAGCATGTTACATTTCACAGGTAACATTCCTTACAGTCAGAAAATGAATTAAGCTATATAGATTATAATATATTGGCTTATCCCTGTACCCATCAAATATAACCAAAATAATTGCAAAATGTCTGATATATGAAGATCATTCAGCCCATTAAACCCATTCCTCCTGAAGACTATGTGTTAAGTCTGTGGGTTGTATTGTAAATAATCCACAGACTCCACGATTAACAAAATAAAACAGGTCTTTACTATTCAGAGGTTCGGGCGATTCTGCCCTAGTTAACGTATCACAACCCTTATATACTGGTGTGGTCACTATCGGTATTACAGTATACATGAGCCAACAAATAGTGCCACCCTAAAGTAGTGCTCTTAAAGGCGAACGGTTACATTCAATAGTTCCCTTAAAGGTAAACGGTTACATACACAACACTCCTTCCTTTTTAGCTTATTACTTACAGAATCCCGTTAAACATACAATCTTCAACTTTATATATACAGTTTGCAGATATACTCTCGATGGAGTCAACGTCATATAACTTCATGTTTAACATAACATAATAACATATATAACTTCATGTCAAAACAGATCACAGATTCAGTCTCTGCAGGAACAGTTGCAACATACTTTCAATGGAACAGTTTACAGGTTCAGTCTCTGTGGGAACAGTTCGTAAATTCAGTCTCTGATCTTAATTCGTTCCAGACAGCATCTTTTCGTAGTGTTTGGCCGGAGGTAGTAGAAGTAATAATATTTTAAACAATTATTATCTTCGGCTTCTTCTATTTCTTTTCTACCTTTTTACAACTCTTGACGTTCCCATCTTCTCGGCGGCCAGCTGTACTGCCACCAACTCTCTATGTTCTTTAGACCTTAAGTGCTTCCTCCGGATTTCAGCACTTCGGAAGTTTCCCTCACAATTTAGGCATACCACATCCTCGTAGTATTCAGTGTCACTCAACAGGTCATGGTCACATTCGGGGTCATCCTGAGTTAGTCCATCGAGAGGCCCTTCTACTTCTTCCTTACCCAACTGGACGCTATCCGACTGCTGTTCCTTCTCTATCTCTCTTTCTTTCCGTCGTAGAGCCACCTTCTCCCGATGTTCCGTAGACTTTTGGTGCTCCTCCATGATTCCTGCACTTTGGGAGTCGAAGTTACAAGCTGGGCAGGACAGGACATCGCGATTTTCGGTGTAGTCCACCAGGTCATGGTAATATTCGGTGTCGTCCTGAGCTAGGCCAGCTAGAGGGTCGTCTATTTCCTCCATACCCAGCTGGACGTTAGCCAGCTCTTGTTCCAAATCCAGACATCTTTCCTGAAGAGACTTCTTCATGTGTACCTCTTCGTCCAGCTTTTTCTTGGCTTTCAGCAAGTCGTTTACTAATGACCTCATTAGTGATTTTAATACTTCAACTTCCTTCAATAATTTAACGAGTTCTGGGACATCCTGCATTTCATGTTCTGCCATGTCTTCCACCACTAATTTTTCATCTATGGATGGAATCTTTACCGATGAGTCAGCCTTGGCCTGAAGCTCATCAAACATTTCCTGCAGCCTTTGGACTTCTTGCTCATGGTCAACCTTCAGTTGCTCATGTGCTTTCACCAACACTAGCTTTTCGGAGGTTGCCAAGTTAACCCCTTCCAGGATTGTAGTCTGGGCCTGTTCATACTGTTCTTTCAACTCGTTACACTCTGCTTGCAACAAGTCGTAGAGATGAACTGGAATAAAATCCTGGCTTCCTGAAGATTCCTCTGCAATTGGTGTTTTTGCAATTTCCTGTTGGAGTTCAGCCAAGGCTGCTATGTTATCTGCCTCTCGAAGTCTCACTGCCATCAATTCTTCTTTATTCTTGCAGTCTATCTCAGCCATCTCCCGTTTACTCTCTTTTAACTGAGTGAGTAGCCCCTTATTCTGGGCTGAGAGATATTTCACCACCTCCTGTAGACCATAGCACTCCTTCTCTGCTCGACATAGCTGATTTCTGCTGATTTGGTTCTGTGTTTCAAGTTCCAACATCCTTTGCTTAGCTTCTTTCAGTTTCGCCTCAATAATCCCCTCTCGCAACATGTCCACATTATTCACATCAGGTAAAGAAGCGTTTCTCTTTTCCATGTCCAAGATTTGTTTCTGCATCTCCTTAAGAGCACACTGCGATTCAATTTCTCTTAACCTTGCCTGCACTAGCTCCGTCTCTAATTGCAGAACAAAATCCTCAGTGTAGCGTGGTTTGCCCTTCTGCTGTATCTCTAGATCATGCAAATATTCTAACTCCTGAACATCATAAGGGAGATGTGATCGGTAATTGGTCACGATGGCTCTATGGTCGCTCTCTGCTTGAGCCAGTAGGTTCTGTTGTCTTTCCAGACTCTCCCATTCGGTGTCATAGAACTTTTTCATTGTTTTCATCTCTTGTACGAGGCGGTAATTTAATTGTTCTAATTGTTGTTGTACTTTGAAATAACATTGAGTTCGAGCCCGGTGTTCCTCCGTAATGCATATGTCTGTAGCTTGAACAGACTCAGAATTCTCTGTCTTTATGCACGCCATCGATTTTCCAACCTTAGTCCATGAGTTCATGTTAACCTTGTTTTTCATACATAAGCTGGACTTATCGCCTTCCGGCTCAGAGTCTGAGCTGCTTGTCTGCACCGAGTCCTCACTCGTCATTGCTTGTAGGTAGTGCCATTCCATGTCTATTTTCTTGATCCACTCCCGTCCTAGAAGTGGTGGTCCTCCCTCAGGTAGTACGTACAAATTCATTCTTGGGTGTACTTTACCCCTATCTCTCACCTTGACTCTTATTTTCCCCATGGGGTATACGTTATGCCCCGTATATGTCCGTAATACGAACTTGGTATTTCTTAAGGGTATGTGAGAGAATAGCCGGTGGTAGTCCTTTTGGTTGATGACTGATACAGCTGATCCCGTGTCCAGCTCCATTCGTACTTGGACTCCAGCTATTTTTAGTGTGACCCAGATCGTCTGTAGATCAGTCACTTTACCCACATTGTGGATTCTCAGACTATCCAACTCCTGGCTGTTTGGGTCTGAGTCTGAATTTTGTTCGTCTGAACTCTTTTCAGCCACCTGATGTACCTTGTTGTACTTTCCTTGTGGTGGTGGCTTCCTTTGCTTGTTGGTCTTCTTTCCGGACCTGCATACCTTCGCGATGTGACCCAGTTTGCCACATTTCCTGCACTCCTGGTTCTTAAACCAGCACTGATTCTGGTCGTGCGTTGTCTTTCCACAACGGTAGCATTTGGAAGTGCTTGCAGTAATTTGGTCCACCCCGAGTGCCGCCGCCTTTTGCTGCATTTCCGCCGCTCCTTTCGCTGCGGCTTCGTGCGATGAAGCTATGAGGACAGCCCTGTCCAGTGTGAGGTCGTTTTCTTCCAGAAGTCGCTTCTGCATTCCTTCTTTGGCCAAGCCGCATACGAACTTGTCCCGCAGCGCCTCTGTCAAATTCCCTCCAAACTGGCAGTATTTCGCTAGCTTACGCAGTTCGACTAAGTATTCCGCATTGCTTTCACCTTGCCTCTGGGTTCTGGCGTAAAATTTAAATCGTTCAGCCAGCATCAACGGTGTGGGGTTCAAGTGATCCTTCAACACTGTTACGATCTCTTCGAAGGTCTGGTCCGCTGGTTTAACTGGTGCTATTAGATGTTTCAAAAGCCCGTATGTTTTTGCTCCCATCGAATTTAACAAAGTTATTGCCTTGTCGTCATCCCCAATTTCGTTGGCTACGCAATATATTTCTATGCGTTCGACATACGTGGCCCAGTCTTCTATTTCCGCATTAAAATCATTAATATTTCCTCGCTTAGGCATCTTCTTCTCTTTTCGAGAACAGTACAAGTATTTCTTTACTTATTATTAATTTTCTTCTCTTCTTGAGAACACCACAAGTATTGCTTTACTTATTCTTATTTTTCCTCTCTTCTTGAGAACACACCAGCCTTTCTGAAAATTCTAATTAATTTTCTAAGATGACGGTTTCCCGCTTCTGCCTTCTTCCCCAGCGGTTTACCCGCGAAAAATGGCGGCTTTCCCGCGCTTCTCGCTCTCCCCGCCCACTTCAATGGCGGTTTTCCCGCGCTTCTCGGCGCTCTCCGCCCACTTCAATGGCGGTTTTCACCCGTCCCCCGACGCTGACTGTCAGCCCGAGTGCGGCCCGTATCTCCTGTGCGATCGCTGGTGCGCCGCCCGCCCGAAGCGGTTCTCAGCCCTTATCACCGGTGCGATCGCTGGCCCGCTAAGCGCCTCCCGCTTGAAGCGGCTCCCGGCCCTTATCGCTGGTGCGATCGCTGGCCCGCTAAGCGCCTCTCGCTTGCACCCTCCCGGGCTCTGGCTCACCCGCTCACGCGTTTCACCGCGGCTCTTATCAGGGATTGCGATCGCCCTTATCTCCCGATCGATGGCCCGGCTGCACCTCGCACTCCAAAGCGGCCCGGCCCTTATCGCCCGATCGATGGCCCTGTACCTGTGTCTTCCCAGCCTGTTTCTCCTCACAAGCTGCCTGGATGTCTTCTGCTCTGCAGTGCTCAGTCGCTGATGGAGGCTTCAGGGTCCTAATGCCTGTCACTTCCAGTGGGGTGGTGGGATTTGAAACCTTCAACGTCCTGTTTGTGGACGAAGCCGCCGTGAAATAACTGCCGCAGAGTTCGAATCCGACTCGTCGCCAATGTTAAGTCTGTGGGTTGTATTGTAAATAATCCACAGACTCCACGATTAACAAAATAAAACAGGTCTTTACTATTCAGAGGTTCGGGCGATTCTGCCCTAGTTAACGTATCACAACCCTTATATACTGGTGTGGTCACTATCGGTATTACAGTATACATGAGCCAACAAATAGTGCCACCCTAAAGTAGTGCTCTTAAAGGCGAACGGTTACATTCAATAGTTCCCTTAAAGGTAAACGGTTACATACACAACACTATATATTGATGATTCTTTTGTGAAATCCACCCAACTTACTAAATGTCCCAAATTATGTTTCCCATCGTTTAAATGATAACTGAGGAAATATCCAGAACACCCATCTAACCTTGTAACCTATACTGTGCGCAGTCTGGCAAAGCTTCAATTTTAAAATTAGCATCCTTGTTTTCAAATCCCTCCATGGCCTCGTCCCTCCCCACCTCTGTAAACTCTTCCAGCCCTACAACGCTCCGCGATCACTGCGTTCCTCCAATTCTGGCCTCTTGCGCAGTCCCGATTTTCATCGCTCCACCATTGGCGGCCGTGCCTTCAGCTGCCTAGACTGTAAGCACTGGAATCCCCTTTCCAAATCTCTCCACCTCGCTACCTCTCTCTCTCCTTTAAGACACCCTTTAAAACAAATCTCTTGGACCAAGCATTTGGTCACCAGTCCAAATATGTCCTTAGGTGACTCAGTGTCAAATTTTATTTTAGAAAGGTTCTGTGAAGTGCCTTGGGAGGTTTTAATACCTTAAACGCGCTATATTAATACAAGTTGTTGTTATTATTATTCATCTGTTACCAGCTGCTTAACACAGTATCAAACTCACATCATTCTAGCAGTTCAGGAACTATTGCCGTCCTAGAATATTTGACATATAGAAACACAAACACATCTGTTTATCTAATCCTAGTGGATTACATTGTTTAATTTCAAACAAGAATATAATTGTCATTCCTAATTTTTGGAATCATGTGCCACATTCACATTTTCTTGCATGTATGAAACCTGAAATTGGGTTTAGCAAACTACATATCTTACCTGCAACCTTGCACTTTCTCAGACACAGCACCACTGTCAGGATAACGATGAGGAGAAGAGCCAGACTCCCGAAAACAATGACATTGGTATGTTTAAAAGTGTAATCACCTGTCAGACGAATAAGCATAGATTTCACATTCAGTTGATAGATTAACTTTAAAAAAATAAATTAAGCTCCCCTAATGACCCAGTCGATAACCTTACTGCCTGATTTACCATTAAGCCATACAGGCCAGAAGGTCCTCTGTTTAATTCATGATCCAAGTTATCTGACCTCACTCAGGAACATTGGAGTGCTACAACTGTCCTCACTGCCTTCAGTTAGGGACAGGGAAAAAGAAATCACACAGGGTTCTAGTTCCTAGTTCCAATCCAGTGATTCCTTCTGGCAAGGAGATGTGTGAAGATCCAATTCAGCTGTGATGCTTCCTGCTGTACAATAGGCGAATGATACTCAATGTCTAATCTTGCACTTATATACTTGAATAATGGCTATTTGAATGAGAACTGCACTCAATGGGGTAGATCTTGATTGAGCAAGAATTAATCCTTGACAGTGCTTCTCAGGAATGTCACCACAGTGTCACCACAATGCAGCAAGCCACTACCATGGAATGAGTCTGTGTCCATGATGTGCCACAAACCAAATATACGATCTCAGTCCAGGTTTCAGAAGGAGGTAGGAAAAGTGTGGATGGGCATTCCTCTGGGAGGATGAAAAGATACAGAGGCAACAACTCATCTCATGCACCTCCCTGTGGCAGGTTGGAGGGTACCTTTGGTAAAGACCTGGAAAGAGGCTGTCTGTCTACACTGTCTCAGGTAAGACACGGTGCAAAAGATGGGATAACAAAAGAAAAATGTTCCCAAACATTTAAGCGGTTATTTGACTGGATTTAGCATCAAAATAGCACCTGAAGAATGGGCACTGTGCACAGGAATAATGGATGCAAATCCTATGCTATTGTTTTGCAGCTGATTAGCACTGCATCTGAATTTCCTGTATGGATTTTCAGATAGTTGGTCCTGAATTTACTTGAGCAATATAAATTGCATACAACTGAGGGCTGAATTTTGCCGGTGCTCAAAGGGCAGGTTTGGAGGCGGGTCCGCTGTCAAAATCAAAGATTGACAGCGGGTCAGTATCCTGCTGTAAACACGCCTCCTTTTCAGTTTCCCAAGTGTCGGGTCTGTCATCCCTGAACAGACCCATCACCAAGCGGCGGGTCAGCCAATTTATATAGTTAAAAGCTTATTAAAAGATAGTTAAGAACCATTTTCCCATGTACTTACCATTTTACCAGGTTTTCAACGAGGTGCCTGGAGAGCGGCTATCATGTCAGGTAAGTATGTTGGGTTCTCAATGACTATGGATTCTTGTGAATAGGTGAAAGCTGCTAAAGTGGTATAAAACCTACCATTTCACAGCTGTTCACTTCCCAATCTTAGAAGCTGAAGCATTAATGATTTGGAATCCACTTTTGAGCTTTATGCACTTTTGAAGTGTTTGGATGAATCTCTCTATCCACTGTCACCTCCATGGAACAACCTATCTCAACATTGACAGATTACTTCTGTCATCTCAACCTCACCTGCCATCTATTCCATCAGCATCGGCGCCCTGGAAAAAAAATTAATCTTGGTCCTCAGAATCCCACCACGATCAGCCCCAACACCAGCATCACCAGGCACACCAGCAGCACCAACATCCACACCAACCTTCTCTGCAATCAACTGATGCTGCACTGGACACAGGGAATCATCACCCATACACATTGGTACTCGGGACACCAGCGATGGCCTTGCCATGCTCAGATATGCTTCACTTAACACTGTACACCCTGGCTGCCACATGATGCACCAGGTTGGCACCATCACACACCAGCACCATAAAGCATCCCTACAATGTCCAAGCCATTCCTTTCACACTCATCACCATTGGGGCAGGGGCGGGGAAAGTTTTATCTCACCATTCACTGGAACTCACTAAGACACTTTCAAAGGTGCACACAAATCTGTCCAAGAAGACAAAGTGGTGACAATAATGATTTCAATGCTTGACAACACAATAACAGAAAGTTTACACAAACATTGGCTAAAACACACAAGTGCCTACCCTTGTGTGCTGTTAGTTGTTATGATTGCACTAGGATGAGGGCGAGTGTAAACGGTGGTTAGAGAGATCAGGAAATTATATAATGTAGATAGAGAGGGATGGGTGGAGGTGCAAGTTAAGTTGGTGTGAGTGAGGATGTGTAGGAGTAGGGTAAGGAAGGCAGAGTGATGGGGATTTGATGAGTGGCACAAGAGGATGAGTTGAGTTGGCTTTGCAGTAACGTTCCATGATCTACTGAGATCATTGAAAGGTTTGCGCCACTGCAGCCAGGTACTCCTGACAACATTAATGCATCAGTGGAGAGAGAAACAGAGTTAACGTTTCAGGTCGATGACCCTTCGTCTGACATCTGTTTTTACTCCTAACAACACCCCGGCTTGTGTCATCCTGTGCAATGTGCAACCAGGCTGCCTTGGTATACTGGGGAGGTCTCTTCCACCCATGGGAAGGGAAGAGAACCTTCCTGTGTGCTGTGACTCCCTCCATAAGCATATGGAGGAAGTCATGGGAGAGCCTGGGTGCAGTTGTGCAGTGATTGTCAGTGTTTGCAGCACCTCAATGCTGTAGAACACTGACAGCAAAACCATCAAAATCATTTTGGACATGGCCCCTTTAAGGAAATCAGCTGCTGATGCATCATCAAATGATGTCATTACACCCACTTCCTATTAATTGGCCGGGAACATCGCAGGGCGGGCTTAAGAAGCCCAATCAATGGAAAATCTTGTTGGAGGCCGGGATCCAGACAGATGCGAAGTCCCCACACGTCACAGACGTTGCCCGCCGCAGACCCACCTAGGTTGGAACAATCCAGCCCTGAGTGCCAGGGTCCTGTGCACTCAGATTCCCCAGTCTGTTGCTGGGAGCAATTCAGAGGCAAATTTACTACAAAACAAGAAACCTGGAGCTGTAGCCTCCAGAGAAATAAAGATAAAATTGTAAGAGTAAATAGCAAGCAAGTTATTTCTGCTCCCTTCCCAATCTGATTTCGCATGAATTTAGGGCAATATGCCAGCTAGACAGCCTTTTCTATCATTTCCCGGCCAATCATTCCCTGGCCAATCATTCCCCGGCCAATCATTCTAAGGCCAATCATTCTCCGACGAATCATTCCAAGGCCAATCATTCCCCGGCCAATCATTCCCCAGCCAATCATTCCCCGGCCAATCATTCTAAGGCCAATCATTCCCCGGCCAATCATTCTAAGGCCAATCATTCTCCGACGAATCATTCCAAGGCCAATCATTCCCCGGCCAATCATTCCCCGGCCAATCATTCAAAGGACAATCATTCCCCGACTAATCATTCCAAGGCCAATCATTCCCCGGCCAATCATTCCCCGGCCAATCATTCCCCGGCCAATCATTCAAAGGACAATCATTCCCCGACTAATCATTCCAAGGCCAATCATTCCCCGGCCAATCATTCTCCGGCCAATCATTCCCCGACCAATCGTTCTCCGGCCAATCTCCGCCACTTCCAGTATTTTGATCCAGAAGTGCCATTGGTCAATTATTGGTCATATCCAAATGAGTGGCAGGGACAGAGTGACATCATGAGTCACAATTTCCATCATTACCCACCACAGCAACACCGGATGCAAGGAAAACCACTATGTTACTGGCATCTAGTCTTATTACAGTGGGCAGGAGGGGATTTAACATTTAAAAGGCTCCTTACAGGAGTGTAATGGATCCCAAAGATATAAAAAACTGTTCTCCTCTTCAGCTCCTCTCTATTGCTTTGATTGTATAGTTTGATTTTTGAAGTTAAATTGTTTATATGTGAAAACCTATGACTGAACCCTGAGTAATGTGGAGTGCAATAGGATCTGAAAAGTAAGAGGTTATCATGATAAAAGAGCAGTGAGTGACAAAACTTTCTATGGAGGTTAAAAGTGAAAAACCTGAGACACTTACTGTTAACCTTCAGATAATATGGAATTAAAACGCTGGGCGTGTTTTGATGAAACAAAACACATGTCCAGTTCCTTCTGTCTCTATCAGCTTTCTGAATAATCAGCCGTAACAAATCCTCTTCCGGCTTCTGGCCCTTAAAAGTTTTCTCTTCAACAGTTTTGCCATCACTACTGATCCAAACAAGTCTCATTGATTCACTGACATCAGAGACAGAGCAGGTCAGGGTAACGGTGTTTCCCTCAGTCACTGCATCAGATGGTTCAGCTATGACTGTGTAAACAGGAAAATCATTTAGATTGTAAACAATGACCTGGAGTTTGCGCTCGATTGCGTTGGTTTTTTCCGTGCGATTCGCTCGATATCAGTGTAACTGGCGCAGTAGATCTGGAAGTTTTAACCGCAAATTGCGTTCAGCGCAACTGGAGTTTCCAAAATATTTTGCGCTAGTTTAAAAAACACCGTGCTAAAAGCAGGCACCGCCTACATAACTGGCCCTGCCCACAAAACTGTCCACACCCCCAGGGTGCTACTAGACGCACTCCCCCTCCCCCTTGGGGTGCTACCAGTGAATATCGTGACGCTACGTGCCACGGTACTGCAGGCCTTCCTCCCCTTATTAAAGTGGAGTGGCCTTGCGCAGCACGACTTGGAGCCCAGCTGGGTCCGTCACTCAAGATGTCACGCAGCCGGCATTTCGCGGGGTGGCTTCACAGGAGGGCGGGGCCGGTAACGGGGGCAGGTGCTGGCAGGTGGCCAGCAACAAAAATGGCCGCCGGCAACTCCCCTTTAATTTGCGCTGCCCTGGCCACAGGTGGGCCCCCCTGACCCTGTCGAACAGAGTATCCGGCGGTAAGTCCGAGGGCGCTACTGAAGTTCGCGGCCGGGGGGTGAGTGGGGCACTGCGCATGTTGTTGACGTCATCGCCGGAGGCGCAGTGCTGCGGGGCACTAACGGTTATCACCGCCGCTAACTTCCTGCTGAATTTCGTGGGAGAAACATAGAAACATAGAAGATAGGAGCAGGAGTAGGCCATTCGGTCCCTCGAGCCTGCTCCGCCATTCAATGCGATCATGGCTGATCATCAAAAATCAGTACCCGGTCCCTGCTTTCTCCAAATACCCCTTGATCCCTTTAGCCTTAAGAAATATATCCAACTCCTTCTTGAATATATTTAATGAACTGGCCTCCACCGCCTTCTGTGGTAGAGAGTTCCACAGGTTCACTACTCTCTGGTTGAAGAAATTCCTCCTAATTTCTGTCCTAAATAGCCTACCCTTTATCCTTAGACTGTGTCCCCTGGTTCTGGACTCCCCGACCATCGGGAACATCCTTCCTGCATCTAGTCTGTCCAGTTCTGTCAGAATTTTATAAGTTTCAATGAGATCACCTCTCATTCTTCTAAACTCCAGCGAGTACAAGTCCAATCGACCCAATCTCTCCTCATACGTCATTCCTGCCATCCCAGGTATCAGCTTGGTGAATTTTCGCTGAACTCCTTCCATGGCAAGAACATCCTTCCTCAGATAAGGCAACCAAAACTGCACACAATACTCAAGATGTGGTCTCACCAAGGCCCTGTACAACTGCAGCAAGACATCCTTGTTCCTGTACTCAAACCCTCTCGCTAAGAAGTGTATTGATTTCTTTGTGGGTTCAATGACGAGACATTTATGAAAGAGAGTGTCTTTTAATCTAAAGTCTGTTCAACTCTTTATACAGCATTTCAGGAGACACAATGCTAGTGATCCATCTAAAACGAAACTAAAACTAAACTGCTTGGCCTAGAAATTAGGTATAGCCCTGCCAGCTCGCTGGCGCCCAGAATTTACCGCTGGGCGCGGAGCCACTCGCGCCAACCAATATTCAGTTTCAGCGCCCAAAGTCGAGGACGACCGCTGTTCAAGGGTGTGGCCGCCCCCGCTTGGGGCGCTGAAACTGAATATCGGCGCGCTAGTTGCCGCAGCGCCACCCGCAGCGGAGCGGCAGGCTGCGGTACTGCAGGCCTTCCTCCCTCTCTTAAGGGGGAGGTGCCTGCAACAGCCGGAGCCCCGATCGCGAGTACCGGCAAAAGAGCCCTGCACAACGGAGAAGTGCCGGGCTCCCGGAAACCAGCCGGCAATGCCGCGGGGGGGGGGGTGGAGGAGGCCGGGGAAGGAGGTGCGGGCAGGCGGCCGCCGAAAAAGCGGCCGGCCGCACCTCCACCTTAAAGCGCCCCACTAAGGCTGTAGTAAGGACCCGGTCTCCGGATGTTATTAGCGGCCGCCACGGACGAGGCGGCCGCTACTGAAGATGGGGATTGGGCCGGTGTCGGGGCGGAACTGGGGCGCTGCGCACACCGATGACGTCATCGGTGGCGGCGCAGTGCTAACGGCTACCGCCACAATTAGCACGTCAATGAAGTTCGCCCGAAGTTTGCAGACTGGCGCAGAAGCCCTCTTTGGGCGATAACTGCGCGCAAAGCCCACTGACTTTCTAGGCCCTTGTCTCTGTCACATGCGCTCTGCTGGTCAGGCATAAGCAATCAAACAGGCAAATACAATCACTATTTGCTGATATCATTACATCTCCCTTTCTTAAAACAAAAGTATTTTACTTTTAACTGACAACATGTTTTCTTTGTATTAATCTGCATTTTAACTGTAACACTTAATGAACTTACATTATCATTATCAAGGTTTTTTAACCTTGCTTTGTGTGTTCACATGAAATATGTAAATACACTAGAACTTGAAGAAAGAATAAGATAACATTACTTCCTTCTATAACAAGAGTCCTTAAATTTTCTCAATGAGTCTCTCAGGAGGCTTCACGTGTCTTGAGGATTTTCTGATTGATTGTCCTTGAATCTGAGTTGTTGCCTCAGATGATGATTTCTCAGCTGTGTGATCAGGTTGTTCAACAGTATCAGTCTTTTGACCTGCTGTGTGATCAGGTTGTTCAACAGTATCAGTCTTTTGACCTGCTGTGGCTGGTCCCATGAGAAGATCCCGACGATTTCTTCTCAGAACAGCACCCTCATCTGTCTGAATGGTGTATGATCTTGGTTGAACTTCACTCAGGACAGTTCCCTTCTGAGTCCATATGTTTGTTTTGTCTTTGAACCTTACTTGGTCACCAGTATGGAGTTCAGGTAGGTGTTGTGTTCCTCTGTCATAGTAGTACTTTTGCTTTTCTTTCTGTTGTTCTTTGAACTTCCTCACTTTCTCCCCCTCTTTTGTTTTCAGGAGGTTCTCCGGATGGGTAGGTTTGACCTTAGCATATGTCCCATAAGGAGTTGGGCTGGTGACATACCACACTCGAGCGGCGTTGTGCGGTATACAAGCATGCTCTGGTAGAAGTCAGTTCCACTGTCTTTTGCCTTGTACATCAGTCTTTTCACTGTCTGGACCGATTTTTTCACTAGTCCATTGGACTGTGGAAAGTGAGGACTTGACGTTGTGTGGACAAAGTCCCACTCTTTGGCAAAGTGTCGGAAACTTGCATTGTAAAACTGGGGTCCGTTGTCTGTGAAGACCTCGCTTGCCACGCCATGTCTGGAGAATATGGCTTTCATACATCTTATCACAGCATCTGCAGTGGTGGTGTACAGTCTACAAACCTTTGGATACAGGGAGTAATAGTCTGTGACTACAAGATAGTCCTTCCCTTGACATACGAATAGGTCAGCGCCTACCTTCTGGTAAGGTCTGTCCGGCGCTGGGTGTGGCTTTAGTTGTTCTACCGGATTGCTTGCTCGATATTTCAGGCATATTGTGCAGTTTGACACCTCATTTGTCACATCTTGGTTGATTCGTGGCCAGTACATCACCTCTCGTGCTCTTTTCTTAAACTTTTCAATTCCCAGATGTCCTCCATGGATCCTTTTTAGCATCTCTTTTCTCAGACTCTTTGGGATAACTATTTTACTTCCTTTGTAGATTATGTCTTCGACCAGTGATAGTTCCGCCCTGCAGTTCCAGTACTCTGCCATGTCAGGTGAGCAGTCTTGCTTCATGTTGGGCCATCTATCCAAGATGCTTTTCCTCAGTCATCTCATTGTTTCATCTTTGTTTGTCTCAGTCTTTATGAGCTCCATTTTTGTATCTGCTATGGGCAGTGCACTTGTGATCATGTCCACGTACGCATTCACTTTTTCATCCATTTTGGTGTTTGCGGGCTCACTTGGGTCTACAGCTCTGGACAACGTGTCTGCTGTATACATCAGTTCACCCGGTGTGTACGCAACATTCAGTGTATAGCGTTGCAGCCTGATCATCATTCTTTGTATTCTAAGCGGACAGCTATTTAGTGGCTTTTGGAACATTGCAATCAAGGGCTTATGGTCAGTCTCTACACTGATTGCTTGTCCTGCCACAAACTGGTGAAATATTTCACAGGCGTATGTGATGCTGAGCAGCTCCTTTTCTATTTGAGCATATCGCGTCTCCGCGTCTGTCATTGAGCACGATGCATATGCAATAGGTTGCCAGTAGTCATATTTTTGCAGAAGAACGGCACCGAGCCCACTCTGTGATGCATCTGATGATATCTTGATGGGTCTCGCTGGGTCATAAAACCTCAGAACTGGTTCCTCTGTGAGCAGTTTCTTTAGATCGCTCCATGACTTCTCATGCTCATGATTCCATTCCCATTCTATGTTCTTTTCAGTTAGTCTTCTCAGTGGCACCATCTTTTCTGAGAGGTTGGATATGAATTTACCCATGTAGTTGATCATTCCATTAAACCTCTGCACGTCCTTTTTGCATTGTGGCTTTGGCATATTCTCAATGGCGGACACCTTTCTGGGATCTGGTCTGATGCCCTCACTGCTAAGGATGTCTCCCACCAATGTCAGTTCTGTCACCCCGAGCTGGCATTTCTCTCTATTCAGCTTCAGGTTTGTTTTCCTTGTTGCTTCCAGCACTTTTTTCAGTCTCTCGTCATGCTCAGTTCTCGTGGTTCCCCATACTATAATGTCATCCATTGATGTATCAACTCCCTCCAGGTGCTCATAGATCATATGGATAATTTTGTGATACACTTCAGGAGCTGAGGCAATGCCAAATGGTAACCTTAGGAATCTGTATCTGCCAAATGGACTGTTGAACGTGCACAGTCTTGAACTTGCTTCGTCCAATTTCATCTGCCAAAATCCTGATGATGCATCTAACTTGCTGAAATACTTTGCATTTGCAAACTGTGCCATGATTTCCTCACGTGTAGGAAGCTTGAAGTGCTCTCTCTTTATTGCTCTGTTTAGATCTCTTGGATCCAGGCAAATTCTGAGCTTTCCATTCTTTTTGTCCACAACAATGAGGGAACTCACCCACTCAGTTGGCTCATCTATCTTCTGAATCACGTTCAGGCTTTCCATCCTGTCCAACTCTGCCTTCAGTTGCTTTTGAAGAGCAAATGGAACTTTTCTGCATGGATGTATGACCGGTGTCATAATTTTATCTACACTGATCGTGTGTTCTCCTGGAATGCAGCCTAGACCCTTAAATAGGTCATTGTACTCTTTCATGAGTTCATCATAGACTGTCTCTCCTTCGCTTTCCACAATGAGGACTCTCTTTACCAGGTTCAGTCTCTCACAGGCTTTTAAACCTAGTATGGCTTGCACATCCTTTGGCACCACGATTAACGCTAGCGTGTGCTCTCTGTCCTTGTGTGTCACTTTGACAATGCATCTTCCTTTCACTGGTATATCAGTACCTGAGTATCCTGTCACTTTCACTTTTATTCCATGTATCTTTGGTCTGGGTCTAATTTTCTTAAAATCAGTCTCTGATATCACATTAACTTGTGCTCCAGTATCCAATTTAAATGGAATGTGTATGTCATTCACTTTTAGTGTCAACATCCAGTCTCTTTTTTCTTCTTTGTTTTCAGACACAACATCTACATAGAACTCCTCTATCTCGCTTTCATCTACTGTATGGACCTTGCTTTGTTGCGCTTGGTTCTTACAGCAACGGGCATAATGGTTGTTTTTGTTGCAACTATTGCATGTTTTACCATATGCTGGACACTTTCTTGGTGTATGCTGTGTACCGCATCGACTACATGACTTTCGATTGCCCCTTTCATTTTCGTTCGCTGGCCACGCCTCTTTTTTCACATTGGCGCTCTTTTTGTTAAACGGTTTGTGTCCGTTCTTTCTCACTGCATCCACGTTGCAGCTATTGTCACTGAACAGCTCCTTTGCCTGCGACCTCGCAGCCTCTGTAGCCCTACACAGTGCTATGGCTTTTCCCAGGTCTAGATCTTGCTCTCTTAGCAGTCGTTCCCTTAGACCATTATCTGGAATACCACACACCAGTCTGTCTTTCATCAGCGAGTCTGTCAGTCCCCCAAATTCACATGTTTTGCTTCGGTTTCTCAGTTCAGTCACATACTGATCAATAGTCTCACCCATTTTCTGTACACATGTGAAAAATCTGTGCCTCTCAAACGTCACGTTACGTTTAGGTATGCAGTAGGCCTCAAACTGTTCCATTATTTTATCTAGCTTTATTTTGTCTCCATCAGCAGCGAATGTGAAGTTATTATACACCTCCAGCGCTTCATCACCCATGACATGTAAGAACACTGACAATTTCTTTTTATCACTTTTCTCGTCAGCTCCGATTGCCGCTAAATACAACCCCACACGTTGTTTGAATCTCCTCCAAATTTCAGCCACATTACCCGTCAACTGAAGCTCCGCCGGTGGGTGTAAACCTTCCATTTTTTCACTTCGTTAGCTATTCTCCAATGGTAAGTAACGATGTTCTCTTTTGGCTTGCTAATATGTGGAGAGCTGATTAAACTTCAGATTTTTCCTCTTCATCTCTTTCAGTCACTTCTGACACCATGTATTGATTTCTTTGTGGGTTCAATGACGAGACATTTATGAAAGAGAATGGTCTAGAAATTAGGTATAGCTTCGCCAGGTCTGTAGCGCCCGAAATTTAGCGCTTGCCCGGATTCCTGTAGCGCCCGCCTGAAATTCAGTTGCTCCGCCCCAACACGGAGGCGGGCGCTATTGGAGGGTTTGGCCGCCTCGTTTGGGGCGAAGAATGTCAGTTTCAGGCGTCCAGCTGCCGCTGCGGCACCCGATGCGGTGCGGCAGGCTGGGGTAATGCAGGCCTCCTCCTTCTCTTAAGGAGGAGCTGCCTGCAGCCGTGAGATCGCCGCTGGATTCCCCCGGCAAATGAGCCCGGCACCACGGAGAAGTGCCGGGCTCGCGGGAGTCACACACCAATGCCGCGGGGGGGTGGTGCAGGAGTCCGGGGAGGGAGGTGCGGCCAGGCGGCCGCCGGGAATGCGGCCGGCCGCCCCTCCACCTTTATGCGCCGGCCTCTCGGAGCTGCAAGGCACCGTTTTGCAAACGCTGTTTGCGGCCGCCACGGGAGAGGCGGCCGCAACTGAATTTGGCGGTCGGACCGGAATTGCATTGGAACCGGGGCGCTGCGCACACCGATGACGTCATCGGTGCCGGCGCAGCGCTACCAGCTAACGTCGATGTTACGGACCAACTGAATTTCGGGCACGAAAAAACTTCCGGCGCAAACCACTCTATAGCCCATAAGTGGGCGCAAACGCGACTGAATTTCTAGGCCAATGTCTTTTAATCTAAAGTCTGTTCAACTCTTTATATAGCATTTCAGGAGACACCATGCTAGTGATCCATCTAAAATGAAACTAAAACTAAACTGCTTGTCTCTGTCACATGCCCTCTGCTGGTCAGGCATAAGCAATCAAACAGGCAAATACAATCACTATTTGCTGATATCATTACAAGAATGCCAACATACAATTTGCCTTCTTAACCGCCTGCTGCACCTGCATGCATACCTTCAGCGACTGGTGCACAAGGACACCCAGGTCTCGTTGCACTTCCCCTTCTCCCAATTTATTGCTATTTAGATAGTAATCTGCCTTCCAGTTTTCGCCACCAAAGTGGATAACCTCACACTTATCCACGTTATATTGCATCTGCCATGTTTCTGCCCAATCACACAACATGTCCAAATCATCCTGTAGTTTCTCGACATCCTCCTCACAGCACACACGCCCACCCAGCTTTGTGTCATCTGCAAATTTGGAGATATTACATCTAGTTCCCTTGTCCAGATCATTTATATATATTGTGAATAGCTGGGGTCCAAAGACCGATCCCTGCAGTACCCCAATAGTCACTGCCTGCCATTCGGAAAAAGACTCGTTTATTCCAACTCTTTGCTTTCTGTCTGCCAACCAGTTCTCTATCCAAGTCAATACCTTGCCCCCAATCCCATGTGCTTTATCTTTACATGCTAATCTCTTATGCGGGACCTTATTGAAGGCCTTCTGAAAGTCCAGATACACCACATCCACTGGTTCTCCCTTATCTATTTTACCAGTTACATCCTCAAAAAATTCCAGTAGATTAGTCAAGCACGATTTACCTTTTGTGAATTCATGTTGACTTTGTCCGATCCTGTCACTGTTTTCCAAGTGCTCTGCTATTACATCTTTTATAATGGACTCTAGCATTTTCCCCACTACCAATGTCAGGCTTACCGGTCTGTAATTCCCCGTTTTCTCTCTACCACCTTTTTTGAATAGTGGGGTAACATTAGCTACCCTCCAATCCATGGGTACTGTTCCAGATTCCATCGAATGTTGGAAGATGATCAGCAATGCATCTACTATTTCTAGGGCCACTTCCTTAAGTACCCTAGGATGCAGATTATCAGGCCCTGGGGATTTATCGGCCTTCAGTCCCATCAATTTCCCTGCAAATACCCGGGCGCTAGTTGCCTTGTAGAGTGCTAATGGAAGGCGCAAATCAACCGAATGATTCGGCGATATGTAATATGTAAATGGGTTTGAGTGGAAACTTTTCAAAATGAGTGGAATTTTGAGTGAAACTTGCGCCAGAATCGCCGATTGTACCCAAAACGGAAACTCTACCCGACTTTATCAATGAAAACAACGGCAACATTCTGTCTCCTACCTTTAACTGTGATTAGTTTAATGGTCACATAATTAAATAACCCCAGAGAGCAAGTGTAAACTCCTGCATCTTCAAACAGTACGGGGACAATCCTCACACTGAAGTTCTTGCCATTGAAATTTCCCACTGTGGGCACCAGTCGACTCCCAAAGTAGGTCCTGTTTACATCAAAGGGCTTAGATCTGAAAGTGGAAGCTATTTCTTTCTTTTGATTCTGAAAATGACGTGACCTCCAAGTCCATTTAGTTTTAATGATCTCAGATTCAGCTTCACAAATCAGGGAGAGTTCACTGTGAGCTGTGCCTGACCGATAAAGTGTGTAACTCTTACTGCGTAAATCTGAAATAGAGAGACAGGAAACAAGGTGTTAGATTTATATAGCTGCTGAGATACAGATGTTCTGAATTCCCACAGGGCCATTCAGCGCCCTCCTTGCATAAGCCAGCTGGGAGTGCAGCACTGGGACAGGGGAATCGGCTGGGACCCGGATACACTGGCTGCCGGCCCAGGCTGCCTATTGTTTAAACGCTGGGTTGTGCTACAAAGTCCATCAGCCTCAAACATGGCCCCCGTCAAATTGATGTTGTTTCCCCGTGGGTAGATAATCAATTTGTTAAACTGTCTCAGCAATCGATTAGCAATACATGCCTCATACCCATTGTGATGGGCATCTTTGGTCCCCTCGGCTGTTAACAGAATCATAGAATCATAGAATGGTTACAACACAGAAGTAGGCCATGTGGCCCATTAGCCCGTGCCGTATTATTTTTCTTTTTTTTTGCCCAGCCCCAGTCCCAGCCCAAGCCTCAACCCAAGACCCAGCCCCAGCTCCAACCGCAACCCCAGCCTCAGCCCCAACCCCAATCCCAAACTCAACCCCAACCCCAACCCCAACCCCAGCTCAAGCCCCAGCCCCAACACCAATCCCAACCACAACCCCAACCACAGCTCCAGCCTCAGCCGCAGCTCCAGCCCCAGCCCCAACTCCAGCCCCAACTCCAGCCCCAACCCCAACCTCAGCCCCAACCCCAGCTCGAACCCCAACCTCAGCCCCAGCTCCAGCCTCAGCCCCAACACCAACCCCAGCCCCAACCCCAACCCCAACCTCAGCCCCAACCCCAGCTCCAAACCCAATCCCAACCCCAGCTCCAGCCTCAGCCCCAACCCCAACCCCAGCCCTAGCACCAGCCCCAGCTCCAACCCCAACCCCAGGCCCCAGCTCCAATCCCAACCCCAGCCCCAGCCCCAGCCCCAGCTCCAACCCCAACCTCAGCCCCAACTCAGGCCCCAGCTCCAACCCCAACCCCAGCGCCAATCCAGGCCCCAGCTCCAACCCCAGCCCCAGCCCCAGCCCCAGCCCATACCCCAGCTCCAACCCCAGCCCCAGCCACAGCCCCAACCCCAACCCCAAACTCAACCCCAACCCCAACCCCAACCCCAGCATCAGCCCCAACCCCACCCCCAAACTCAACCCCAATCCCAACACCAACCCCAGCTACAGCCCCAGCTCCAGCCCCAGCCCCAACACCAATCCCAACCCCAACCCCAACCACAGCTCCAGCCTCAGCCGCAGCTCCAGCCTCCAGCCCCACCTCCAGCCCCAACCCCAACCCCAACCTCAGCCCCAACACCAGCTCGAAACCCAACCCCAGCCCCAGCTCCAGCCTCAGCCCCAACACCACCCACAGCCCCAACCCCAGCTCCAACCCCAATCCCAACCCCAGCTCCAGCCTCAGCCCCAACCCCAACCCCAGCCCTAGCACCAGCCCCAGCTCCAACCCCAACCCCAGCCCCAACCCAGGCCCCAGCTCCAATCCCAACCCCAGCCCCAGCCCCAGCCCCAGCTCCAACACCAACCCCAGCCCCAACCCAGGCCCCAGCTCCAACCCCAGCCCCAACCCAGGCCCCAGCTCCAACCCCAGCACGAACCCCAGCCCCAGCCACAGCCCAGACTCCAGCTCCAACCGCAGCCCCAACCCCAACTCCAAACTCAACCCCAACCCCAACCCCAACCCCAGCCTCAGCCCCAACCCCAACCCCAAACTCAACCCCAACCCCAACCCCAGCTACAGCCCCAGCCCCAACCCCAACCACAACCCCAACCCCAGCTCCAGCCGCAGCCCCAGCCCCAGCCCCAGCTCCAACCCCAACCCCAACCTCAGCCCCAACCCCAGCCCTAACCCCAGCTCCAACCCCAATCTCAACCCCAGCTCCAGCCTCAGCCCCAAACCCCATCCCCAGCCCTAGCACCAGTCCCAGCTCCAATCCCAACCCCAGCCCCAGCCCCAGCCCCAGCTCCAACCCCAACCCCAACCCCAACCCAGGCCCCAGCCCCAACCCCAGCCCCAACCCCAGCCCCAGCTCCAGCCTCAGCCCCAACACCAACACCAGCCCCAACACCAGCCCCAACCCCAACCCCAACCTCAGCCCCAACCCCAGCTCCAACCCCAATACCAACCCCAGCCCCAACCCCAACCTCAGCCCCAACACCAGCTCGAACCCCAACCCCAGCCCCAGCTCCAGCCTCAGCCCCAAATCCCAACCCCAGCCCCAACCCCAGCCCCAGCTCCAACCCCAACACCAGCCCCAACCCAGGCCCCAGCTCCAATCCCAGCTCCAGCCTCAGCCCAGACCCCAGCACCAACCCTAGCCCCAGCCTCAGCCCCAGCCCCAGCCCCAGCTCCAGCCCCAGCCCCAACCCCAGCTCCAGCCTCAGCCCCAGCCCCAACCCCAACCCCAGCTCCAGCCTCAGTGCCAGCTCCAACCCCAACCCCAGCCCCAACCCCAGCCTCAGCTCCAGCCCCAGCTCCAGCCCCAGCCTCAGCCCCAGTCCCAACCCCAGCCCCAGCCCCAGCCCCAACCCCAGCTCCAGCCTCAGCCCCAACCCCAACCCCAGCCCCAGCCCCAGCCTCAGCCCCAGCTCCAACCCCAAACCCAGCCCCAACCCCAGTCTCAGCCCCTGCCCCAGCCCCAACCCCAGCTCCAGCCTCAGCCCCAACCCCACCCCAGCTCCAGCCCCAGCCCCAACCCCAGCCCCAGCCCTAGCACCAGCCCCAGCTCCAATCCCAACCCCAACCCCAACCCCAGCCCCAACCCAGGCCCCAGCTCCAACCCCAGCCCCAGCCCCAGCCCCAGCCCCAGCTCCAACCCCAACCCCAGCCCCAACCCCAACCCCAGCCCCAACCCCAACCCCAGCTCCAGCCTCAGCCCCAACCCCAGCACCAAACCCAAACCCAGCTCCAGACCCAGCTCCAAACCCAAACCCAGCCCCAACCCCAGCCTCAGCCCCAGCCCCAGCTCCAGCCCCAGCCTCAGCCCCAGCCCCAACCCCAGCCCCAGCCCCAGCCCCAACCCCAACCCCAGCTCCAGCCACAGCCCCAACCCCAACCCCAGCCCCAGCCCCAACCCCAGCCCCAGCTCCAGCTCCAGCCCCAGCTCCAGCCCCAGCCCCAGCCCCAGCCCCAACCCCAGCCCCAACCCCAGCTCCAGCCTCAGCCCCAACACCAGCCTCAGCCCCAGCCCCAACCCCAACCCCAGCTCCAGCCTCAGCCCCAACCCCAACCCCAGCTCCAGCCTCAGCTCCAACCCCAGCTCCAGCCCCAGCCCCAGCCTCAGCCCCAGCCCCAACCCCAGCCCCAGCCTCAGCCCCAGCTCCAGCCCCAGCCCCAGCCTCAGCCCCAGCCCCAGCCCCAGCCCCAGCCCCAGCTCCAGCCTCAGCCCCAGCCCCTGCCTCTGCCCCAGCTCCAGCTCCAGCCTCAGCCCCAGCCCCAGCCCCAGCCCCAACCCCAACCCCAGCTCCAGCCCCAGCCTCAGCCCCAGCTCCAACACCAACCCCAGCCCCAACCCCAGCCCCAAACCCAGCCCCAGATCCAGCCTCAACCCCAACCCCAGCTCCAGACTCAGCCCCAGCTCCAACCCCAACCCCAGCCCCAACCACAGCCTCAGCCCCAGTCCCAGCTCCAACCCAAACCCCAGCCCCAACCCTAGCCTCAGCCCCAGCTCCAGCCCCAGCCACAGCCCCAACCCCAGCCCTAGCCGCAGCCCCAACCCCAGCTCCAGCCCCAGCCCCAGCCCCAAACCCAGCCCCAGATCCAGCCCCAACCCCAACCCCAGCTCCAGACTCAGCCCCAGCTCCAACCCCAACCCCAGCCCCAACCACAGCCTCAGCCCCAGTCCCAGCTCCAACCCGAACCCCAGCCCCAACCCTAGCCTCAGCCCCAGCCCCAGCTCCAGCCCCAGCTCCAGCCCCAGCCCCAGCCCCAACCCCAGCCCTAGCCGCAGCCCCAACCCCAGCTCCAGCCCCAGCCCCAGCCCCAGCCCCAACCCCAGCTCCAACCCCAACCCCAACCCCAGACCCAACCCCAGCCTCAGCCCCAGCCCCAGCTCCAACCCCAACCCCAGCCCCAACCCCAGCCCCAGCCCCAGCACCAACCCCAACCCCAGCCTCAGCCTCAGCCCCAGCTCCAACCCCAACCCCAGCCCCAACCCCAGCCTCAGCCCCAACCCCAGCTCCAACCCCAAACCCAGCCCCAACCCCAGCCTCAGCCCCAGCCCCAACCCCAGCCCCAGCCCCAACCCCAACCCCAACCCCAGCTCCAGCCTCAGCCCCAACCCCAACCCCAGCTCCAGGCTCAGCCCCAGCCCCAGCCCCAGCCCCAGCCCCAGCCTCAGCCCCAGCCCCAGCCCCAGCCCCAGCTCCAGACTCAGCCCCAGCCCCAGCTCCAGCTCCAACCCCAACCCCAGCCCCAGCCCCAGCCCCAGCTCCAGCCTCAGCCCCAGCCCCAACCCCAACCCCAGCCCCAACCCCAGCCTCAGCCTCAGCCCCAGCCCCAGCCCCAACCCCAGCCCCAACCCCAGCCCCAAACCCAGCCCCAACCCCAACCCCAGCTCCAGCCCCAGCCCCAGCCCCAGCCCCAACCCCAACCCCAGCCCCAGCCCCAGCCCCAGCCCCAACCCCAGTCCTAGCTGCAGCCCCAGCCTCAGCCCCAGAAGGAGATAAAATAGAGATAGAGATGTAGGCAATCCGGCCAGTCGATCAAAGGGTGCAACATCAGTCTGCCTTGATACATAAAGCTGCAAGGGCAAGCTTGGGCCAGGCTCAGAAATTTAGTATGTAAGAGGATAGTTAGGAGTTAATTTATTTAACTTAAGTAGTTGACCCACTGGTGTGGGAAAGTACAATGTGTTTGTTATTTTGTTCTTGTACACAAAGACCGTTTATACTGATTGAAGTAAGTGTCTCTGACCATAACTTTCTGTATCTTCACTTGCTGTGAACTAAAGCATTTTCACAATTTATTACTGGCCTTGTCTCACCAAAGGCTTTTTGTTGGACCATTATCAAAGAGACTAAAGAAGTACACGTACGATAGACACAAATATCCAGTTCAGATCACAAGGAGGTCTTACTCTTATACCCTTAGCTTATGCTGTCATATAGTCAGATATTGGGCAGTATGAGAACATCCCTAAATGTAAGACACTCAGGCCAGGTTTGTGAGTGAGCAACACCACTGTACCCAAGAGAATGTCTCAGGAAAGACCCGAATCTTGTAACACCTGTGTTGGGATCATTTAATTTGTTTGTATTTCTCTATTCCAAAATAGACTGGAATGGCAGTTGCTTTTATAGATTGATAGAATTTATTCTTTTTGATTCATACATGTGAATTGAAGTGAATCCAATGAGTTCACCTGGTTGTTCACATCAGCTCTTAATGTCACCATTTTATATTTACACCCATGTTCCAGGGCAAAAACAAGGACCACATTCTGCAGTAAAAGCCCACAGTGGTGCCTGTGCTCACTGTACTTTGTGAGTAACAGTTTTATATCAGTAACTATTTAACACCTAATGCAAGCTAGCTCTGGACTTACTCTGATCCACATCAACATTTGTGTTTCCAGTGAGAACAATGGAGTCATTTTCCTGCACTTCCCATGTGTACAAATTCTGATTTTCTGCTCCAACGTGTCTGACTATCAGATAAACCGTATTATTCAGATGGATCTCATCAGTGTTGTTCCTCCTGTTCTGCTGAGATGAGTCTCTTGGTTTCCAGTGAAGACTGACGGTATCTGAGAGTCTGGAGATGGTACAACTGAGGGTGATGTCACTGCCCATTACAGGCCTCTGCGAATCTGTCTCAACTGTAAAAACAGATCAATGACGTGTAGCATAGCTTTCCATAAACTTTCTGAATTATTGCATTCAGAATTTTTTTTACTACAAACAGACACAGTCAAGCAAATGCTGACCAGCCATGCCCAGTGCTGACTATGAACATTTCCCAGATAGTGCCCACTTGTCCCTTTTGGCTCCCTCATGATTTTGAACACCTCCATCAAATCTCCTCTTAACCTTGTAAGGTTTGCAAAATTTCGGCAGCCCCCGAAGATTATTTCATTAAAGAAAACCTGGTTGGAATGTACTTTACATCAAAGATGGCTGCAGCAGGCCTCATGGCAAAAAAGAAAGACAGCCTGTCTGAATATCTCCTAGCACTGGATGACAAAGGATTGGAAGTAAATACCAGTTTCTGATGTACTGAAGTATTGAAACTGTCAATCAACTGCAGTTAGGGAGTTTCAACAAGGAACAAAGGATTGTTTGTTTACACAAACTCTTAGCAGTGTTGACTCAAGGGCTTAAGTGATTGCTGTCAATCTAGTTGCAGTTGAAATGTAACCACAGGACAAAGGATTGTTTACACTAACAATTAAGGTTTGTTTATCAAGCACTCAAGAAACCAGCGGGACATTTTTAAACTGGGACAGCTCTATTCACAAACCAGTCAAATGAATGGGAAACGAATTCAAACCCATTACAGTCAATGGGGACAGATTGGTCCCTTTTGTGTGACCCAGATACGTCCAGATTTGGGTGCGAATATAAGGGCTCCCAATGGGGTATAAAGATAGCCCCTCAGGAAGCCATTCTCTCTCTCTCTACTGCCTCGCCTCCAGTGCCCTACCTTCAAGAGGACCATCACAGCCCACCCAAAGAAGTGGAATACCAGCAGTTACTTTTGAATTGCTGGGGTATCTCCACTTCATGTGGTGAAAAATCCAAGGCAGACCGCAGGGGCACGGAGCAGGCATTTCAACATCGTAGACTGGTGAGCATAAACTTTCTGGCCCATTACAAGGCAACCTAGATAGTATAAGGGGTGGGAATTAAAGGGGAATTTTGTTAAATTGTAATTTTAGTCAATTTTCCCTCGATGTGTCCGTTTCTCCTCCCCGTTAAGTAAAAGTGTGCTGTATTCATAATTATTCTCACTGTATAGCAATTCATTCTTCATTTCAATAAAACATTGGCTTTCTTTGCACCAAACCACTGGTCTCATTTTGTCTATATCGCTACTGAAATAAGTCCGGCAGCCAGAACTAAAGTGGAAGCGATTCGAACCGCACAGGGCTGGAACAGCTCAGACACACGGCTGACTGACCAGGCAAAAACCCAACCCCTTACAACCTTTTCTGCTCTAAGGAGGACAACCCCAGCTTCTCTAGCCTCTCCACATAACTGAAGAACCTCATCCCTGGTACCATTTTAGTAAGTTATCATCCGAAGACATTGCCAGGATTTTGTAAATGGATGCGGCTTGGGAGCGGGTCAGCTGGTTTCCGGGTTCCAGTCCCACCCCCAACTGCATCCGTCCCACGGATGTGATTTTACATTGATTGACCTTGTTAAGCCCACCCTGCTGGCTTGCCAACCGATTAAGAGGAAGCCGGTGAGATGATGTCATTTGATGACACGTCATCTGCTGGTTTTCTTAAAGGGACCACGCACAATTTATTTTTGATGACTCATTTCTCAGTGTTTGAAAGCATTGAGGTGCTGCAAACACTGACAATCACTGTACAAAGGTGAACTCTTGCACCCAGGCTCTCCAGTGACTCCCTCCTTAGGCTAGGACAGATGGCAGCTGCAGGTGAGGTAACAGAAGCGATCTGTCACTGGTGAGAGAGGTTCTCCCAATGAGGTGGGACTAGACATCCAATTCAAAACTTGTCACCTACAGAAAAGTGTAAATGCATTAAAAAGGATTTTCCCAACATTTTCTTACCTCTGAAACTCACCAGTGCACCATTGGATCCTTCACACCACTTCAGCAGCTGTCATCAATGCTGAAACATTACAGCAAGCTCACGACACGCCACACTTACCAGGCATGGTGTCCAGACATTGGGAAATCCGAGGCAGAAGAGGCAAAATTGAAAATGGCCCTGTTAACAACTATCAAGTACCTGTTAACAGGCAGTTAAGTGGCGATAATCCTCTTCCCGCCGCTAGGTGTTGGGTCCCTGTGCAAATCGGGGACCTGACACTTGGGAAGGTTGATTGGAGGCGGGTTGACAGTGGGTTTCCTACCCACTGTCAACCTTTGCGATTTTGACAGTGGTCTCCCCTCCAAGCCTGCACTCTGAGCGCCGTCAAAATTCTGGCCATTGGGTCAGTTTCCATGTATATTCACGACACCGAGCTCTACCTCTCCCCTACCTCTCTCAACCCTTCCATTGCCTCTGTGCTGTCAGATTGCTTGTCTAACATCTAGTCTTCAATGAGCTGTAATTTCCGGAAGGCCGAAGGCATCGCATTCAACCCTCACTACGAATTTCATACCAGCACCACCAGCTCCATCCCTCTCCCTGGCTATTGTCTGGGGATGGACCAGACTCTTTGACACTGTGTTAAGTTTCTGACCCCACATCCTCTACATCACAAAGATCTCCTACTTCCACCTCCATAACATCACCCACCCTATTCCCCTGCCTCACCACCATCTGCTACTTAAACTCTCATCCACACATTTGACACCTCCAAATGTGACAATCCCCTGGTCGGCCTTCTATCCTCTATCATTCAACTCATCCAAAAATCATCTGCCCATATTCTATCGTGCACCAATCCCTCTTATCCATCACTCCTGTCCTTGTCAACCTACATTGGCTCCTGGTCCCCCAATACCTTCAATATAAAATTCTTATCTTCCTGTTTAAATCCTCATCACCTCACCGCTCCCTATTTCTGCAACCTCCTCCAGCCCTAAAGTCCCTAAAGAACTCTCTCTTCCTCTGAATCTGGCCTCTTGTGCTAATGTGAACAATCAAAATTACTAGCCCTGAGTGCATCCACTAGTTCTAATGTACAGAGGATTTTTACCCACCTGGCTGTTTTTAATGAGAGATTCATTCTGGGCTGGGTGATAGAACTGGAGGATCATGACATCATCCCAACATTCTGTTGGGAATATATGTGTCATTACTCACAGAAAATCATATTATTAAAACCTTTCTTGTCCTTGTCCTAATTACCTTTGATCCCAAATATTTCATACTGTTTCAGGATTTTCTTACTGGGCTGTGTCTGAATCCAGGTGAACAATCCCGCAAGTCCAAAGGTGGGGTTTCTGATTCTCAGATTAAGGGTACCCCAGTCCTCACGTATCCTCTGAGAAATGCCTGGTATATTATTGTACTCCTCGCTCCATCGTACCGCCCACCGCTGGTCTTCTCTGCGAAAAGTTCCCAATTGCTTTGTAGCTTGTTGCCCTGAGTGTGGTCTCCATTCCCAGACAATGGAGCCATTTCCAGGATTGTCCGGGTCTTTCAATACAAAGTTGCCTTCCTGATGGAAAAAATAAATATAATTCTGGCTTCCTGCAAGGAAGGAGAACAATCATTTTAAAATCAGAGAGCAACTTCTCATTCCGACCTGTGTAAAAAGACAGAAAGACCTGTGTAAAAAGACAGAAAGACCTGTGTAAAAAGACAGAAAAACCTGTGTTTCTATCGCACCTTACAGGTCCTTGGGACATCCCAAAGTGCTTTACAGCCAATGAAGTACTTTTGAAGTGTGGTCACTGTTGTAATGTAGGAAACACAGCAGCGGCAGCAAGCTCCCACAAACAACAATGTGATAATCACCAGATAATCTGTTTTAGTGATGTTGATTGAGGGATAAATATTGGCCAGGACACCGGGGATAACTTCAAAATAGTGCCACGGGATCTTTTACTTCCACCTGAGAGAGCAGACGTGGCCTCGTTTTAACATCTCATCCAAAAGACAGCAGATCCAACCGTGTAGCGCTCCCTCAGTACTGCACTGACGTGTCAGTCTAGATTTTATAACTCAAGTCTCTGGAGTGGGACTTGAACCCACAACCTTCTGACTCAGAGGCAAGAGTGCTACCAACTCTGTCACGACTGACACTGTAACTGTAGAGAATTCATTTTGTTAACCAAAGGTATTAAGGGATATGGGGCAAAGGCGGATTTATGGAATTAGGTCACAGATCGGCCTAATCAAATTGAATGGCAGAACAGGGTCAAGGGGCTAAATGGCCTACTCCTGTTCCTATGTTCCTAGGTAAGTTATTAGTTATGATTCATTTCCGAAGTGACACAGCACTCCCAGTAAGAAGCTGCTTAGAACAAAGAGCAAAAGTCACTTTCCTATAGATACACTTACTATAATGGATTGTGGTTTCTCACTCAGCCCCCAAAGAGTTAACAAAAAATGCTTACATTTATGTAGCACTTTTAATGAAAGGAAAGTTCCAAGGCACTTGACAAAGAGTGAAAAAATACATAAAGCGAAAAACAACAACTTGAATTGATATAGCGTCTTTAGAATCATGGAATAGTACAAAAACAACTTGTATTTATATAGCGCCTTTAATGTAGTAAAACGTCCCAAGGCACTCAGAGCAGCGGCGGCAGGCAGCGAGAGGCGGGACCTGTGGGAGACTCGGCGGCGAGGTAATAAAAGCGGCAGCGGGGCCAGGAGAGGCCTCAGAGCAGCGGCGGCAGGCAGCGAGAGGCGGGACCTGTGGGAGACTCGGCGGCGAGGTAATAAAAGCGGCAGCGGGGCCAGGAGAGGCCTCAGAGCAGCGGCGGCAGGCAGCGAGAGGCGGGACCTGTGGGAGACTCGGCGGTGAGATAATAAAAGCGGCAGCGGGGCCAGGAGAGGCATACCAAACTCCAGTCTGCGAGCTCAGAAGTTGCAGAGAGGTAAAAAGTAATCGGGGTGTGACGTCACCAGGGAGCAGGTAAGTGATTGGTTGGTGAGTATTTCTCTCTTTTCATTACAAGCTTGAATTCTGTGGTGTTAAATTTCTAGGGGCTCTGTGTTGTAGTGAGGACAGTTGGTAAATAAAGCGCCCTAGAGTATACCTGTAACTGGGGTATTGAATAAATTTTTAGATTAATTAAAGGAGTAAGTCATGGCAGGAGAGCTCAGACCCGTGTTCTGCTCCTCTTGCTCTATGTGGGAAGTCAGGGACGAAGTCAGGGACGCTGCCAGTGTCCCTGGTGACCATGTGTGCGGGAAATGCATCCAGCTGCAGCTACTTGTAGACCGCATTGTGGTGCTCGAGCTGCGGGTGGATGAGTTTTGGAGCATGCGCGATGCTGAGAGGGTCGTGGATAGCACGTTTAGCGAGTTGTTCACGCCTCAGGGTAGGGCTTCACAGGGGGTGACCATCAGGCGGAGCAACAGAGGTAGGCAGGAAGTGCAGGGGCCCCCTGCGGACATCCCCCTTTCAAACAGGTATACCAAGTTGGATACTGTTGAGGGGGATGACTCACCAGGGGAAGGCAGCAGCAGCCAGCTTCCTGGCACCAGGGACGCTTCTGCTGCTCAGAAAGGGAGGAAAAAGAGTGGGAGAGCAATAGAGGTAGGGGATTCTATCGTAAGGGGAACAGATAGGCGTTTCTGTGGCCGCAAACGTGACTCCAGGATGGTTTGTTGCCTCCCTGGGGCCAGGGTCATGGATGTCACTGTGCGGCTACAGGGCATTCTTAAGGGGGAGGGTGAGCAGGCAGAGGTCGTGGTCCACATTGGGACCAACGACATAGGTAGGAAGGGGGATGAGGTCCTGCATCAAGAATTTAGGGAGCTAGGTAACAGATTAAAGAGCAGGACCTCAAAGGCTGTAATCTCTGGATTACTCCCAGTGCCACGTGCTAGTGAGTATAGGAATAGGAGGATAGAGCAGATGAATGCGTGGCTAAAGAGTTGGTGTAGGGGGGAGAGTTTTACTTTCCTGGATCACTGGGCCTGCTTCTGGGGAAGGTGGGACTTGTACAAGTCGGACGGGTTGCACCTGAACCAGAGCGGGACAAATATCCTTGCGGGGAGGTTTGCTAGCACTGTTGGGGGGGGTTTAAACTAACTTGGCAGGGGGATGGGATACAGAGGGGAGCTGAAATAGGGGGTGATGTGCTGCCAATTATAGAGAAAAAAACAAGTCAGCTTGGTAGACAGGGCAAATATACAAGGGCAAGGCTGGATGGCATCTATTTTAATGCAAGGAGTCTTGCAAATAAGGTGGATGAACTGAAGGTGTTGATAAACACATGGGAGTATGATATTGTTGCTATCACGGAGACATGGTTGAGGGAGGGGCAAGACTGGCAGCTCAATATTCCGGGGTACAGAATCTTCAGGCGAGACAGAGGGGGGGTATAAGAGGAGGGGGTGTAGCAATATTATAAAGGAGTCAATTACTGCAGTAAGGAGGGATGACATATTAGCAGGTTCCTCTAATGAGGCCATATGGGTGGAGCTTAAAAACAAGAAGGGGGCAACCACTTTGCTGGGAGTGTACTATAGGCCTCCAAACAGTCAGGGGGAGATAGAGGAACAGATATGTAGGCAAATCTCAGAGAAATGTGCAAATAATAGGGTAATAATAATGGGGGATTTCAAGTTCCCCAATATTAACTGGGATAGTCAGAGTGTGAAAGGCACAGAGGGTGTAGAATTCTTAAAGTGCATCCAGGAGAGCTTTTTGAGCCAGCATGTAGAAGGTCCTACAAGAGAGGGGGCGGTACTGGACCTAATTCTAGGGAATGTGGCCGGCCAAGTGGAAGAAGTGCTAGTAGGTGAGCACTTTGGTGACAGTGACCATAATATGGTGAGATTTAAGGTGGTCAAGGAAAAGGACAGGGATGGGCCGGAAATAAAGGTTCTAAATTGGGGGAAGGCCGATTTTAATAGGATAAGGCAGGATCTGGCCAAAATGGACTGGGATCAGCTACTTGTAGGAAAATCCGCATCGGAGCAATGGGAGGCTTTCAGAAGGGAGATTGAGATCATACAATGGCAACATGTTCCCGTAAAGGTCAAGGGTGGTTCCAAAAACCACAGGGAACCTTGGATGTCAGGGGATATACGAGAATGGATTAGAAAAAAAAGGAGGGCTTTTGGCAGATACAAAAGGCTAAAGACGGAGGAAGCCCGAGAGGAGTACAAAAAGTGCAGGGGGATACTTAAAAAAGAAATTAGGAGATCAAGGAGGGGCCATGAAATAACACTGGCGAGCAAAATAAAGGAAAATCCTAAGATGTTTTATAAGTATATTAAGGGTAAGAGGATAACTAGGGAAAAAATAGGGCCCATTAGGGACAAAAGTGACAATCGGTGTGTGGAGCCGGAAGATGTAGGAGGGGTTCTAAATGAATTTTTTGCATCTGTTTTCACTATGGAGAGGGACGATGTAGACATAGAAATAGGGCGGGGGGACTGTGATATGCTCGAACACATTAACATCGAGAGGGAGGAGGTATTGGTGGTTTTAGCAGGCCTAAAAATGGATAAATCCCCAGGCCCGGACGAAATGTATCCCAGGCTGCTGTGTGAGGCAAAGGAAGAGATTGCGGGGGCTCTAACACACATATTCAGAACCTCTCTGGCCACAGGGGATGTGCCAGAGGACTGGAGAACCGCTAATGTAGTTCCATTATTCAAGAAGGGGAGTAGGGAAAAACCGGGGAACTACAGGCCAGTGAGCCTAACATCAGTGGTGGGAAAATTATTGGAAAAAATTCTGAGGGACAAAATCAGTCTCCACTTGGAGAGGCAAGGATTAATCAGGGATAGTCAACATGGCTTTGTCAAGGGAAGATCATGTCTGACTAATTTGATTGAATTTTTTGAGGGGGTGACTAGGTGTGTGGATGAGGGCAACGCAGTGGATGTGGTATACATGGATTTCAGTAAGGCCTTCGATGAAGTCCCACACAGGAGACTGGTCAAGAAGGTAAGAGCCCATGGAATCCAGGGTGCCTTGGCACGTTGGATAAAAAACTGGCTTAGTGGCAGAAGGCAGAGGGTGATGGTCGAAGGTTGTTTTTGTGACTGGAAGCCTGTGGCCAGTGGGGTACCACAGGGATCGGTGCTGGGTCCCTTGCTGTTTGTGGTCTATATTAATGACTTGGATATGAATGTAAAAGGTATGATCAGTAAGTTCGCGGATGATACAAAAATTGGTAGGGTGGTAAATAGCGAGGAGGGTAGTCTCAGTCTGCAGGACGATATCGATGGGTTGGTCAGATGGGCGGAGCAGTGGCAAATGGAATTTAACCCGGAAAAGTGCGAGGTGATGCACTTTGGGGGGACTAACAAGGCAAGGGAATACACAATGAATGGTAAGACCCTAGGCAAGACGGAGGGTCAGAGGGATCTGGGTGTGCAAGTACACAGATCCCTGAAGGTGGCGGAACAGGTGGATAAGGTGGTAAAAAAGGCATATGGGATACTTGCCTTCATTAGCCGAGGCATAGAATATAAGAGCAAGGAGGTTATGATGGAGCTGTATAAAACACTGGTTAGGCCACAGCTGGAATACTGTGTGCAGTTCTGGTCGCCACACTACAGGAAGGATGTGATAGCTTTGGAGAGGGTGCAGAGGAGATTCACCAGGATGCTACCAGGGCTGGAATGCTTCAGCTATGAAGAGAGACTGGGCAGATTGGGTTTGTTTTCCTTGGAGCAGAGGAGGCTGAGGGGGGACATGATTGAGGTGTACAAAATTATGAGGGGCATAGATAGGATGGATACTAAGGAGCTTTTTCCCTTAGTAGAAGGGTCAATAACTAGGGGGCATAGATTCAAGGTAAAGGGCGGGAGGTTTAGAGGGGATTTGAGAAAGAACTTTTTCACCCAGAGGGTGGTTGGAGTCTGGAACTCACTGCCCAAAAGGGTTGTGGAGGCTGGAACCCTCACAACATTCAAGAAGCATTTGGATGAGCACTTGAAATGCCATAGCATACAAGGCTACGGACCAAATGCTGGAATATGGGATTAGATTAGACAGGGCGTGATGGCCGGCGCGGACACGATGGGCCGAAGGGCCTCTATCCGTGCTGTATAACTCTATGACTCTATGACTCTATGGCCCAGAAATTCCAGAACGGGGCTTGCAGCGCGTGCAAGCCCCGTATTTACACTTACCCCGCGCTACTGCCGATCAGCTCCAGGGACGCCTGGAATTGGTGTTTCCAGAAGAAGAATCCCGGGCAGCGTATGACGTCACGCCGCCCAGGAGTGCAGCCAGCGCGGAGCCAGGAGCGTGCAGTGTAAGTGAGACATGCCCCTTGAGGTCTCAGTTTCACTGGACACGCCCCCAATGTTTCTGTCAAGCTGCTTTGCTTTTTTACATGCAAAGCAGCAGTTTAAATAGGTTTTTGGAAGTTTTTTGAAGATTTTGGTAACTTTTATAAACTTTTTAAAATGTTTACATTATTTTGAGTAATCTGAAGTAGTTTTAAAGAGAATTAAAGCAATTTAAAGACTTTTAAAAGCCCTAAAAGAATTTTTTTAATTCCATTTATTTATTTAGCAATGTCGTTGTCATACGTGTCTTCACACTGTTCCCTTTGGGGAACTGTATGAAGTGGTGGAAGGATTTATGGCCGTGATTAACGCTCATTCCGTGACCGTAACCATCTTTGAACCAGCCATTAGGGCGGTTAGTCCTATGGCGGGAGGGTTTTACGGGCTCCCACAAGCTATACAAGGAGGGGGGGCCACCCACACCCACGGACGCAAATATCCCACTGGATGTCAACCCAGAATTTAGAGCCGGAGCTCCGACTCCACTTGCCGGGACTGTCTGGAGCGGGGTTCGAAACCCTACCCTGATCTGGCCCAGCGGCGGTGATCCTACCGCTATGGCAAAGGCCCAATCCGATTAGCAACGTGAAATGGCAGCATAGGGCTCCAATCACGGGGAGGGAAAAGGCGCAGGAAACGTATGGGTGTCACCTTTTGTGCGGAGTGGGCCTTTTGCGTAGCAGTAAGCATCCCCGCCGCTGGGCCAGAAGGAGTAAGGTTTTGAACCCCACTCCAGACAGTCCCGGCAAGTGGAGTCGGAGCTCCAACTTTAAATTCTGGGTGGACATCCAGCGGGATACTTGCGTCCGTGGGTGTTGGTGGCCGCCCCCCCTCAGATGGGTTGTGGGAGCCCGTAAAACCCTCCCGCCATAGGACTAACCACCCTAATGGCTGGTTCAAAGATGGTTACGGTCACGGAATGAGCGTTAATCACGGCCATAAATCCTTCCACCACTTCATACAGTTCCCCAAAGGGAACAGTGTGAGGATACGTCCGATGATGACCTCTTGCGCAATGCACCTCCTTGGACCCTCAGTCGCAGATGCGAGGGGGCAAGTCGTGCAATTGTTAAATTTTTTATTTTATTGACATGTAAAATGTTGGCCCAATAATTCCCTTCCAAATGCGCTAGTACGGTTGGGGTACTTACGCATCTGGCCGGATGAAATGCCGGTTTTCAGCATGCACAGTGCATGTGGGGAAAACCGGCATTTCCTGTCCTCTGAACGAAGGGGTTCAGAGGCAGAACGCATGCGACTGCACAGGCAGCGCGTGCGCAGTATAATTCGCCGCTTTCATTAATGCTTTCAGTGAGGTCCAGTCATTACAACTTACACATGAAAAAAGCATGGGTACAGTTGCTACAGAGGCTGCGGAGGAAGATATTTCTTATCATGGAGCTTCTGAAAGTATGTATGTCTGTATATATTCCTTTGCGTGTTATGTATATATTCCTTTACTTATGTGTATGAATGTATTATTTAATTATGACTTTCAGAGAAAGTAACTTATTGGAAAATCATAATTAAAAACATACATTCATACACATTAGTAAAGCAATATAAAACATACATACATATACGTAAAGGAATATATGTGGACATACATACATAACTCATTCTCACATTCCATTCACACAGCCACAATTGCTCCTTCTACCTACCGTTCTGAAAACCCTTTTAAAAAAAAAATTTTTTTAACCGCTCCCAACCCGCCTCCCAATTAAAATTCCGGCCTTAGTGTGGGAATTCCAGAGCTTAGGGCCTAGGCAGCTGAAGGTACGATCGCCAATTGTGGACCGATGAAAATCAGGTTTGCCAACATTGTAGGAGAGCAGAGATCTCGAAGGGCTTCAACATACCTTGATATGAAAATTAGGAGATCAGACTCAATATTTTTTTTTAAATGGGTATGGAGAATGTTTTTAAAGCAGCGCAGAGAAATGAAGAGGAGGAGAGGTTCGTGGTATTTCCAGACTGTGGCGGAAGGCTGAAGATCAAAGGTCGTCATGGCGGTCACGTGAAATGGTCAAGAGGGAGAGCTGGGAACCCTCAACATACGTATGAATGTTGACCCTGTGCATGATGTCTCCGAGGAGCAACGTGGAGATTTGGAAGAGGAGAGAAAAATATATTTGGACACAACCAGCTGCCTTTTTCAATCTCATCTACGCTTTGCTTTTCCATAGGTATTGAGTCAGTTTGTGTAACCAGGGCAAAGAAAAACTCCAGAAATTTAGATGGACTTTCTTGCCCTCCACATGGTGGGGAGCACATTCTGGATCATTTCATGGCATCACCCTGTGACCAAATATCCCCAACACTCCAGGGTCGTGCTGGACCACTGCAAACTCTCCTCGTCCACCACATACCACCTCTTCAGAGCTCCCTTCCCACAGCCTCCATTGTGATCTTTAATAACAAATGCAAAGAGTTCATGGACATTCTTTGTCCAAAATCAAGGCAGTCTCTGCCTCCTCTGCTCCCTCCTTTCCCCCATCTTACACACTGCTTAGTGACCCTAGGAGTAGATGAGGGAGACATTTGCTGATCTCCCAAGGGTTGCTAAGGTAAGCGAGCTCACACTTTGCCTGCTTTTACAATCTTACCTTCCAATGTAGGCTATCAGCATTTCCCTGCAAGCTTGATGGAGCATGAAGGTGGGAAATGCACAGCTCTCTGGGAACTGTTCATCCACTTTTCAAAAGCATAGAAACATTGTGAAATCTTGCACACTGCCAACACACGATATCTGCATACTGCAAGTTCACAGACTCACATAAGGCTGATGGTAGACTTGGCTCTAGGGTGGCATTGTCTCTGCTTTTCCCAATTCCAGCATTTGTCTCTTCTGTGTTAGTTTACAGAAGGCTGCACATGTGAACAGATTTGTACCTGAGGGGCCTCCCAACCAGTGCTCACTGACTCTGAGAGCAAATTCAGAAATTCTGCACTACCAGTGTAATTATTATTGACAGCAAAATGGGGAAGAAGCTAATTCCTTTTCATATCCGCCCCAAACTTAATCTCCATGAATCACCTTGAAGATTTTTCCCCTTCCCATGTTGTACCTGTGGAGTTCACAAATGAACGAATTTACATATATTATAATGAGGGCCAGTGGCTCTGCAGCCTCGAGTTCCCTGCTTTTGCACTCACAATGCACGAGCCTTCAGTTAGAATGAATTTTTGATTTTTGTTCATTTAAGTTTGATTTAAGTTCGACAGCACCTCCCAAAGCCGTAAATTCTGCCGTCTAGAAGGACAAGGGCAGCAGGCACCTGGGAACACCATCCCCTGCAAGTTCCCCTCCAAGTCACACACCATCATGACTTGGAAATATGTTGCCGTTCCTTCATCGTCGCTGGGTCAAAATCCTGGAACTCCCTTCCTAGCAGCACTGTGGGAGAACCTTCACCGCACAGACTGCAGTGGTTGAAGAAGGCGGCTCAAAACCACCTTTTTTTAAAATTGTTTTTATGGAATCTGGGCATCGCTGGCAAGGCCAGCATTTATTGCCCATCCTTAGTTGCCCTCGAGAAGGTGGTGGTGAGCCATCTTCTTGAACCGCTGCAGACCGTGTGGTGAAGGTACTCCCACACTGCTGTTAGGGAGGGAGTTTCAGGATTTTGACCCAGTGACGATATACTTCTAAGTCAGGATGGTGTGTGACTTGGAGGGGAACTTGGAGGTGGTGGTGTTCCCATGCACCTGCTGCCCTTGTCCTTCTAGGTGGAAGAGGTCGCGGTTTTGGGAGGTGCTGCCGAAGAAGCCTTGGTGAGTTGCATTAATGCATCTTGTAGATGGTACACACTGCAGCCACGGTACGCCGGTGGTGGAGCAAATTAATGTTTAAGGTGGTGGATGGGGTGCCAATCAAGCGGGCTGCTATGTCCTGGATGGTGTCGAGCTTCTCCTGTGTTGTTGGTGCTGCACTCCAAGCAAGTGGAGAGTATTCCATCACACTCCATACTTGTGCCTTGTAGATGGTGGAAAGGCTTTGTGGAGTTGGGAGGTGAGAGACTCACTGCAGAATAGCTAGTCTCTGACCTGCCCTTGTTGCTACAGTATTTATGTGGCTGGTCCAGTTAAGTTTCTGGTTAATTGTGACCCCCAGGATGTTGATAGTGGGGGATTCGGCGATGGTAATGCTATTAAATGTCAAGCGGAGGTGGTTAGACGTGCACTTGTTGGAGATAGTTGTAATGTATGTACCTTTAAGGGGAGAACTACTTTTTACAGCTTCTGTATACTGTAGTACCGGCAGTGACCACACCTGTATATAAACCCTGAGTAGTGATCTGTACAGTTAGTTCAAGAGTAACCCTCATTCAGTAAACACCTGTTGAATCGTTCCCTGCAGTCTTGTTGTCTAATTATTGAAGGACACAACATCAAGATACACGGATCTAACTTTGGCGACGAGCAGATTCGAACCTACCTGCAACTCTGCATCACCTCCCAGGGATTCGCTCCTGGAGAACAGTGGAAGAAGGCCGAGTCCAGAAGCACGGGCGTCGACCACGGGCAACCCCCCAGTCATCCAGCGGAGATTTGAGCATCGCAGGGGAGGCTGTCGAGATTTCCAGTCACGGTGGTCCAGCAAAATGGGCTGGCAACAGGTACTGCGAAGACCCTTCCCAGACAGCGGCGGCTAGAGCCGACCGAGCGTCATGGAAAAGGCCGAGCAGCGTCGACGGGGGAGAGAGAGAGGGTAGAGTGCACAGGGCGCAGCCAGTGTTCAGGACCGAGCGGCGTCAACGGGGGAGAGAGGCGAGAGAGAGCAGAGCGCAGCCGGTGTTCAAGGGCCGAGCAGCGTCAACGGGGGAGAGAGGCGCACAGGAAAATGCGCAGAGCGCAGCTGGTGTTCAAGGGCCGAGCAGCGTCACCGGGGGAGAGAGGCGCGCAGGAAAACGTGAGGTGCTGCCATTGCCACAAGGACCGCAGAGAGCGGCATTGGCAGCAGCGCAGGAGCAGCGCACGAAACCCACAGGGCGTCGCCATTTGCCACGAGGACCGCCGAGAGTGGCGTTGGCAGCAGCGCGGGAGACGCCATTTTAAGAAGCAGCGGGGAAGAAAGGAAAGAGCGGGAGACGCCATTTTAAGCCGCAGCGGGGAAGAAAGGAAAGCGCGGGAGACGCCATCTTAAGCCAGTCTAACCACACCCAAAAATGCCGAAGAGTGGCAGTATCACAGCGTTCGACAATGAAGTCGAAGATTGGACGACATATATCGAACGCATAGAAGTATACTGCAAGGCAAATGAAGTGCCAGATGACAAGAAAGCGCCGGTATTGTTGAATTCAATGGATGCAAAAATGTATGGCTTACTACGAAACCTAGTAACCCCAGAGAAGCCAGAAGAAAATGATTTGGAAAACATAGTGTCAATCCTACAGGACCACTTAAACCCCACACCGCTACTGATAGCAGAAAGATTTAAGTTTCACAAAAGGAACCAGCATAAAGATTAAAGTAATGCTGAGTATTTAACAGAACTGCGCAAGCTATCGAAACACTGCCAGTTTGGAACGGGACTAGCAGATACTTTAAGGGACAAGTTTGTGTGTGGGCATCAAAGTGAAGGAACCCAGAAACAGCTTCTATCAGAAAAGGATCTTACGCTGGACAAGGCTTTCAGCATTGCAGTATCACATGAAGCAGCAGCACGGGGCGCAGCAGAGATACAACGGTGACCGCAAGTATATGGCACAAATGAAATGTCATACGGAACAGTGAAGTGCTATCGCTGCGGCAGGAGAACACACGACCATAATGATTGCTGGTTCAAGGACAAAGGGTGCAGACAGTGTGGAAAAGTAGGACACATAGCAAGAGTCTGCAGGTCGGGAAAGAAAACCAGCAGCAAGAAATCTCCACAGGAGAAGTACAAGAACGTACATAAGGTGACGGAGAGTAGTTCAGACGAACAGAAAAGTGATACAGACTCCGGAAGCAAGGAGCTGGGTTGTCTGAAACTACATAAGGTGATCAAAACGGAGGATCACCAAACTATCTGGGTCACGCTCAAGATAGCAGGAGTCCAAGTGAAAATGGAATTGGACACAGGATCAGCCCTAACAGTCATAAACCGAAGGGACTACAAGCGGCTATTCTCACAAATACCCTTGAGAGATACAAAGATTGTCTTGAAGATGTACACGGGGCAAAATGTCTACCCCAAAGGAAAAATAAGGGTGAACGTTATATATAACGGCAAGGAAACACCAAAAATGGACCTATATGTATTACCAGATGGAGGGCCACCACTACTAGGATGTGAATGGATCTGGAATATACAGCTAGATTGGCATTCCATACAAGCACAGACTGTAGATGCCAAAAAGGATGACGACGTCACAACTGGATGACTGTCAAAAATGCTAACTGACGCAGAAGAAGTGTTCCAGCAGGGAATCGGAACATTAAGGCATAACAGTGACGATCAAAATAGAGGAAAATGCAAGCCCAAAGTTTTTTAAGGCCAGACCGGTACCTTATGCGATCCGCCCAGCCGTCGAAGCAGAGCTGGAAGCTTTGGAACATTCAGGAGTACTATCCAAAGTGGACTGGAGCGAGTGGGCTACACCCATCGTTCCTGTAATGAAGAGGTCGTTGAGTAATACGCCTGGGGGACCAAAGAAGGTTCGCATCTGTGGGGACTTTAAGGTGACAGTGAACCAAGTCCTTCACACTGTACAATATCCGCTTCCGCGGATTGAAGATATTTTCGCCTCGCTATCTGGAGGGAAACGCTTCACTAAGATTGATCTGGCCCAGGCGTACCTCCAAATGGAGGTAGATGAAGCCTCGAAATGGTACCTCACGATCAACACTCATAAAGTTCTCTAACAATACAACCGGCTGGTGTTCGGGGTAGCATCAGCTCCGGCTATTTGGCAAAGGGCAATGGAACAAGTCCTGCAAGGGATTCCAGGGACCCAGTGTTATTTGGACGACATCCTGGTCACGGGCGAAAATGACAGTGATCACCTCGCCAACCTGGAGCAGGTGCTCACTAGATTGAAGGAATATGGGCTCCGAGCTAATCGCCACAAATGCGAGTTTTTCCAGAAGCAGATCTCTATTGTGGCCACGTTATTGATAAAGAGGGGTTACATAAGTCACCTGAAAAGATTGAGGCAGTAGTCAAGGCTCCAGCACCGGAAAATGTGTCACAACTGAGGTCGTTCCTCCGGCTGGTGAACTACTACCATAAGTTCTTACCAAATTTGTCTACAGTAGTACACCCACTGAATACCCTACTGCAAACGGGGGTACCATGGAAGTGGAGTGACGAATGTAAAGGAGCTTTCCAGAAGAGCAAAGCATTGATCACATCAAAAGAGGTGTTGGCTCATTTCAACCCAGCACTACCAATTCGGTTGGCGTGTGATGCATCACCCTATGGCATTGGAGCGGTGCTGTCGCACAAATTCCCGGACGGCTCAGAGAGGCCAGTAGCCTTTGCGTCTCGGTCACTAACCTCAGCCGAGCGTAACTACGCCCAGATTGACAGGGAGGCCCTCAGCCTAGTGTGGGGAGTGAAAAAGTTCAATCACTATCTGTATGGGCAGAAGTTCACCTTGCTGACTGACCACCAACCACTTGTCTCCATCTTTAATACAAAGAAGGGTGTTCCGGTGATGACTGCGCAACGGCTACAAAGATGGTCCCTTTTTCTAGGGGCGCACCAATATGAAATCGAGTATAAGGGCACGAAACAGCATAGAAATGCTGATGGGCTATCACGTCTGCCAGTGCCTACTGCGGAGGAAGAACCAGCAGTGGATCCTGTCGAAATATTTCATTCGACTATAATTGAATGCTTGCCGGTGACTAACACTGGTATAGAGAAGGAGACCCGAAATGACCCGACACTGTCTCGGGTATATGATTTGACGGTGAAGGGATGGCCAGCACATGGCGACTCACTGTTGCCAGCATTCTCATCCAGAAGAGAACAGCTGTCAGTATGCCAGGGGACCTTGATGTGTGGATCCCGAGTGGTAATTCCACCCAAGTTAAGGGAGAGAGTGCTCAATGAGCTTCACAAAGGTCATCTGGGAGGGGTGAAAATGAAAAGCCTTGCTAGGGCTTATGTGTGGTGGCCGGGGATCGATCAGCAAATCGAGGACCTGACAAAGAGCTGCTCAGGATGCCAGAAGGTCCAAAATGCACCACCACATGCCCCTCTACACCCATGGGAGTGGCCCTCATCTCCATGGCAACGGGTGCATATTGATTTTGCTGGTCCATTCATGGACTCAATGATTTTAATAGCCGTGGATGCGCTCTCGAAATGGCCTGAGGTGATCAAAATGTCCTCCACCACCACGGAGAAAACTATTGCAGTCCTACGGACCATTTTTGCCAGGAACGGCTTGCCAGAGCAGATTTGCTCTGATATGGACTACAGTTTGTGTCCGAAGAGTTTCGAAGATTTATGAAAAGGAATGGGGTAAGGCATTACACATCCGCCCCGTATCATCCAGCCACAAATGGATTGGCTGAGAGGTTCGTACAAACCTTTAAGAAGGCAATAAAGGCTATGTACAATGACGACATTCCGCTGCAGCACAAGGTGGACAATTTCCTGTTAGCCTACCGGAATGCGACACATGCAGTTAGCAACCAGGCCCCGTTCATGATGTTCTTTAACCGAAGGTTGAGATCTCGTCTGGATTTGCTCAGACCAAATGTACGAAGAGATGTTGAGAGTAAGCAATTCCAGCACATCAATGAGAAGCCGACAAGGAGCTTCAATGTCGGGCAACCAGTCTTGGCCCGCGACTACCGAACAGAGAAATGGCAGCCAGGAACGATATGCACATGGCAGGGGCCACTAATGTACACAGTGGATGTTGGGGAGAACATTGTGAGACGCCATGCTGACCAGATCCTAGAGTCACAGGAACGAGTCAACCCCATGTCTCGGCCATATGTACCTGATGAGGAACCCGACGTAAAGGTCGCATCTACCTCAGAAACAATAGCATTAGAAGCTGATGATTCAACTGACGACAGGGTGTTAGAATCACCTCCGCACCAGGAGCGAGATACTCGGGAAAGGCGTTATCTAGAAAGAATCAGGAAGCCTCCCCAAAGACTGAATTTATAAATAGACTATTTTCAGTTAATGTTGCATGTTAAAAGTGTTAATTGTAATTAGTTTGATATTTAATTGTTAAATTAGTGTTATGGTACTGTTAATCTAAAAGGGGAGGAATTATAATGTATGTACCTTTAAGGGGAGAACTACTTTTTACAGCTCCTGTATACTGTAGTACCGGCAGTGACCACACCTGTATATAAACCCTGAGTAGTGATCTGTACAGTTAGTTCTAGATTAACCCTCATTCAGTAAACACCTGTTGAATCGTTCCCTGCAGTCTTGTTGTCTAATTATTGAAGGACACAACATCAAGATACATGGATCTAACAATAGTCATTGCCTGGCACTTCTGTGGCGCGAATGTTACCTGCCACTTATCAGCCCAAGCCGGAACGTCATCCAGCTCTTGTTGCGTGCGGGCATGGGCTGCTTCATTATATGAGGAGTTGTAAATGACACTGAACACTGGGCAGTCATCAGCGAACATCCTCATTTCTGAACTTATGTTGAAGGGAAGATCATTGATTAAGCAGCTGAAGATGGTTGGGCCTAGGACACTGCACTGAGGAACTCCTGCAGCAATGTCCTGAGGCTGTGATGATTGACCTTTAACCACCACAACCATCTTCCTTTGTGCTAGGTATGACACCAGTCAGTGGAGCGTTTCCCCCTGATTCCCATTAACTTCAGTTTTACTAGGGCTCCTTGATGCCAGACTCGGTCAAATGCTGCCTTGATGTCAAGGGCAGTAACTCTCACCTCACCTCTGGAATTCAGCTCCTTTGTCCATGTTTGGACCAAGGCTGTAATGAGGCTGGGAGCCGAGTGGTCCTGGCGGAACCCAAACTGGGCATCAGTGAGCAGGTTATTGATGAGTAAGTGCCGCTTGATAGCACTGTCGATGACACCTTCCATCACTTTGCTGATGATTGAGAGTTGACTGATGGGGTGGTAATTGGCTGGGTTGGATTTGTCCTGCTCTTTGTGGACTAGATATACCTGGGCAGTTTTCAATATTGTCGGATGGATGATAGTGTTGTAGCTGTACTGGAACAGCTTGGCTAGAGGCGTGGCTAGTTCTGGAGCACAAATCTTCAGCACGATAGTCGGGATGTTGTCGGGGCCAATAGTCTTTGCTGTATCCAGTGCACTCAGCCGTTTCTTGATATCACGTGGAGTGAATCGAATTGGCTGAAGACTGGCTTCTGTGATGGAGGGGCCGTCAGGAGTAGGCTGATATGGATCATACACTCGGCACTTCTGGCTGAAGTTGGTTGCAAACGCTTCAGCCTTGTCTTTTGCACTCACGTGCTGGGATCCACCATCATTGAGGTTAGGGATATTCCTGGAGCCTCCTCTTCCTGTTAGTTGTTTAATGGCCCACCACCAAAAACGACTGGATGTGGCAGGACAGCAGAGCTTTGATCTGATCCGTTGATCTTGGGATCGCTTAGCACTGTCTACAGCATGCTGCTTCCGCTTTTTAGCATGCATGTAGGCCTGTGTTGCAGCTTCCCCAGGTTGGCACCTCATTTTTAGGTAAGCCTGGTGCTGCTCCAGGCATGCTCTTCTACACTCCTTGTTGAACCAGGGTTAAGAACATAAGAAATAGGAGCAGGAGTACGCCATTTGGCCCTTCGAGCCTGCTCCGCCATTCAATGAGCTCATGGCTGATCTTCTGCCTCAACTCCATTCACTGGCCCTATCGCCATATCCCTTGATGCCTTTACTAGTCAGAAATCTATCGACTTCTGTTTTGAATATACCCAATGACTGAGCCTCCACAGCCCTCTGGGGTAGAGAATTCCAAAGATTCACCATCCTCTGTGTGAAGAAATTTCTTCTCATCTCAGTCCTGAATGATCTACCCTTTATCTTGAGGCTGTGGCCCCTGGTTCTAGACTCCCCAGCTAAAGGAAACATTCTCCCAGCATCCATCCTATCAAGCCCTGTAATAATTTTGTATGCTTCAATGAGATCCCCTCTCATTCTTCTGAATTCAAGAGAATACAGGCCTAGTTTGCTCAATCTCTTCTCATATGACAGTGCCACCATCCCAGGAATCAATCCTGTGAACCTTCATTGCACTCCCTCTATGGCAAGTATATCCTTCCTTCAATAAGGAGACCAAAATTGTACACAGTACTCCAGGTGTGGTCTCACCAAAGTCCTATATAATTGCAGTAAGACTTCTTTACTCCTGTACTCAAATCCTCTTGTAATGAAGGCCAGCATACCATTTGCCTTCCTAATGGCTTGCTGCATCTGCACATTCACTTTCAGTGTCTCATGTACAAGGACACCCAGGTCCCTTTGAGCATCTGCATTCCCCAATCTTTCACCATTTAGGAAATACTCTGCCTTCCTGTTTTTTCTACTAAAGTAGATAATTTCACAATTATCCACATTATATTCCATCTGCCATGTTCTCGTCCACTCACTGAGCCTGTCGAGATCCCCTTGAAGCCTTTTCACATCCTCTTTGCAACTGACACTGCCACCTAGCTTTGTATCATCAGCAAATTTGGAAATGTTACATTTAGTCCCCTCATCCAAATCATTGATATATATTGTGAATAGCTGGGGCCCAAGCACCGATCCTTGCGGTACCACACTAGTCACAGCCTACTATCCTGAAAAAACCCGTTTATCCCTACATTTTGTTTTCTGTCTGTTAACCAATTCTCAATCCATGCTCGTATATTACCCCCAATTCCATGTGCCTGAATTTTGTTCACCAACCTCTTGTGTGGGACCTTATCGAAGGCCTTCTGAAAACCCAGTGTAAGTTTCTCAAAATTCCCACAGTCCCCAAAAGTTATGGATAAAGGGACCCTGTATGGACAAGTTATTAAAAAGGGTACCGAAAATGGCTTCTGAAACCTCATGACCAAGGCTTGCAGGATTTTAAAAGCAAGGCCCTGCAGAAGGCAGGCCCATTCAAATCCTGAAACGAAACCTAACATGCATGGATCTGTGAAAGACTTTGTCCTTTTCTAAAGCCAGACAGCTAGGTAAACACAGAATATGTATTCTTCACCTTGGAACAAATCAAGTCAGGATGGCCCTAATCTTGAGGCCATTAACTTCTCGCATAAATAATCGGTAACAGCTCACAGGTAGCTGCCAAGCCAGGAAAGACGATCAAATTTCATAAATAACAAACAGCCAGGATATCGAAGCCATTAAACAAGGAGACAACCGCCCCAGAAGTCGTTAAAGTAAATGACTGTAATCATTTTAGACGAGCCTGCCAAAAGTTAGACAAAGAACTGACCTGATTTGGCGCGCAGATAAGGGGTGAAGAACCGGGTATTATTGTAGGCCCACCGGCAGCTCTCTCTCTCTTGCCTCTTGCCTGCTCCCGACACTGAGGACGCCCATTACAACACCGGGGGCCAAACGGGGAGAAGAACGGAACCGAATTCGAGCGCGCACAGGACACGCAGGCCGCAAACGGACAGACGAGACGAGATGAGACGAGACGAACGGTAAAACCGATAGGCAGAGAAGGGCAGCAAGAAGAAGCGTTGGGGGACAAAGGGCCTAGTTATAAGCTGGCGTTTAATGCATGGATAGTAAAGTCAATCAAGAATAAGCTGGCGTTTCAAGCTTGGGTAGTGAAATCAAATTAACGGTAAAAACCGCCAACCGAGCCCCAACCGCAGCAAACCCGTCGGCGACCAAACCGCCACCAGAAAAACAACCATTCCCGCAAGGTGAAGTACCCCACAAAAGACTCTTATCTAACGAAGGAAAAGGAGGGGAACTTCGCACAGACGACTCCATCGCCGCACCCTGTGACCACGTGACGACGGCAGGCCCAAAGGACAACAGGAGCGAACCCGAAAAACCACGACTGGCTTAATCGACAGGTTTCGAACCATAAAAGATCACTATTGGTGAGCATGAATTCCTGGCCCCTTGTAGCTTAATCGAGTTAGGTATTGGGGTGGGATAAGGATAAGGAGATTTTTAATGTATTTGTTTCCCTCGATGTGCCGTGTGTTCCCCATTCCCATATAAGTGCAATTTAATATGCCTGTAATTATTTCAGTAATTCTCAGTAAGATTGTGTTTTATTGTGCCTTTAATAAAATTTGCGGTTTTCTTGCACCGAACCACTTGTCTACTCTATTTTCTGTATTGCCGCCTGTACCTAAGTCCGGTGTCTAGAACCCAGGGGTGTGGGAGCGATTCGAACCGCTCAGAGACAGTCAGGGGCAGAGCTGACTGGGAACACGCCACCCCTTAAATCAGATACATCACATCTACCAGTTCCCCTTTGTCTACTCCACTAGTTACATCCTCAAAGAACTCCAATAGGTTTGTAAAACAGGATTTCCATTTCATAAATCCATGTTGACTCTGCCCAATCTTACTATTAGTTTCTAAGTGCCCAGGTATTGCATCCTTTATAATAGATTCCAGCATTTTCCCAATGACTGATGTGAGGCTAACAGGTTTGTAGTTCCCCGTTTTCTCTCTCCCTCCTTTCTTAAATAGCTGGGTTACATTTGCTATCCTCCAATCTGCAGGAACCGTTCCAGAATCTATAGAATTTTAGAAGATGACAACCAATGCATCCACTATTCCAACTATTCTTTCAAAATCTTAGGATTGTCATCCGGTCCTTGGGATTTGTCGACTTTTAGTCCCATTAATTTTGCTAGTACTGTTTTTTTACTAATAGTAATTTCTTTAAGTTCCTCATTCTCGTCACACCCTTGGTTGATCCCCTGGTTTGGTGGTAATGGTAGATTGAGGGATATGCCGGGCCATGAGGTTACAAATTGTGTTGGAATACAATTCTGCTGCTGCTGATAGTCCACAACACCTCATGGATGCCCAGTTTTGACCTGCTAGATCAGTTCTGATCTATCCCATTCAGCATGGTGCTAGTGCCACACAACACGATGGAGGGTATCCTCTCAAGACCAGTTAGGGACGGGCAATAAATGCTGGTCTTGCCAATGATGCACACATTCCATGAATGAATTAAAAAAAGTGAAGAGGCACAGATGTTTCCAAGATCATCTGAAACAGGCAGAGAAGAAGGGCTGGGTTTTGTGGGGGGTCAGCGGGCATGATCGGTGGCGTGTCTGGTGGGAACGTTTCCCCCCCTCCCTGTGGGTTGGGACCCCACTGTGAACCCACGGCCGTGCGCCTTTACCAAATGTCGGGTCTGTCAGCGCTGAGTAGACCCAATACGCAGCGGCGAATGAGGCAATTAAAATCATTAGTGGCTTGTTTACAGTCACTTATCAATGCCTTTTTACCAGCTTTTTGAATTTAACCGGTCACCCACTGGTTTCCCGCTGTGCCTAGACCTCGCCTGTGAAGCTAAGGCAGGAGGTCACTTGCAATGTTTCAGCTGATGAGTTGACAGCTTCAAATGTCAAATCAAAGTTCCCAGCTGATTGAGAAATGTTCCCTAAACCACTAGCTTCTCTAAACTGCATTTCCACTGCAGATTCAGAAATCTGCAAGTCTTTACACAAGTCATAGAGTCATACAGTCATAGAATCATAACGGCACAGAAGGAGGCCATTCAGCCCATCGAGTCTGTGCCTGCTCTCTGCAGAGCAATCTAATCAGTCTCATTTCCCCGCTCTATCCCCGTAGCCTTACAAGTTTATTTCCCTCAAGTGCCTATCCAGTCTCCCCTTGAAACATTGAGTGTGTCCGCTTCTGTTGTGTATGTACCTTTAAGGGAAGAACTGGTTTTAGACTGCAGTACCGGCAGTGACCACCCCTGTATAAAAGGCCCTAGCAGGCTTCTGTATTTCAGTCTGACGTTGCCCTCCTGTTCAGTAAAGTACCTGTTAAACTGTTCTCCCGAAGTCCGTGTATTATTGAGGCGCGGAATTTACAGTGGCAATGAGTAAGTTCGAACTCACCTGCAGTGTGGCATCATCTCACGGGGATCTCGCCCTGAGAGGAGGGTTCTTGGAGGTCATAGTCTGAGCAACGGGCGTCGACCGCGGGCAACCGCCCAAAGAATTCATCGGTGTTCGGAGAAATGCGGGAGAGACTGTGGAGAGCTGTGCTTGGCTCCCCAGTTAAGGTGTTCCAGCAAATCGTGCTGGTAGCAGGTAGTGCGCTGACCATTCCGGACTGCGGCGGGCTCAAGCTCGATCGAGCGGCTCTACAAAACGGGCCGCGCAGCGTCGCCAGGAAAAGAAAACAAGAGAGAGAGAGGGTGGAGTGCACAGGGCGCGGTCGGTGCTCAAGAACTGGGCAGCGGAGAGAAAATAAACAGGGGGGAAGGAAAGCGAGATGCGTCAAAGCCGCGGGTCGCTGCCATTACCCCGTAGAACGCTAGGAGCAGCGCGGCAGCAAGGGGAAGAAGGAAAAGCGCGGGAGGCGCCATTTTATTCCATTGGGGAAGAAGAAAAAGCGCGGGATGCGCCATTTTAAATCACCCAAGATGCCGAAAAGTGGCAGTATCACTGCTTTCGACAATGAGGTAGAAGACTGGACCACGTATGTGGAAAGAATTGAAGTGTACTGCAAAGCAAATGAGGTGGCCGATGGAAAGAGGGCGTCGGTATTATTGAATTTGATGGGCGCGAGTACGTACGGCCTATTGCGGAATTTAATTACCCCAGCTAAACCAATGGAGAAAAGTTTTGAGGAGATTGTTAATACCATAGAGGAACGCCTAAATCCTACACCGCTTCTGATAACAGAAAGATTCAAGTTCCATAAAAGAAACCAGCACAAAGATGAGAGCAATGCTGACTATCTTACGAAACTATGCAAGTTATCGAAGCACTGCCAGTTCGGAGCAGGACTGGCAGACAACTTACGGGATAAGTTTGTCTGCGGGCTCCAGAGTGAAGGAACCCAGAAACGACTACTTTCAAAAAAGGATCTGACGCTAGAACAGGCTTTCAGCGTTGCAGTATCCTACGAAGCAGCAGCACGGGGAGCTGCGGAAATACAACAGAAACCACAAGAATACAGCGCTAACGAAATGGCATATGGAGCAGAAAAGTGCGGCAGAACAACCCATGAGCAGGAGGACTGCTGGATTAAGGACAAAGTATGCAGGCAATGCGGAAAAATGGGGCATATAGCAAGAGTCTGCAGGTCGGGAAAGAAAACCAACACGACAAGAACTACTAAGGAACAGTACAGGAAAGTAAAGAAACTGACAGACAGTAGTTCGGAAGATCAGGAGAGTGATAAGGACTCCGGGAGCAGGAGACTAAGTTGTCTAAAGTTACACAACGTGATCGCAAAGGAAGATCACCGAACCATTTGGGTCACCCTCATGATAGCAGGGTCCCCAGTAAAGATGGAATTGGACACAGGATCAGCCCTAACTGTCATGAATCGACGAGACTATGAGCGGCTATTCTCACGCATACCCTTAAAGGACACGTCCATTGTATTGAAGACATACACGGGGCAAAAGGTCTACCCCAGAGGAAAAATAAGGGTGCCAGTTAAATATAACGGCAAGGAAACACAGAAACTATATATGTATATACTACGAGATGGAGGACCACCATTATTGGGACGTGAATGGATCCGAAAAATACAATTGGATTGGCATTCCATTCTGGCGCTAACTGTGACTGACATAAAGGATGATGACGTCGCACCTGGACGTCTGTCACAAATTCTATCCGACGCGGAAGAGGTGTTCCAACAAGGACTTGGGACTCTAAAAGGAGTAAAGGCAACCATAAAGATTGAGGATAACGCAAACCCAAAATTTTTCAAGGCCAGACCGGTGCCATACGCGATCCGCCCAGCCATTGAAGCTGAACTGGAGAGTCTGGAGCATTCGGGTGTGCTGTCCAAGGTGGACTGGAGCGAGTGGGCCACACCCATCATTCCTGTAATGAAGAAAGCATTGAGCAGCACGCCTGGGGAGCCAAAGAAGGTTCGCATCTGTGGGGACTTCAAGGTGACTGTGAACCCAGTCCTGCACACAGTACAGTATCCACTTCCGCGGATAGAAGATATTTTCGCCTCACTATCTGGAGGGAAACGTTTTACAAAGATTGATCTGGCCCAAGCGTATCTACGAATGGAGGTGGAAGAAGCATCTAGAAAATACCTCACAATAAACACTCACAAAGGCCTTTACCAGTACAATCGACTGGTATTCGGGGTAGCATCGGCCCCGGCTATTTGGCAGAGGGCAATGGAACAAGTCCTGCAAGGGATCCCGGGGACCCAGTGTTATTTGGACGACATCCTGGTTACGGGTGAAAATGACAATGAACACCTTGCCAACCTGGAGCAGGTGCTCACGAGATTACAGGAATATGGGCTATGAGCCAACTGCCCCAAATGCAAGTTCTTCAGGAGACAAATCTCGTATTGTGGCCACATGATTGATGAGGAAGGGTTGCATAAGTCGCCGGATAAGATTGAGGCTGTAGTCAAGGCTCCAGCACCGAAAAATGTGTCGCAACTGAGGTTGTTCCTCGGGTTGGTGAACTACTATCATAAGTTCTTGCTGAATTTATCTACAATTCTGCACCCACTGAACGCCCTGCTGCAAACTGGAGTGACATGGAAATGGAGCGATGAGTGTAAGCGTGCCTTTCAGGAATGTAAATGCCTAATCACTTCAAAAGAAGTATTGGCCCACTACAACCCAACACTACCGATTCGGTTGGCATGTGATGCATCACCCTACGGCATTGGAGCGGTACTGTCACACAAATTCCGTGACGGTTCAGAGAGGCCAATAGCCTTTGCGTCGCGCTCGCTAACCTCAGCCGAGCGTAACTACGCCCAGATTGACAGGGAGGCCCTCAGCCTGGTGTGGGGGGTGAAGAAGTTCAATCACTATCTACACGGGCAGAAATTTACCCTATTGACTGATCATCAGCCCCTGTTCTCCATTTTTAACCCAAAGAAGGGCGTTCCAGTGATGATGGCGCAACGGCTGCAAAGATGGTCACTTTTTCTAGGGGCACATCAGTACGACATAGAGTACAAGGGTACAAAACAGCATCGAAACACTGATGGGCTGTCGTGCCTACCGTTGCCTACGGTAGAAGAAACACCGGCAGTGGACCCTGTTGAGATATTCCATGCGACCATAGTCAAATGTTTGCCTGTTACAAACTCGAGTATAGAGAAGGAAACCCGAAATGACCCAACACTCTCTCGGGTCTACGATTTGACGGTGAAGGGATGGCCAGCATATGGCGACTCACTGTTGCCAGCATTCTCGCCAAGGAGAGAACAGCTGTCAGTGTGCCGGGGAACCTTGATGTGTGGATCCCGAGTGGTAATTCCACCCAAGTTGCGAGATAGAGTGCTCAATGAGCTTCATGAGGGTCATCTGGGAGGGGTAAAAATGAAGAGCCTAGCCAGGGCGTTTGTGTGGTGGCCGGGAATCGATAAAGAAATCGAGGATATGACCAAGAGATGCACAGGATGCCAGAAGGTCCAAAACGCTCCACCACAGGCCCCGCTACATCCATGGGAGTGGCCCTCTTCTCCATGGCAACGGGTACACATTGATTTTGCTGGTCCATTTATTGACTCAATGTTTCTAATCGCTGTGGACGCCCATTCGAAATGGCCAGAGGTCATTAAAATGTCCTCCACCACCACGGAGAAAACTATTGCAGTCCTAAGAACCATCTTCGCCAGGAATGGGTTGCCAGAACAGATTTGCTCTGACAATGGGCCACTGTTTGTGTCTGAGGATTTCCGGAGGTTCCTGAAGAATAATGGGGTGAAACATTACACATCTGCCCCATATCATCCAGCCACAAATGGATTGGCTGAGAGGTTTGTTCAGACCTTTAAAAAGGCCATAAAGGCAATGTATAATGACGACATACCACTACAACACAAGGTGGATAGTTTCTTGTTTGCTTACAGGAATGCGACACATGCAGTCACCAACCAAGCTCCAGCCGTACTGTTCTTCAACCGAAGGCTAAGATGTCGCCTGGATTTGCTCAAACCAAACATAAGACGAGATGTTGAGGATAAGCAATTCCAGCACATCAATGAGAAGCCAACCCGGAGCTTCAAGGTAGGGCAACCAGTCTTGGCCCGCGACTACTGAACAGAAAAATGGCAGCCAGGAACAATATGCACTAATGTACACAGTGGACGTTGGAGAGAGCATTGTGAGGCGCCATGCTGACTAGATTCTAGAGTCACAGGAACAAGCCAAACCCGTGCCATGAGAAGGTGCACCTGGTAATCAACCTGAAGTACAGATTGCGTCTACCTCAGAAGCAGTGGTATTGGAAGCTGATGAACCAACCAGTGACCATGAACCAGAATCAGCTTCACCGCAAGAACAGGATACTCGAGAAAGGCGCTATCCAGTCAGGATCAGGAAGCCTCCTCAAAGACTGAACTTATAAATGATTATTTCAGTTGATGTATATAATGTCCAGAAAGTTGTAATTAGTTATTATTTAGTTGTTAAATGAATGGTATGTACTGTTTATCTAAAAGGGGAGGAATTGTTGTGTATGTACCTTTAAGGGAAGAACTGGCTTTAGACTGCAGTACCGGCAGTGACCACCCCTGTATAAAAGGCCCTAGCAGGCTTCTGTATTTCAGTCTGACGTTGCCCTCCTGTTCAGTAAAGTACTTGTTAAACTGTTCTCCCGAAGTCCGTGTATTATTGAGGCGCGGACTTTACAGCTTCCACCACTTCCGTCGGCAGTGAGTTCTAGGTTCTCACCACTCGCAGCGTAAAAAAGATTTTCCTCACATTCCCCTTGTATCTCTTGCCCAAAACCTTAAATCTGAGTCCCTAGTCCTTGTACTATCAATTAGTGGGAACAGCCTTTCCCTGTCTAGCCTATCCAAACCCGTTATAATCTTGTACACCTGTATCAAATCACCCCTCAGCGTCCTTTGCTCTAATGAAAACAAGTCAAGCTTCTCCAATCTCTCCTTGTAGATAAGATCCCCCATCCCCGGGTCTCCATCCAGTCTGACCTCATTACTTTTCCCATCATTGACAGATCGCTTCTGTCATCTCTGCTTCACCTGCCATCTATTCCATCAGCATGGGTGCCCTTGAAACTCTCTCACCTTGGTCCTTAGAATCCCACCACGATCAGCCCCAACACCAGCAACACCAGGCACACCAGCAGCACCAGGCACGCCATCAGCACCAACAACACCACCCTTCTCTGCAATCAACTAATGCTACACAGGACACAGGGCATCAGCACTCGACCACATTGCTGCCCGGGAGGCTAGGGATGGCCTCACCATGGCCAGATTTACTTCACTTGACACTGTACACCCTGGCTGCCACATGATGCGCCAGGTTGGCACCATCCCACACAAACACCATAAAGCATCCCTACAATGCCCAAGCCATTCCTTTCACACTCGTCACCACTGTTATGGCTCACCATTCACTGCAACTCATTAAGCCACTTCCAAAGGTGCACACAAATCTGTCCAAGAACATGAAAATAAAGATTTCAATGTTTGACACCACAGAAACCTTATATAAGCATTGCATAGAACACCCAAGTGCCTACTCTTGTGTGTTGTTAGTTGGTCTGATTGCATTAGGATGAGGGTGAGTATGAGGGGTAGCTAGTGAGATGGGGATGTGATAGACAGGGATGAGTGGAGGTGCAAGGTAAGTTGGTGTGAGTAAGGATGTACAGGATTAGGGTAGGGAAGGCAGAGTGATGGGGATGTGATGAGAGGCACAGCAGGATGAAGCTGAGTGTGCCGTTCTACTCACGTTTCCTATAGAAACATAGAAACATAGAAGATAGGAGCAGGAGTAGGCCATTCGGCCCCTCAAGCCTGCTCCACCATTCAATGCGATCATGGCTGATCATCCAAATTCAGTACCCTGTCCCTGCTTTCTCCCCATACCCCTTGATCCCTTTAGCCTTAAGAAATATATCCAACTCCATCTTGAATATATTTAATGAATTGGCCTCAACTGCCTTCTGTGGTAGAGAATTCCACAGGTTCAGCACTCTCTGGGTGAAGAAATTCCTCCTCATTTCTGACCTAAATGGCTTACCCCTTATCCTTAGATTGTGACCCCTGGTTCTGGACTCCCCGACCATCGGGAACATCCTTCCTGCATCTAGTCTGTCCAGTCCTGTCAGAATTTTATAAATTTCAATAAGATCCCCTCTCATTCTTCTAAACTCCAGCGAGTATAAGCCCAATTGACCCAATCTCTCCTCATACGTCATTCCTGCCATCCCAGGTATCAGCCTGGTGAATCTTCGCTGAACTCCCTCCATGGCAAGAACATCCTTCCTCAGATAAGGCGACCAAAACTGCACACAATACTCAAGATGTGGTCTCACCAAGGCCCTGTACAACTGCAGCAAGACATCCTTATTCCTGTACTCAAACCTTCTCGCTACGAAGGCCAACATACCATTTGCCTTCTTAACCACCTGCTGCACCTGCATGCTTACCTTCAGCGACTGGTGAACAAGGACACCCAGGTCTCGTTGCACTTCCCCTTCTCCCAATCTATTGCTATTCGGATTATAATCTGCCTTCCTGTTTTTGCCACCTGGTCTAATGAGATCATCGAAACGTTTTTGGCTCTGCACCCAGGTGCTCCTGACCACATCCCTGCTCATGCCCTCCTCTGCAATGTGCAACCAGGCTGTGTTGACCTCCTGGGGAGGTCTCGTCCGTCCATGGGAAGGGAAGAGGACCTCCCTGTGTGTTGTAACTCCCTCCATAAGCACATGGGAGAGCCTGGGTGCAGCTGTGCCTCTGTGCAGTGCTTGTCAGTGTTTGAAGCACTGCAATGCTGTAGAACACTGACAGCACAAATGTCAAAAGAAAGTTGGCCACGGTCCCTTTAAGGAAATCGGCTGATGACACATCATCAAATGACGTCACCAGACCCTCTTCCTCTAATTTGCTGGGAAACTCACTGAGCGGGCTTAATATCAAGGGAAATTAATTTCAGATGCCAGGATGGAGCCAGCAGCGGGGTTGGGGCTCGCCACCGACGTCGCCCGCCATGGACCCGCCGAGTGAGGAAAATCCTGCCCGAAGAGTTTCTCTGAGCCTGAAGAGCGGAGAGTTTCTACTGCAATTTTTAGAGCTGGGAATTATTTCTGGCTGTGATTTACTGGGCATTCTGTCTCAGCATTCTGATTGATTCTGAGTCAGAAAACCAATAGAATCGGCTTCTGTACCACTTTGTTGTCACAAAAAAATGCTTGTGCTGTCTCAGTGAGTTTGCCAAGTACGTAGCTGAGACATACAGACCAGGAAATAAACAGCGCGGCAGAGGAGGGCCCGAGAGCAGAGGCAGCGGACCTGACAACAAAAACAAGGAGTGATGTCACAGGAAAGCAGGGAAGTGATTGGTTGGTCAGTATTTCTCTGTTTTCTTGGGCATCGGTTTAAATTAAGAGTCGGGATTAAAAACTAAACATTCAAAACTTAAACATTTACTTAATTAAATCCATTAGAGATGGCAGGGCAGGCAATGTGTTAAAGCTGCAACATGTGGGAGCTGGTGGACACCATTGAGGTCCATGGCGACCACATTTGCATTAATTGTTGGTTGCTCGAGGAACTTCAGCACCGTGTTGATGAGCTGGGGTCTGAGCTTCAAACACTGCGACACATCAGGGAGGGGGAGAGGTACCTGGATGCTGTGTTCCAGGAGGCAGTCACACCCCTTAGATTCATTAATTCAAATTTGGTCCGTGGTCAGGGACAGGTGGGTGTGACTATGAGCGAGGCAGGTATGAGGAACCAGGAGGGAGTGGTGGAGGAGCCTCAGCCCTTCCTCTTGTCCAACAGTCATGAGGTTCTTACTCTCTGTGTGGATGAGGGCAGGGACTGCAGGGAGGATGAGAAAACTGACCACAGCACCGTGGTACAGGGAGCCATTCAAGTGGGGGCAGCAAAAAGAAATGTGGTAGTGGTAGGGGACAGTATAGTTAGGGGATAGACACTGTTCTCTGCAGCCAAGAGCGTGAGTCCTGAAGGCTGTGTTGCCTGCCCGGTGCCAGGGTAAAGGACATCTCCTCTGGGCTGGAGAGGAACTTAGAGTGGGAGGGGAAAGATCCAATTGTCGTGGTCCATGTAAGTACCAACGACATAGGTAGGACAAAGAAAGAGGTTCTGCTAAGGCAGTATGAGCAGCTAGGGGCTAAATTAAAAAGCAGAACCACAATGTTAATAATCTCTGGATTACTACCTGAGCCACGTGCAAATTGGCATAGGGCCAATAGGATCAGAGAGATGAATGAGTGGCTCAAAGATTGGTGTGGGAGAAATGGATTTTGATTCCTGGGGCACTGGCACCAGCACTGGGATAAGAGGGAGCTGTTCCATTGGGACGGACTTCATTTGAACCATGCTGGGACCAGTGTCCTGGCGAATCGAATAACTAGGGCTGTAGGTAGGGCTTTAACCTAAATAGTCGGGGGGAGGGATATGCTGAGCGGAAATTAAAAAACTCAAAGAAGAATGAGAAGGCAAAAGTGCAGGGTAGTGATAGGGGTAATGTTAACCAGAGTGTGACAGGAAAGGAGAGAGTGTATACACATAAGAGTGCATCAAAAAGATGGGTCAGAGTAGGGAAAAATGGTAAAAAGACAACATTAAAAGCTCTATATCTGAATGCACGCAGCATTCGTAACAAGATAGATGAGTGGACAGCACAAATGGAAATAAATGGGTACGATCTGATAGCCATTACAGAGACGTGGTTGCTAGGTGTTCAAGGCTGGGAACTGAATATTCAGGGGTATTTGCCATTTCGTAAGGATAGGCAGAAATGAAAAGGAGGTGGTGTAGCTCTGTTAATAAGGGATGAGATCAGTGCAGTAATGAGAAATTAAATTGGCCTAGAAGGTCAAGACGTAGAATCAGTTTGGGTGGAGTTAAGAAATAATAAGGGTAAGAAGTCACTGGTGGGAGTGGTCTACAGGCCCCCAAACAGTAGCCACACTGTAGGACAGAGTATAAATCAAGAAGTAATAGAGGCTTGTAAGAAAGGTACGGCTAAAATCATGGGAGATTTTAATCTTCATAATGTTTGGACAAAGCAAATTTGCAAAGGAAGACTTGAGGAAGAGTTCTTATAGTATATATGAGATGGTTTCTTGGAACAATATGTTGTGGAACTAACCAGAGAGAAGATTATTTTAGATCTGGTAATGTGTAATGAGGCTGGATTAATTAATGATCTCGAAGTGAAGAATCTTCTTGGGAAGCATGAACATAGCATGGTAGAATTTCAAATTCAGTTTGAGGCTGAGAAAGCTAGGTCTCAAACTTGCGTCCTGAACTTAAACAAAGGTAATTACAAATGTAGACTTGGTTAAAGTGGACTGGGAAAATACATTACAGGGTAAGACTGTAGAAAAGCAGTGGCAAACATTTAAGGAGATATTTCATAACTCTCAGCAAAGATATATTCCAGTGAGAAAGAAAGACTCTAAGAGAAGGATGAACCATCCGTGGCTAACTAAGGAAATAAAGGATGGTATCAAATTGTAAACAAAGCATACAATGGCCCTGAAATTAGGATCGGGAACTTGCCGCGCGTGCAAGCCCCCGATGTGCACTTACCCGACGCGCTGACATTTTAATCCTGGCCCGCATTGCATTTCCTCTCACTGGCCTGCTTGAGCTCCTGCCGTGCTGTGCGTGCATGACCCAGCGGCGTACTTAGTGCGATGAGCCAGCTGGGACCACGTGAGCACAGGGCAACCAATGGGAGGTTGCAAAAGTTCATTCATGAGTTTGAGAGTGAGAGCTGTCAAACTCATGAAAACTCCTGGCCCAAAACACTACTTAAACTTGAAAGAAAATTTAAAAAAACATTGCACTACTTAAATGAACCATAAATAACTGTAAAAAACTATTTTAAACAATAATTTTAAAATTTGAAAAAAATGATTATATAAAAAATCGGGGCTAAAACTAAACTTACCTTACTGTAAATTCTTTAAAAATAATAAACCTGTGGAATAAAAAATTATAAATTGTATTAATAGACCACTTACCTGTAAAACTAAGTACTTACGTGTGGTTTTTCAATGCGTAAAAACCGGAGGCCTTTACACATGCGCAACTCTCTAAAAATAAAGGAAATCCAAGTCGCACGCGCAGACTCCTGCCTGCGCGCACGCGTTCAGCCTCTTAACCCCTTGGGTCAGAGGAGAGGAAATGCCAGTTTTCCCCACATGTGCTGTGCATGCTGAAAACCGGCAATTCCTCCTGGCACACACGTGAGTACCCCGTCCGTACTCACGCGTTGGGAGAGGAATTACTGGGCCAATGTTGCAAAGAATAGTGAAAGGCCAGAGCATTGGGAATTTTTTTTAAACCAGCCAAGGATGACTAAAATAATGATAAACAGAGAGAAGATAGCTTATGAGAGTAAGCTAGCAAGAAATATAAAAACAGACAGTAAGAGCTTCTACAGGTATATTAAAAGGAAGAGAGTAGCTAAAGTAAATGTTAATCCCCTAGAAGATGAGTCTGGGGAATTAATAATGGGAAACAGGGAAATGGCAGAGGCCTTGAACAAATATTTTGTATCGGTCTTCACGGTAGAAGACACTAAAAGCATCCCAATAATGGATAATCAAGGGGCTATTGGGGTGAGGGGAACTTAAAACAATCACTATCACTAGAGATAAAGTAATAGGCAAACTAATGGGACTAAAGGTGGACAAGTCCCCTGGACCCGATGGCCAGCAACCTAGAGTCTTAAAAGAGGTGGCTGCAGAGATAGTGGATGCATTGGTTGTAATCTACCAAAATTCCCTGGATTCTGGAGAGGTCCCAGCAGACTGGAAAACTGCAAATGTAATGCCCCTATTTAAGAAAGGAGGGAGACAGAAAGCAGATAACTATCGACCAGTTAGCCTAACATCTGACACTGGGAAAATGCTGGAGTCTATCATTAAGGAAGTGGTAGCGTTCAGTTAGAAATTCATAATATAGTCAAACAGAGTCAGCATGGTTTCATGAAAGGTAAATCATGTTTGACAAATTTGCTGGAATTCTTTGAGGATGTAACGAGCAGAGTGGATAAAGTGGAACCAGTAGATGTCGTGTATTTGGAATTCCAGCAGGCATTCGATAAGGTGCCACATAAAAGGTTAATACACAAGATAAGAGCTCACAAGGTTGGAGTAATATATTAGCATCGATAAAGGATTGGTTAACTAACAGAAAACGGTAAGTTGGGATAAATGGGTAATTTTCAGCTTGGCAAACTGTAACTAGTGGGGTGCCGCAGGGATCAGTGCTGGGGCCTCAACTATTTACAATCTATATTAATGACTTGGATGAAGGGAATGAGTATAATGTAGCCAAATTTGCTGTTGATACAAAGATAGGTGGCAAAGCAAATTGTGTGGAGGACACAAAGAATAGCCAAAGGGATATAGATAGGCTAAGTGAGTGGGCAAAAATCTGGCAGATTGAGTTTAATGTGAGAAAGGCGAGGTTATCCACTTTGTTAGGAAAAATAAAAAAGCTAATTATTATTTAAATGGGGAGAGATTACAAAATGCTGGGGTACAGAGGGACCTGGGGGTTCTTGTACATGAATCACAAAAAGTTAGCATGCAGGTACAGCAAGTAATTAGGAAGGCAAATGGAGCTTTGGCCTTTATTGCAAAGGGAATAAAGTATAAAAGTAGGGAAATCCTGTTACAACTGTACAGGGCGTTGGTGAGACCACACCTGGAGTATTGCGTACAGTTTTGGTCTCCTTATTTAAGGAAGGATATACTTGCATTGGAGGCCTTTTAGAGAAGGTTAATGAGGTTGATTCCGGAGATGAAGGGGTTGTCTTATGAAGAAAGGTTGAGCAGGTTGGGCCTATACTCACTGGAGTTTAGAAGATTGAGAGGGGATCTTATTGAAACATAAGATTCTGAAGGGGCTTGACACGGTAAATGCAGAGAGGATGTTTCCCCTCGTGGGGGAATCCAGAACTAGGGGGCATAATTTCAGAATAAGGGAGCACCCTTTTAAATCAGAAAGGAGGAGGAATTTCTTCTCTCAGAGGGTAATGAATCTTTGGAATTCTCTGCCCCAGATAGTATTAGAGGCTGGGTCATTGAATATATTTAAGGTGGAGATAGACAGATTTTTGCATGATAAAGGAGTCAAGGATTATGGGAATGGGCAGGGAAGTGGAGTTGAGGCCAAAATCAGATCAGCCATGATCTTATTGAATGGTGGAGCAGGCTCGAGGGGCCAAATGACCTACTCCTGCTCCTACGTCTTATGTTCTTATGTTCTTATGAAAGTTCCAAGCTCGATCCCAGACTGTGCTGAATTATCTGAGGGTAGATTTTCTGAGGATCTGCCCCACTGTAGAGCCCAACACACAGGATATAAAGGAAGGGTTACTTCTGGAAACAAGAACAATAAGTGATAAGAATTTTCTATCGAGATTATAAATATAAAGAGCAAACCCTGAGTCACTTACCACTGGGCTCCAGATAGTACGGGACTAAAACCCGGGGCCTGTTTTGATAAAACAAAGCACATATCCAGTTCCCTCTGCCTCTGTCAGCTTTCTGAATAATCAGTCTCAATGATTTCTCTTCCCAATTCCATCCATTCAATGTTATTTCTCCAACAGTTTTGCCATCACTGTTGATCCAAACAATTCTCATTGATCCAGTGACATCAGAGACAGAGCAGGTCAGGGTAACGGTGTCTCCCTCAGTCACTGCATCAGGTGGTTCAGCTGTGACTGTGTAAAGAAGAAAATCATTTAGATTTTAAACAATAACTTGATCACTGAAAACAACGGCAACATTCTGTCTCCTACCTTTAACTGTGATTAGTTTAATGGTCAACATTTTATTTGATTCCAGAGAACATGTGTAAACTCCTGCATCTTCAAACAGTACGGGGACAATCCTCACACTGAAGTTCTTGCCATTAAACTTTGTCTCTGTGGGCACCAGTCGACTCCCAAAGTAGGTCCTGTCTACATTTATGAGCTGAGATTTCGAAGCAGATGCTATTTCTTTCTCCTGATTTTGAAGATGATGTGACTTCCAGGTCCATGCAGCAGTGTTGTGAGAATAAACATAATAGCAAATCAGGGAGACTTCACTGTGATCCGTGCCTGATCGATAAAGCGTGTAATTCTTTTGATATAAATCTGCAATAGAGAGACAGAGAACAACGTGTTAGAATTTTACAGTTGCTGAGCTGCAGAGAAAAGCCAGACTAATTACCGGCCACAATTATATAAAAATACTTGCGTTTTGATCTTCATAACTTCATTTGATCACGTTCCTCAGGGCAGTGCCCTAGGCCCAATGATCTCCAGCTGTTTCATCAATGACCTTCCCTCCATTATAAGGTCAGAGTAGGAATTTTCGCTGATGATTGCAAATTGTTCAGTTCCATTCACAACTCCTTAGAAAATGAAGCAGTCTGTGCACATATGCTGCAAGACCTGGATAACATTCAGGCTTGGGCTGATAAGTAACAAGAAATTTTTGTGCCACACAAGTGCTAGGCAATGTCTATCTCCAACAAGAGAGAGTCCAGCCACCTCCTCTTGACTTTGAATGAAATTAACATCACTGAATCCCACACCATTAACATCCTACAGGTCAACATTGACCAGAAATTAGACCAGCCACATAAATACTGTGGCTACAAGAGCAGATCAGAAGCTGGGTATTTTGAGGTGAGTGACTCACCTCCTGACTCCCCAAAGGCTTTCCACCATCTTTAGGGTACATGTCATGAGTGTGATAGAATACTCTCTACTTGCCTGGATGAGTGCAGCTCCAATAATACTAATAGTCCAACCAGGGTTTTTTTCCAATAAGCCAAAAGTAAATCTTCGGGGGAGACATGAAATTTGCGAATCCTTTCAAATCCTGGAACTCTCTACCTAACAGCACTGTGGGAGTACCTTCACCACACGGACTGCAGCGGTTCAAGGAGGCATCTCACCACCACCTTCTCAAGGGCAATAAGGGGGCAGCAATAAATGCTGGCCTTGCCAGAGACACTCATATCCCTGGAATGAATGAAAAAATTGTTTTGTCAACACTATGAATTGTTTAAAAATTGTACAAATTGGGTGAATTCAATTCCCAAAAGGCAATGGAAATTTGTAAAAATGAAACCATTTTGATTTTTAATATGATGAGATTTTTGTACCATGGACGACACCATGACATCACAAGCCCAATATTCTGAGGCTGGGCCAGCAACATGGAGACCTGCTGGTGGCGGCTGCAGGTTGCTTAGAATTTTGCGACAGAACAAATATGGTTTCCTTCAGGCAAGTGCAATCTTCATTTACATGGAATAATTATTCAAAGAAGGCCCCGTGCAGAATTGTAACGAGTTTTGGCAAAATTCTGCCTCCAGTGCTCACCTCCCACATGTAAAATGGGCACGTGTCTACTCCATGGGCCTGGCCCACTTTAACATAATTCTTTAAGCAAGGTCGCTGTTGTTTGAGTTGGTGGCAACTTGTAGCTTTTTTCACTGTGAACATCTGTCTACATCTGTATTGAACATTCTGCACAGGCTTTATACCTGTGCATTTTCTGCACTGTTAGAAATTAGGGTATCCAAAATATATAGGGTTATGCGAATTAAACTGACGTGAATAAGACTGTGTTTACATGACTGTATTAGAAATTGAGACAAAAAGTCTCTTCAGACCAGTATTAGAATAACTAGATAGATGCGTCGGCGGGAAACTCAGCGGCGGCAGCGCGGCTATAAAAGGCTCCAAGAGACCAGGTAGGCCTCACAGCGTCGGCGGGACACTCAGCGGCGGCAGCGCGGCTATAAAAGGCTCCAAGAGACCAGGTAGGCCTCACAGCGTCGGCGGGACACTCAGCGGCGGCAGCAGGGCTATAAAAGGCTCCAAGGGACCAGGTAGGCCTCACAGTGTTGGCGGGAAACTCAGCGGCAGCAGCGGGGCTATAAAAGGCTCCAAGAGACCAGGTAGGCCTCACAGTGTTGGCGGGAAACTCAGCAGTGGCAGCAGGGTTATAAAAGGCCCCAGAGACCAGGTAGGTTTACTAATCTCCAATCTCACAGAGAGGGAGAGAAGTAAAAGTAATCGAAGTGTGACGTCACCAGAAAGCAGGTAAGTGATTGGTTGGTGAGTATTTCTCCCTTTTTAAAATTCACTCTGTGGTTTATATTTTCTAATCTCTCTGTGGTGTAGCGGGGACTGTTTGTAAAACCAGGGACCTTAAATATACCATTTAACTGTAGTGTAATTGGTGGGATTGATTTGACTTAATTTCATTGCAATTAACTAAAGGGTAAGTCATGGCAGGACAGCCCGGTGCCGTGGAATGCTCCTCCTGCAATATGTTGGAACTCAAGGACACTTCCTGTGTCCCTGACAACCATGTGTGCAGGAAGTGTATCCAGCTGCAGCTACTGGCAGACCGCATTGCGGCGCTGGAGCGGCGATTGGATGCACACTGGACCATTCGCAAAGCTGAGGACGTCATGAATAGCACGTTTAATCAATTCGTCAAACCGCAGGCAAAGGTTGGACAGGCAGAAAGGGAAGGGGCGACCAACAGACAGAGTACTAGGCGCAGGCAGGTAGTGCAGGGATCCCCTGTGGACATCCCCCTCTCAAACAGATACATCGATTTGAGTACTGTTGGGGGGGATGGCTTATCAGAGGAAGGCAGCAGCAGCCAACTTCCTGGCACCAGGGGTGGTTCTGCTGCACAGGACGGGAGGAAAAGAGTGGGAGAGCTATAGTGATAGGTGATTCTATTGTAAGGGGAATAGATAGGCGTTTCTGCGGCCGCAAACGAGACTCCAGGATGGTGTGTTGCCTCCCTGGTGCAAGGGTCAAGGATGTCTCCGAGCGGCTGCAGAACATTTTGGAAGGGGAGGGTGAACAGCCAGTTGTCGTGGTGCATATAGGTGCCAATGATATAGGTAAAAAATGGGATGAGGTCCTAAAAGCTGAATATAGGGAGTTAGGAGGTAATATTAAAAAATAGGACCTCAAAGGTAGTAATCTCATGATTGCTACCAGTGCCACGTGCTAGTCAGAGTAGAAATAGAAGGATATTTCAGGTGAATACGTGGCTAGAGGAATGGTGTGAGGGGGAGGGATTCAAATTCCTGGGACATTGGAACCGGTTCTGGGGGAGGTGGGACCAGTTCAAACCGGACAGTTTGCACATGGGCAGGGCCTGGACCGATGTCCTAGGGGGAGTGTTTGCTAGTGCTCTGGGGGAGGGTTAAAACTAAAATGGCAGGGGGTTGGGAACCTGAGCAGGGGGACAGAGGAAAGGGAAACAAGGATAAAAGAAAAAGATTGGAAGGAGAAAAACAAAAGTGCCCATCAGAGAAATCAACAGTTTAAATCAAACATGGCCACAGTAAATAATAATTCTAATAGGTCTAAGAGAGTTAATAAAACAAGCCTGAATGCTTTGTGTCTTAATGCGAGGAGCATTCGTAATAAGGTGGATGAATTAGCTGCGCAAATAGAGGTAAACGATTATGATTTGATTGAGATGACGGACACATGGCTCAAGGGTGGCCAAGGCTGGGAACTCAACATCCAGGTGTATTCAATATTCAGGAAAGATAGGCAAAAAGGAAAGGGATGTGAGGTAGGATTGCTGGTTAAAGAAGGGATTAACACAATTGTAAGGAAGGATATTAGCTCTGATGATGTGGAATCTGTATGGGTAGAACTGAGAAATACCAAGCGGCAGAAAACGTTAGTGGGAGTGGCATATAGACCTCCAAACAGCAATGCGGAAGTTGGGGATGGCATTAAAAGGGAAATTAGAGAAGCGTGCAATAAGGGCACAGCAGTCATCATGGGTGACTTTAATCTACATATGAATTGGGCTATCCAAATTAGTAACAATGTTGTGGAGGAGGAATTCCTGGAATGTTTACGGGATGGTTTCCTGGACCAATATGTTGAGGAACCAACCAGAGATCAGGCCATCTTAGACTGGGTATTATGTAACGAGAAAGGATTAATTAACAATCTTGTTGTATGAGGCCCCTTGGGTCGGAGCGATCATAATATGATAGAATTCTTCATTAAGATGGAGAATGAAGTTGTTGACTCAGAGACTAGGGTCCTGAATTTAAATAAAGGAAACTACGATGGTCTGAGGTGCGAGTTGATTAGGATTGATTGGGGAATGTCACTCAAAGGGTTGACGGTGTATAGGCAATGGCAAACATTCAAAGGCCGCATGGATGAACTACAGAATTTGTTCATCCCAGTTTGGCATAAAAATAAAACAAAAAAGATGACTCAACCGTGCCTAACAAGGGAAATTAGGGATAGCATAAGATCCAAGGAGAGGACATAAAAATTGTCCAGAAAAAGCAGTAAACCTGAGGATTGGGAGCAGTTTAGGATTCAACAAAGGAGGAAAAGGGATTGATTAAGAAGGGGAAAATAAAATATGAGAGTAAGCTAACAGGGAACATAAAAACTGACTGTAAAAGCTTTTATAGATATGTGAAGAGAAAAAGATTGGTGAAGTCAAGCGTAGGTCCCTTGCAGTCAGAATCAGGGGAATTTATAATGGGGAACAAAGAAATGGCAGACCAATTAAATATATATTTTGGTTCTGTCTTCACAAAGGAGGACACAAATAACCTCCCAGAGATGTCGGGGAACATAGGGTCTGATGAAAGGGAGGAACTGAAAGAAATCAGTATTTGTAGGGAAATGGTGTTAAGGAAATTGATGTGATTGAAGGCCGATAAATCCCCAGGGCCTGATAATCTACATCCTAGGGTACTTAAGGAGGTGGCCCTAGAAATAGTAGATGCATTGCTGATCATCTTCCAACATTCGATGAAATCTGGAACAGTACCCATGGATTGGAGGGCAGCTAATGTTACCGCACTATTCAAAAAAGTTGGTAGCGAGAAAACAGGGAATTACAAACCGGTAAGCCTGACATCAGTAGTTGGGAAAATGCTAGAGTCCATTATAAAAGATGTAATAGCAGAGCACTTGGAAACAGTGACAGGATCGGACAAAGTCAACATGGATTTACAAAGGGTAAATCGTGCTTGACTAATCTACTGGAATTTTTTGAGGATGTAACTGGTAAAATAGATAAGGGAGAACCAGTGGATGTGATGTATTTGGACTTTCAGAAGGCTTTTGATAAGGTCCCAGATCAGAGATTAGCATGTAAAGTTAAGGCACATGGGATTGGGGGCAAGGTATTGACTTGGAAGAGAACTGGTTGGCTGACAGAAAGCAAAGAGTTGGAATAAACGGGTCTTTTTCCGAGTGGCAGGCAGTGACTAGTGGGGTACCACAGGGATCGGTCCTTGGACCCCAGCTATTCACAATATATATTAATGATCTAGACAAGGGAACGAGATGTAATATCTCCAAATTTGCAGACGACACAAAGCTGGGTGGGCGTGTGTGCTGTGAGGATGATGTCGAGAAACTCCAGGATGATTTGGACAGGTTGAGTGATTGGGCAGAAGCATGGCAGATGCAATATAACGTGGATAAATGTGAGGTTATCCACTTTGGTAGCAAAAACAGGAAGGCAGATTATTATCTGAATGGCAATAGATTGGGAGAAAGGGAAGTGCAACGAGACCTGGGTGTCCTTGTGCACCAGTCACTGAAGGTAAGCATGCAGGTGCAGCAGGTGGTTAAGAAGGCAAATGGTATGTTGGCCTTCGTAGCGAGAGGGTTTGAGTACAGGAACAAGGATGTCTTGCTCCAATTGAACAGGGCCTTGGTGAGACCACATCTTGAGTATTGTGTGCAGTTTTGGTCGCCTTATCTGAGGAAGGATGTTCTTGCCATGGAAGGAGTTCAGCGAAGATTCACCAGGCTGATACCTGGGATGGCAGGAATGACGTATGAGGAGAGATTGGATCGATTGGGTTTGTACTCACTGGAGTTTAGAAGAATGAGAGGTGATCTCATTGAAACTTATACAATTCTGACAGGACTGGACAGACTAGATGCAGGAAGAATGTTCCCGATGGTCGGGGAGTCCAGAACCAGGGGTCACAGTCTAAGGATAAGGGGTAGGCCATTTAGGACAGAAATGAGGAGGAATTTCTTCACCCAGAGAGTGGTGAACCTGTGGAATTCTCTACCACAGAAGGCAGTAGAGGCCAATTCATTAAATATATTCAAGAAGGAGATGGATATATTTCTCAAGGCTAAAGGGATCAAGGGGTATGGGGAGAAAGCAGGGACCGGGTACTGAATTTGGATGATCAGCCATGATCACATTGAATAGCGGAGCAGACTCGAGGGGCCGAATGGCCTACTCTTGCTCCTATCTTCTATGTTCCTATGCTTAGAATCTGCTTGTGTTTTGGTTCTCTGTGGATGTTATAGCATTCCGCACTGTGACGGTATATATAATCTTCTTTCCAAGCTAGCTATCTGCTGTTTGTAAGTTAGGATTTTGACTTGGTTTAACAAAACTGCTTTAAAATGTGTAAGTTAACCAATGTGTGAGAACAGAATAGATGATATCTTTGGGAATTTAATGATTCATTCCATGATACAATAGTTTGATAATGGAATGACATAGATTTGCACAGCTAAAGTTACATGAACAGCTTGAACATAAATAACTGATAACTAGCAGCTACGAACATCTGAAGGTCAAGAATGGCATGCCTGACTCCAAACTTGGGGAGAGTTTTCCTCTGAGACTTGAGGAAGAACCCTTACAGGTCAAATAGTCCTGTCCATATCGTACATCAGGCCCACCCCTAAAAAGGGAATTAAAGCAAGATTCTAAAAGTTCTTAGCACAGACGGTGGAGAGGAGAGCTGTACAAGAGTGAGACTGGTGTAACACTCTTCTGGGAGCGAACTCACCCATTCTTGGAGGTTCTAGATGAGAAGCAGAAAGGCCGCAAGCCAGAGAACTGTTCGCGCACGCCAGCCGTCTGTCCGATCGGGACTGGTACTAGCTGTTTCTTATGGTCATGTGTTTTTGCTGCATAACTAGCATGTTATATTCCATCTTAAACTCTGATTAAGCATAATATTCCCACCATATTGGTTTGCAGTTGATCCTGATTATTTGAAAGACTTGCGATAAGCTAATATTAACAAATAGGCTAATCTCAACAGCACATTCTTTCTTGCTTTCTATCTTTCTCTCTTTCTTTACTACTTCTTTTTTCTCTATTTCTACTAAAGCCTTCAAATTTTCTCAGCATGACTATCCAACGGTCATTTTAATTGCTGTTGCAATACAACTTGTCAGTTGACAAGATTGGAACATTGGAAATCCTTTCCTTATTGTCTAGGGAGCAATCATGATGCTTTCTTACAGAAACATGGGGGTAATTTGGTCTTGTGCGATAGTGTAAAATGGGTAACAGCGAATTGGCACCATGTTTTATATCTCACAAAGATGACTTACTATCGCACAAAATCAAAATTAACTGTCTGCATTCTCTCCCACACTAAAACCTCCTCGCCCATTCTCACTGGCACACACTAGCTCCCTGTCCCTCAACACATTGAATATAAAATCCTCATTGTCATCGACAACTCACTCCACAGCCTCACCCCAATTTACCTCTGCAACCTCCTGCAGAATTAACTCCTTTCACATTCCCTGTGGTCCTCTCGCTGACCCCTCCCTCTATTGGTGGAAAAACCTTCTGCTCCCTCAGCCCGAACCTCTGGATCTCCCTCCCTAAACCCCGTCACCTCTTGCTGTGTCTTCACACACACTGAAAACACATCTCATTGACCAAGTTTTCAGTCGCCTCTCTTAACGTTCTCACTGATGATTGATGTCCACTTCATTCCTCCTCAGTGAAGTGTATTTTTTTCTTTCTTCAAGATGCTACGTTACTGAAAGCATTGCTGTTTTTGTTTTATACGCCGGATCCACTTATGAAAAAAAATGCGGCAATTCGGATTTTCTACCTTCTGATGTTAAACAGCTTCATTTACTTTGACAATTCTAGACAAGAAAAACAAATATTGGCTGTAGCCTTTTTCCTCTGCCCCACTTGCCTCTCGACAGCTGGTGAAGTGGTTCCCCATTCAGTTACCTTTACAGAACCAGGCCACATTAAAACCATCCGCTCTTCCTCCACTCCCAATCTAATGATCTCAGATGCTAACAATCGCAGAGCACCATAACTGCTGGTACAATTCTTGCACTACCAATGATGTTCGACCAAAGTCAGCCAGTGTTGTACCCGAGGACGAGCACTGAGTAGATATTCAGGGCTCGACTTTAATGCTGTGCCTTTGCAGTGAGTAAAGGGAACCATATTTAGAAAAGAATTGTCTCTGTGTTTGGGTAACTGATGAGCTGTGTGAGAATGTTGCTGTCCACCTTCAACTCTTTTGCTGTTTTTTGTCAGATCCATCAAGACCTGGTTGTTGATATTTGCCCACTGTATTGCAATGTTATATTTACACCAATGATTCAAAGAGAAAATAAGGTCCCAGTCTGTAGTAGAAGCATATGCTGTCTCTGTGCTTCTTGTACTTTGTGTGAATTATAGAATCATAGAATCATAGAATGGTTACAGCGCAGAAGAAGGCCATTCGGCCCATTGAGCCCGTGCCGGCTCTCTGCAAGAGCACTTCAGCTAGTCCCACTCTCCCACCTTTTACCCGTAGCCCTACAAATTTTTTTCCTTCAGATATTTATCCAATTCCTTTTTGAAAGCTGTGATTGAATCTGCCTCCACCACCATTTCAGGCATTGCATTCCAGATGCTAACCTCTTTCTGAAAAAAACTTTTTTCTTAAATCGCCTTTGGTTCTTCTGCCAATCACCTTTCAATCTGTGTCCACTGGTTCTCGACCCTTCTGCCGATGGGAACAGTTTCTCTCTATCTACTCGGTCCAGACCCCTCATGATTTTTGTGTGTAGCAGTGTTATTTCAGTAAATATTTAATATCTACTGTAAGGTAGTTCTGGCCTTACCCTGATCCACATCAATAGTTTTGATGCTATTTTAATAACAGAGTCTTTTTCTACACTTCACACAAATGCAATTTCCTATCTTTTACTCCAAAGTTCCACTCTCAGCTTTTCCCCTCTTCCTCCCAGTGGAAATTGACATTATACTTAGCATGCTGGGTAGAATAAAATGGCCAAGTAAAAGAACAAACTTGCTTAGGTTGTAGCTAAAGCAAGAAAAGCAAATGTGTCACAACATGTCTAGGACCAAGAGATCTTTCATAATACCCACCCACATTGAGGATGTGATAACAGCTATAATTGACTCACTAGCACAAGGGAGGCATAAGGCTATAGAATAGATAAACTATTAATGATTGTCGCGAGACAAAGAAGCAAAACTATTGAGTAAGCTAATCATCTTGGTAACAAGATGATCAGACATGAGTAAGTAAATCATCTTGGTAACAAGATTCAGACAGAATCTCCTGACAGAATATATGATTAACTAACCTTGTCTGGAGATATTTCTGTCCTGCTGACCTGTTGATTGTCCTTAAGCAATTCTTAATGTGTTTAAAATGATAAAATACCATTACACGTGATTTATGGAACACTTGCTTGTTTGAGTGTATAAATATGCTGCATTCGCTGATGTCCTTTAGAGATGTTGGCCTAGCCTTTGTCCAGGCAGCTCTCTCCTTGTACAAGTAAAAATTAAACTAACAATCTGACGGTACTGCTTGTGTTTTAGAGTCTTACTCGGAGTCGAGATTTCGACATCCCCCAAGGCCCCACTCCCAGCCTTTGTCATTTCCCTCTGCCCACCATCTCTCCTCTACATTGCCATCATTTCCATCCTTCCCTCTCCATTCATGGCCATTGATTCCCTGCCCTTCCCTCTTCCCTCAGTTCTGCTCCCAGCTGAATGCTTATTTGAAGCCTAGAGTATGCAGCAGCTGGAATCACTTCAAATAGCAGCAGAACTCAGTTAGAAGTGGCATTGAGGGGCGAGAGGCCAGTTTTTTGTTCAATGCTGATATGTGCACCAGGTCCCACATGCTGACTGTAAGCATGACGTGCTGATGGTTGACATGTATGACTCCACTTTATTTGTAACAGTTTTATATTATTAACTCTTTACTATCTACTGTGAGGTACCTGCACTTACATTGGGTCACGTAAAAATCTGCTTTTCCTGTGAGAATAATGGATCCATCTTCCTGCACTTCACATGTGTACAACTCCTTATCCTCTACTGCAACATGTTTGACTATCAGATAGACTGTGTTATTTAGTCGGATCTGATCAGTGTTCCTCCTGTTCTGCTGAGATGAGTCTCTCTGTTTCCATTGAAGACTGACTGTATCTGAGTGTTTGGAGATGGTACAGCTGAGGGTAACATCACTGCCCACCACAGCACTCTGTGGACTCGACTCAACTGTGAAAACAGATCAATAAGATTTAGTGTAAGTAGTGACATGTACAATCCAATGATTAGGTTCTAACTGACCGTAGGATGTGCCCATCATCAGCACTTGTACCTTGCTGCATTGAAGGGTCAGGCCAGAGTACACACAAGTGCATTTTATCAGTAGAATAACAAAGCGGGGCCAAAAATTCTCAGTCCAGCTCTGCCAGCACAAGTGCAGATGTGCAGGGCCAATGACCTTTACCCCTGACCCTGCTGGAGTGTCCGGGGTCAGGTTAAGGTTACATAGATTGGATGGCATTTGGGGAAGCCGACACCACAGTGGACAGGTGATGGAATCTCACCAGAAGAGGGTGTGATGGAAATGTAGTGCCCATATTATCAGACATGGAGAAGGCTCCAGTCCCACTCTGGTCTCAATGTGCCTCGCACACTTCACTAAGACCCCCCAACTCACGCACTGGGAGCCTGTGCACAGAATCCACATCAAAAGTCATTACAGCCCCAGAAGTTATTGAAATTAGTGGGCTCCCAAAATGCTCCTGAGCAGGGCTCCAATCATTGAGCATCCATGAGGAACGGCGCTTCAGGAGATGCTTGTTCTAAAAATGCCCACCGTGACTTTCAGTCCCACCAGCAACATGACAAGTAAGAATCTAATCTTCAACAGGGACTTTAATTACAAAGTCAAGCCAAAACATGGTGGCATCCATTAGCTGCTGGCACCCAACACTTTGGTACCCGACCCATGTGACATTCCCCGTGTACCACGCACTATGTACCATGAGTGCCAGTAACAAATGTAAATGAGTTGACTTTCTATTATGGTCAATTCATTCTGGTGCAGTTTGGGCCAACACCTCAGGAGCAATGGTCCAGGCCCAGTGCAGTCACAATCATATTTTGGCCACTTTGACATTTCAGGATTGGATTATATTTTGTATCAAGTTCATTTGACAGTGACCTCAGCCTCATTCATATCATACACACATCAACCAACCAGAAAGGGCAGCTGTTTAGCAAAATCCTTAGTTGGCAGAAGCTAAAGATTTTGATTTATTGATACTAAAGTTTTTTAATATTATTGAATTGACACAATGTTTCGATTTTTCTCTGCCATGTTCCCCTTCCTTTCCTGAAGGCATTAATTTTTGGCAGTGTACAAGTTCCAGAGACGTTTGACTTCCTCTGGGACCTCAACCAAGTGACACATCTAACAGGCTCACTGGACAGCAATCAGAAGCAGTGATTCTGGCCAATCTTATTCCTGTCCCATCGCGCTGAGGCTTATTACTGCAAGGGATCTATTGGTTTGGTATCAGAATTCAGTACATCTTACAGAGAGTGCTCCAGTGTACAGACCATAATACTCTCTGTGGGGTAGATTCCTCGGTTTGCTATTTCTGGTGAAATTTTCAAACCATTTTTACTCATGTTGACCATTCCAGGAGAAACAATGAACACAATCTTTCCCCTGGTTGTTTTACTGAGAGATGCTCTCTGCACTGGGTGATATAAACCTCACGTGATCCGGGCAATCTCTCATCATTACACATGAAATTATTCACCGAGAATCATTTTATTGAACCTTTTCTAGACTTTGTCCCACTCACCTTTGAGCCCAAATATTTCGTACATTCTCAGGATTTTATTACTTGGCTGTGTTTGAGTCAAGGTGAACGATCCTGCAAATTTAAATGTGGGATTTCTAATTGTCAGACAAATGGAAACACCATCCTGAAATGCCTTTTTGTACAACTCCTTATTTCCAATGTGAGCATTCCATTGTGCTTCCCACCAGCCCGAACTCCTTTTGTGAAAAGTAACCAGTCGCTGGATTTCTTGCCCTGAGTGTGGTTTCCATTCCCAGACAACAGGGCCATTCCCAGGATTGTCTGGTCCTTTTAATGGAATGTCATCTCCCTCATCCAAAAAATAAATATGATTTGTTTTTCCTGTTAGAAAGAGGAACAATGTAAGCATTTTAATATCAAATCACAACTCCTAATCCCATATTTGTAATTATTTATATTGGAGTTCATTTATTTACAGTCATATTTTTATATTCAACTGATCAAGTTGCTTTCACTGCAGACACTATTACTGAGAAAAACAGAACAATTCCATCACACATTCAGTGTATCTATTACCCAAGTTATCAGAACATACATCGTTACTACAAAAAATAATCAAAATAAAGAGAGGACATGGTTTTTTCCAGGTTACAGAAAATAAAGGCTCCAAATCTCCTCCTGACTCCTGGTCTACAGGGAGCTTTATCAGGGTGGATAGGAGCTCAGGGAGAGAAATTGGGGCAGGATACAGTTATATCGGGTTTCCACCCCGTTTGTCCTATGACGGGGTTTCCCGAGGTGGGTGGAGATCAGGCAGTTCCTGAGTCCGCCCCCCAACCCCTTGTCTGAAGAGACATGTGACAGAGATAAACCAGCTCTTGGAACCTGACTTGCAGCCTCTTTCCACCGGGTGCTTTGCCTTATCTGTGAAAGGTGACAACTCTGGCTGTGACGGTGACAAATGCACTTCACCTTGATGCATTTGGACACTTCCAGGTGGCCTCTGGTGACATTGGTCACACCATTCAGTCAATAGTTCATTGTTATCATCAAAATAACCAAAAACAAAATGGCTCTATGCACAGTGAAGTTTAAACCTAAAATTTGAAACAATCTTGAATTACACAGAATTTACAGCACAGAAAATGGCCACTCGGCCCAACTACTCTGTGCCGGTGGTTAAACTCCACATGAGCCTCCTCCCACCCTATTTCATCTAACCCTGGCAGCATATCCTTCTATTCCTTCCTCCCTCATTTACTTATCCAGCTTCCACTTAAATGCTATTCGCCTCAACCACTCCATGTGGTAGCGAGCTCTACATTCTAATCACTCTCTGGCTAAAGAATTTTCTCCTGAATTCCTTATTGGATTTATTAGTGACTATCTTATATTTATATAAGCCCTAGTTTTGAACTCACCCACAAGTGGAAACATCTTCTCTATGTCTACTCTATAAAACCCCTTCATAATTTTATAGCCTACTATTAGGTCACCCCCTCAGCCTTCTCATTTCTAGAAAGAAAGAAGAAAGAAAGACTTGCATTTATATAGTGCCTTTCATGACCACCGGATGTCCCAAAGCGATTTACAGCCAATGAAGTACTTTTTGAAGTGTAGTCACAGATGTAATGTGGGAAACGCAGCAGCCAATATGCGCTCAGCAAGCTCCCACAAACAGCAATGTGATAATGAGCAGATAATCTGTTTTTGTTATGAGGGATACATATTGGCCAGGATACCGGGGATAACTCAACCTGCTCTTCTTCGAAATAGTGCCATGGGATCTTTTACGTCCACCTGAGAGAGCAGACGGGGCCTCAGTTTAACGTTTCATCTGAAAGACGGCACTTCCGACAAAGAAAAAGAGAAAAGAGTCCCAGCTTGTTCAGGTTACCACCTACTTAGACTTTTTCAAATTTTGTTTTATGAAACTGTAACTTCTGTAAATTGCACAGGCTCAATCAATAATAACTTCTCAATAATTCCTAATTTTATTAACATTTGAATATTGTTATTAAGTTTGAAACCATTCTATACCACATTCAATCTGTTAGGCTGTTGAAATCTGAAATATCGTGGAATACAGAGAGTGTTCCACAGAGTGAGTGTGACACTTTGAAATGTGACATCGAGCTGTGTGATGGAAGCTTGCTACATGCAAGAGTAGATGTATAGACAGATAGAGAGATTAATGGATCGACTGGGAAAAGGAGTTGAAGAGCAATGAGAAATAGGCTAACATTTTTCATTTTAATGGGACTGACTTTGCAGTCGGAGGCTTCCCGCGAGCGAATGTCCATTTCCTGGGGATGTGGTGGATTTGTCGAGCTGAAACTTGACAGATTGCAAGTTCTAGGTTCTCATGCAAGTGCAGCTCATGTGGAAACCCGATACCTGCGGGGCACTTACGGCCGTGCATGCACCATGTACACCATCATAGGCCCCAGAAAATCCGGGTCATTATGTTGTTCTATTGTTGGAATCTGAAAAGTGAACTTACACATCCTGTTTAAAGGAGCAGGGACATGAAAATAAAGACCTTACTTGCTTTCTGAATACTGGGTGCGTGAATTCATTAAACATATGAACATATGAACATACGAATTTGGAGCAGGAGCAGGCCACACGGCCCCTCGAGCCTGCTCCGCCATTCAATAAGATCATGGCTGATCTAATTAATCCACATTACCGCCTACCCCCAATAACCTTTCACCCCCTTGCTTATCAAACACTCTGATAAAGTGAAACAATGGGCCAAAAATTGTGGTCGGCGGTCTAGCGATGGAGTACGCCGCCGACCTATGAAAAGATAAACAACTTACCTTCTGCAAGGCCCAGAACGGAGACTTGCTGTTCGTCGCTGCAGAGCTCTGCGCAGCGGGTGACATCAGGGAGGCGGCACGCAGCCTATGCGTAAGCGAAGACACGCCCACAAAATGTGTCAAAGCTAAGCCACGCCCGCGGAAACGTCTCTCAGTCTCTTCCATTGAAATTACATTTTAAAAACTTTAAAAAATTTCTAAAAAGTTCTAAAACTTTTAATTCAACTGGTACTTGGGACTTATTTCGTATATTGTAGGAGTCTCTGCACTCCTAGCAAAGAATCTATAAACTCACTAATAGTTAACAAACTGAGTTTAATGTACTGAAACTTTACAAAACCAGAAAATGCAAGAGAAGCTCTAAACAGGTCTATTCACTATCACTCCACATGAGGACTGGCTGGAAACACCATCTACCTCTGACGTCATGACGTCATCACGTTTCCCGCCGTTGGGGACGTCACCTGACTCACGTGATGACATCATCGCGTCAGATCGAGATTTTGTCGATCTAGCTCTGTTTAACCAGAGCCAACATTAAAAGGTAATAAACATGATTAAAGACAGTTATACAAGTAACTGTGAGAGTCTCTTAGTGGCTTTGCCACATACGCCCCCCCAGAATTGTCTTTAACGAGAAGAGTCAATCGCTGAGGAGGTCGGACAAGTCTGTTGGACCGACTCCTAAATTCCCGGAGGGGAAAACGCTGAGCAGGCGGCGAGCTGGCAGGTAACACGGCGCTGTCAGGTGTGGTGGCAGCCGGTGGCCGGCCACGGCGCGGAGGCTGCGACAGCTCGATCGGTCGTTCGAGGTCCAGGTGCGCAGGCTTAAGGCGATCGACAGAGATGTGATCAGGCTTGCCCCCGACGTCGATCACAAAACTCTTGTCCCCTGCCTGCAAAACCTGGAAGGGCCCTGCATAAGGAGGTGCGAGCGGGGTACGATGGCCGTCTTGGTGCACAAAAACGAACTTGGCCTTCAACAACTCCCCCGGGACATTGGACGAAGGCAAACCATGCTGTGAGGTCGGAACTGGGCGGAAACAGCGGGCCGCATCCCGGTGGGTCTCTCTTTGCCTGGCCGCGGACCATGGCCACGTAGGGGACGGCAGGAATTCACACGGAACCCGAAGCGGTTGCCCGTAAACCAGCTCCGCCGCTGATGACTGGAGATCTTCCTTCGGCGCCGTGCAGAGTCCTAACATCACCAACGGCAGTTTGTCGACCCAGGATGCATCCAGAGGGCTGGCCGTGAGCAACGCCTTCAAGGAATGGTGGAACCGCTCGCACAAGCCGTTCGCTTGCGGGTGATAGGCCGTAGTGCGGTGGAGTTTAACGCCCAACACGGAAACCACCTCATTCCACAGTTCGGAAGAAAATTGCGGCCCACGATCCAACGAAATATCCGCAGGGACACCAAACCGGGCTACCCATGATGAAACGTCCGCAGAGGTGGTGGACGTCATGGGGACTGCCTCCGGCCACCTCGTGGTGCGATCCACCATTGTCAAAAGGTACGTAAAGCCCTGAGACGGTGGAAGCGGGCCCACTAAGTCAATGTGAATGTGATCAAATCGCCGCTCTGGGACCTCGAAGATGGCGAGCGGGGCCCTGACATGCCGCTGCACCTTGGCCCGTTGGCAAACAACACGAGTGTTCGCCCAGTCTCTGACATCTTTGCGTACTCCCCTCCATACGAATTTGGAGACCAGCAGCTTTTGCGACGCCCGCACTCCAGGATGCGATAGGCCGTGTATGGCATCAAAAACAGCCTGGCGCCATTTAGACGGGACAATCGGATGGGGTGCACCCAATGAAACATCGCAGAGCAGAGTAGTACCTGCGGAATGGAACGGCACATCCCTCGGCTGGAGGCTGGCTGGAACTGAACGAAAACCCTGGGTCTCCGGGTCGGCTGCTTGGTCAGCCGCCATCTGTGTGTAGTCAATGCCCAATTGGACGGCCTGGACAGCGGCGCAGGATAGGCAATCGGCGACGACCCTGTCCGTACCGGCCACATGCCGGATGTCGGTGGTGAACTCCGATATGTACGTCAGCTGCCGTTGCTGCCGAGCCGACCATGGTTCCGCAGACTTGGCCATTGCGAGCGTCAATGGCTTGTGGTCAACAAACGCGATGAAGCGGCGCCCTTCGAGGAGGAAACGAAAATGGCGGATGGCCAAAAACAAAGCCAACAGCTCTCGGTCAAAAGTACTGTACCGGCGCTCATGCCGTTGTAGCTGGCGGCTAAAAAAGGCCAGAGGTTGCCACGCGCCATCGACCCACTGCTCCTGGACGGCCCCCACCGCATAGTCTGACGCGTCCGTCGTGAGGTCGATGGTGGCTCCCGGCAGGGGGTGTGCTAACATGGTCGCATTGGCGAGCGCAGTCTTCGTCTCCTCGAAGGCGCGATCCATGTCATGCGACCATACAACGGGTTCCTTTCCCGTCATGTCCCTGAGGGCCTCGTAGAGCGGACGCATGAGCTGTGCTGCCCTGGAGATGAAACGATGATAGAAGTTCACCATCCCCAGGAACTCCTGTAAGGCTTTCACAGATTTCAGTTTCAGGAAAGCCGCGATCGCCTCCAACTTGACTCGAAGTGGCATTGCCCCAGCTGGGGTTATGCGGTGGCCCAGGAAATCAGGTTGCGCTAGGCCAAAACGGCATTTGTCCGGGTTAACGATGAGGTCGTGCTGCTGAAGCCGTCGGAAAAGGACCTGAAGCTGCTCGAGGTGTTCCTCCTTGGAGGTGCTGGCAATCAGAATATCATCCAAATAAACAAATAAAAAATCAAGGACCCGCAGGACTGAATCCATGAGGCGCTGAAACACCTGCGCCGCGTTTTTAAGCACAAAGGGCATTCGTAGGAATTCAAGAAGTCCAAAGGGGGTAATGACCGCTGTCTTTTCGACATCTTGGGGGTGCACTGGCACCTGGTGGTAACCACGGACGAGGTCGACTTTCGAGAAGATGGACGTCCCCGCCAAATGGGCTGAGAAGTCCTGTATATGGGGAATGGGGTAGTGGTCGGGCGTCGTTATCTCATTGAGGCGGCGATAATCACCACAGGGCCGCCATCCCCCGCCGGGCTTCGAGACGATGTGGAGCGGGGAGGACCAGGGGCTACTGGACCGACGGATGATCCCCATTTTCTCCATCACGGCGAACTCCGCCTTCGCCGCCGCTAGCTTGCTGGGCTCTAAACGTCGCGCCCTGGCGTAAACGGGAGAGCCGGTAGTCGAAATATGATGCTCCACCCTATGCTTGACGGCCAAAGCTGAAAAGGTGGGCTTCGTCAGCTCGGTGAACTCCTCGAGGAGACGGGCGAAATCGTCGGGCTGTGGCCGCGCACATGAAATCGTGTGTGACGCAGCCGTGCTGCGCGCCCCTGAAATATCGTCGAGCGTGGCGGCGTGAATGAGGCATCGATTTTTCAGGTCCACCAACAGGCCATTGGCGCCGAAAAAGTCAGCACCCAACAGGGCCTACGGGATTTGAGCGGTGATGAAATTCCAGGTGAAAAACTGTCCACCGAAACATACTTGGACGAGCCACTTTCCGCAAGTGCGGATCGAACCCCCGTTGGCCACTTGCAGAGGGGGACCCCGTCCGCCGGACCGAAGGTTGATGACCGAGGCGGGAAGTATGCTGCATTGCGCCACTGTGTCGCATAGAAAACGACGGCCCGAGATGGAGTCGGTTAAGTAGGTGAGATTCCCGGAAGCACCGATCGCCATTGTGGCCGCGGGGTAAGTACCAGATCTGGCGTGCTTGACTCGCGGAGGTCTATTCGATGGTCTGGTAATGAAACTGCACGGTGGGCGGCAGCAGCGGGCCTTTGGGGCGAAACGAGCATGATGGGAACAGTAACCGGTCATCGGAGGCACCGAGGTCAGAGCCGGGGCCGGGCTCCTCATGGCGGGGCATTGCGCGATGGCGCAGTTTTGTTGCCGGACTGCATAAATCTTATCCGCCTCTTCGGCGAGCGTAACACAGTCTGCGGTCTCTGCTCGGGCGAGAGCTGCCTGGACTTGCTCAGGGAGCTGAGTAAGGAACAGCTCGGACCCCAGGAGAGTCAGCATGTGGCTCATTAGCTCCGAGGGTTTGGAGTCACCTAACCCTGGTAGCGTCAATAAACGCCGAGCGCGCTCCGCTTTGGTAAGACAAAATACCTGCAGCAATTGTGTCTTGATGGCTACATACTTGTCAGCATTTGGCGGACTCTCCAGAAGGCTGATGATTCTCGACGCCGTCGAGCTATTGAGGGCGGAGACCACGTGGAGATATCTGGTCTGATCCTGTACAATGTTGCGGAGTTCAAATTGTGCCTCGGCTTGCACAAACCAAGAGGCCGCCTGTTGTTCCCAGAATTGGGGGAGCTTCAAGGCCACTGCGTTGGCATCCATTATTGGCCCGTGTTCTGCGTTCGCCGCGAAAAACTATCGCGAGTGTTGCGCATGTACCTTTAAGAGAATAACTGGTCTCAGACTGCAGTACCGGCAGTGACCACCCCTGTATAAAAGGCACTAGTGAGCCTCTGTAGTTTCAGTTTCCCGATTGACTTCAATCAGTAAAGACTTGTTTTGTTCAACTCCTGCTGTCCGTGTCTCAATCATTCATGGACATAATACTGCCGACGAGCAGATACGAACTTACCTACGGTCTGCACCACCTCCTGGGATCCATTCCTGCAGTGAAGTGAGCAGAGGTCGAGGCCAGAAGGAAGAAAGAAGCAGTAGAAACGGGCATCAACCATGGGCATCCGCCCCTGTGTTAGCGGAGTTGAAGATTGCTGGAGAAGCTGTCGAAAGCGGGGCCTGGTTCCTGTTGACGGTGCTTCAGCTAACCGGGCTGGTAGCAGGTAGTACACTGATCCTTCCTGGGCTGCGGCATTCACGAACTCGAGCGGGTGGCTTGAAACGGGGCCGAGCAGCGTTGTCGGGAAGAGGAGAGAGAGATGGTGGAGCACACAGGGCGCGGCCGGTGCTACGAAGCCGGGCTGCGTATAGACCCGAGAAGAGGGAGGCAAGAGTCTCACAGGGTTGTTCCACGATGGGAAAATAATAAAAAAAGAAGTATTAAACGCGCAAGAAACCGCGAGGAGCTGCAGGTTGCAACGGGAACCGCGGAAAGCAGCACTAGCAACAGCGGGGAAGAAGGCAAAGCGCGGGAGGCGCCATCTTAATCAGCGGGGAAGAAGGCAAAGCGCGGGAGATGCCATTTTGTTAAATCAGGGAAGAAGGCAAAGCGCGGGAGGCGCCATTTTAGATTTTCAAGATGCCGAAGACTGGCTGTATCACTGCCTTTGATAATACAATAGAGGACTGGACCATGTATGTGGAAAGAGTCGAGGTATATTGCGAGGCAAACGAAATAGCCGATGAGAAAAAGGCATCGGTATTGCTAAACTTATTGGGCGCTAGAACGTACGGCCTATTGCGGGACCTGATTACTCCAGCCAAACCGAAGGCGAAGAGTTTTAACGAAATTGTTGCTGTCCTACAGGAACACCTAAACCCTGCACCGCTGTTGATAGCAGAAAGATTTAAATTCCACAGGAGAACTCAGCATAAACATGAGAGCAATGCTGAGCACCTTACGGAACTATGCAAGCTATCAAAGCACTGCCAGTTCGGAGCAGGACTGGCAGATACCCTACGGGACAAATTTGTCTGTGGACTCCTGAGTGAAGGAACACAGAAGAAGTTACTCTCAGAGAAAGAGCTGACGCTAGATAAGGCTTTCAGCGTGGCAGTATCGTACGAAGCAGCAGCCAGGGGAGCTGCGGAAATTCAACAAAAGCCACAGGAATACGGCACCCACGAAATGACACGGGGATTTGCAAAATGTTATCGCTGCGGCAGAACTAACCATGACCAGAAGGAATGCTGGTCCAAAGACAAAATATTCAGGCAATGCGGAAAGATGGGACACATTGCACGAGTTTGCAGGTCTGGGAAGAAGACCAGCGACAACAAAAAGGCTACTAAGGAACCGTACAAGAAAGTACAAAAGATGACGGACAGTAGTTCCGAAGACCAGATGAGCGATAGTGAATCCGGGAACAGGAGACTAAGCTTTCTCAAACTTCACAATGTAATCGCAAAAGAGGATCACCGAACCATTTGGGTCACCCTCACGATAGCAGGGTCCCAAGTTAAAATGGAATTGGATACAGGATCAGCGCTAACCGTCATGAATCGACGAGACTACGAGCGGCTATTCTCACACATACCCTTGAGAGAGACATCCATCGTCTTGACGACGTATACGGGGCAAAAAGTATACCCCAGAGGAAATATAAGGGTGCCTGTCGAATACAACGGCAAGAAAATACGGAAATCGTATCTCTACATACGGCAAAATGGTGGACCACCGTTATTGGGACGTGAATGGATCAGGAAGATAAGCTTAGATTGGCACTCCATTCATGCAAAGAAGGTGGACGGTAAAAAAGATGACGACGTCACTCCTGGACGATTGTCAACAATCTTAGCTAACGCCAAAGAGGTATTTCAACAACAACTGGGCACTCTTAAAGGTGTAACCGCCTCGATAAAAATAGAAGAGAATGCAATTCCCAAGTTTTTCAAAGCAAGACCGGTATCATATGCAATTCGCCCAGCCATCGAGGCAGAGCTGGAGAATCTGGAGAAGGCAGGCGTGTTGTCTAAGGTCGACTGGAGTGAGTGGGCGACACCCATGGTTCCTGTCATGAAGAAAACGTTAAGCAATAAGTCTGAGGAGCCAAGGAAGGTTCGCATCTGTGGGGATTTCAAGGTGACGGTGAACCCAGTCCTTCATGTGGTGTATGTAACCTGTTCCACCTTAAGAGAACTTAAGCCTGGTCCACCTTAAGAAAGGTACTACTTTCTTTTGCTGCTGTATACGTGACCACACCGGTATATAAGCACAGTGTAATAATATTGTATTCAGTATAGTCCGACCTCCAACCAGTAAAGACCTGTTGAATTTACTCCTGTGGTCTGTGTAGTAATTCTCACTATAACACACAGACTTAACAGTGGCGACGAGTCCGATTCTTACCCTGCTGCAGTAATTTCTACGGCGACTTCGTCCACAGACAGGACGTCGAAGAGAGGTTTCCACTCTCATCACCTACGGGAAGACACGTCGAGCGGCAGGCATCGAGCAACCAGAGTGCAGAAGACATCCTGACCTCGAAGCCTCCATCAGCGACTGTCAGCTTCTTCTACTACCTCGTGGTGGGTAAGCCGGGCAGCGATGCGACAGAAAGTCAACCACGTTGGCTGTACAGACGGGGCTGGGAAGACGGAGGAATAAGGGCGGTGAGGTCGATCGCGACCAGAGATAAGGGCCGGGCCGCTTTCGAGCGAGCGGCACAGCGCGGGACATCAATCGCGACCGGAGATAAGGGCCGCATTCGGGCTAAAGGCGCAGCGTCTGGGGAAACTGAAGGCGCGAGAGCCGCGGTGAAGCAGAGACAGCGTCGGGGGACGGGTGCAGACCGCCAAGTGCGGGAAAACCGCCATTTTGTGGGCGGAGGACGACGGCAAGAGCGGGAAGCTGCCATCTTAGATAACATTAAAAATACGATAAATTGCTACGATGCCTAAACATGGGAACATTAATGCCTTCGACAGTGATATAGAAGACTGGGCTATGTATGTAGAATGCATACAAAACTATTGTAAGGCAAATAAAATTCCTGAGACAGATAAAGCACTAACATTACTAAACTTAATGGGTGCGAAGACATACGGGCAATTGAAACACCTGTTATCACCAGATGAACCGACGGATAAGACGTTCGAACAGATTGTTACTGTCCTAAAAAATCATCTTAGCCCCACGCCGCTGATGCTAGCGGAACGATTTAAATTTTACGATAGAAGACAGCGGCAAAATGAAAGCAATGCTGAATATTTGATGGAATTACGTAAGCTCGCAAAATATTGTCAGTTTGGAACGGGACTGACAGAGGCACTTCGAGATAGATTTGTGTGTGGTTTATTTAAACAGGATACACAAAGGCGACTGCTCGAGGAGAATGAGCTGTCTCTCGAGAAGGCGGTCACTATGGCAGCAGCACACGAGGCCGCAGCGAGAGGCACGGCAGTAATGCAGCTACGGCCACCGGAACTCGGTACAAACAAATTGGGTTTGAGTTCTGTCAAATGTTATCGTTGTGGAAAGACAACGCACGATCAGAACCAGTGTTGGTTTAAAAACCAAGAATGCAGAACGTGTGGCAGGTTTGGCCACATAGCTAAAGTATGCCGGTCAGGAAAGAAGACCAGCAATAAAAAGTCACCGCAAGGAAAATATGCAAAGGTACACAAGGTGACAAAGAACAGTTTGACTGAACAGAAGTCAGATTCGGACGCTAGCAGTAATGAACTGGATAGCTTAAGAATACACAACGTTGGTAAGGATACAGACCTCCAGAAAATTTGGGTCACTCTTAAGATAGCAGGAGTCCAAGTAAAAATGGAATTGGACACTGGATCGGCATTGACGGTCATGAATAAGAAAGATTACAGAAGGTTATTCCAACATATTCCCTTACATTATACGGAGATTATATTGAAAGCGTACACGGGGCAAAGAGTGTACCCCATCGGAAAAATAGAGGTAGAAGTGGTCCACAAGGGCGAAGGAAGCCAAGTAATGGACTTATATGTGCTACCTGAAGGAGGTCCACCACTACTAGGATGGGAGTGGATTAGGAAAATGAATATGGACTGGCACTCCTTGAAAGCAGTAACGGTAGATTCCGGGGAAACAGCTGTCAAACCTAAACGATTGTCCAGAATATTGGATGAGGCTAAAGAGGTGTTCCAGCCGGGACTGGGAACACTGAGAGGAATTACGGCAAACATCAAGATTGATGAACATGCACAACCAAAATTTTTTAAAGCCAGACCGGTACCCTATGCAATACGACCTGCGGTTGAAGCGGAGCTGGAAGCACTAGAACGTTCAGGGGTACTGTCTAAAGTAGATTGGAGTGAGTGGGCTACGCCCATTGTTCCCATTATGAAATGTCCTGCGAACAATAAGCCAGGAGATCCAGGGAAGGTTCGCATCTGTGGAGATTTCAAGATCACCGTTAATCCGGTGCTACACACGGTGCAGTATCCGCTTCCACGGATTGAGGATATTTTCGCTTCACTGTCTGGCGGGAAACACTTCACCAAGATAGACCTGGCGCAGGCGTACTTGCAGATGGAGGTTGAAGAAGAGTCACGCCAATACCTCACGATCAACACGCATCGAGGGTTGTACCGGTACAATAGGTTGGTTGTTGGTGTGGCATCGGCGCCAGCAATTTGGCAGAGGGCCATGGAGCAGGTATTACAGGGAATTCCAGGCACACAATGTTACCTGGACGACATTCTGATCACAGGTGATGGTGATGAACAGCATCTCGCTAACTTGGAACTGGTGCTCAACAGACTGAAAGAGTATGGACTTAGGGTAAATCGGCAGAAATGTGAGTTCTTCCAGAAGTGGATCTCGTACTGTGGTAATGTCATTGACCGGGAGGGGCTTCCTAAGTCTCCTGACAAGATAGCGGCAGTTGTAAAGGCGCCCGCTCCGGAGAATGTCTCTCAGTTGAGGTCGTTTCTAGGATTAATTAACTACTATCATAAATTTCTGCCAAATCTATCCACGGTGCTGCATCCGTTGAATGCTCTTTTACAGAAAGGGGTACCATGGGACTGGGGCGAAAACTGTAAGAAGGCATTTCGCAAAAGCAAAGAATTGATCACCTCAGAGGAAGTGTTGGCTCACTTCAACCTGACACTGCCTATTCGGTTGGCTTGTGATGCTTCTCCATATGGTATTGGGGCAGTACTCTCACATAAATTGCCAAATGGCATGGAAAGGCCAGTCGCGTTTGCATCCAGATCATTGACCTCCACTGAGCGCAACTATGCGCAGATCGATGGGGAGGCCCTTAGCCTTGTATGGGGAGTGAAGAAGTTTAATCATTACCTACAGGGCCAAAAATTCACACTTCTGACGGACCATCAACCGTTGGTGTCCATTTTTAACCCTAAGAAGGGTGTTTCGGTGATGACAGCACAGCGTCTCCAGAGATGGTCTCTTTTCTTAGGGGCACATCAATATCAGATAGAATTCAAAGGTACGAAACAGCATGGCAATGCTGATGGCCTGTCGCGCCTGCCACTACCTGAAGATGAAGACACGACGGAAGTTGACCCTGTTGAGTTATTTCATTCGACCATTATCGAGTGTTTACCTGTCACCAACGCAAGTATTGAAAGAGAAACCAGGAACGACCCGACGCTGTCCAGAGTCTACGAGGTAACAGTGAAAGGATGGCCAACACGGGGTGATCCTCTGTTACCGGCATTCTCGGCAAGGCGAGACCAGCTGTCCGTCTGCCATGGTACTTTGATGTACGGGACAAGAGTGATTATTCCTCCCAAGTTAAGGGAAAGAGTTTTAAAAGAACTACATGAAGGTCATCTGGGGGGAGTTAAAATGAAAAGTCTTGCTAGGGCTTACGTATGGTGGCTGGGTATTGACCAACAGATTGAGGAGTTAACGAAAAGCTGCGCTGGGTGTCAAAAAGTGCAAAATGCACCTCCGATAGCACCGCTACACCCATGGGAATGGCCTTCAGCCCCATGGCAACGCGTACACATTGACTTTGCTGGTCCATTCATGGACTCCATGTTCCTAATCGCGGTGGACGCACATTCCAAATGGCCAGAAGTCATCAAGATGAATACCAGTACTTCAGAAAAGACAATTGCGGTGTTAAGAACAATATTCGCAAGGAACGGATTGCCAGAACAGATCTGTTCGGACAACGGACCACAGTTTGTATCGGAAGAATTCCAACAATTCTTAAAGAAGAATGGAGTTAAACATTATACCTCTGCCCCATATCATCCGGCGACAAACGGGTTGGCTGAAAGATTTGTCCAGACATTCAAAAAGGCTATTAAGGCCATGAATGATGATCAGATTCCGCTGCAACACAAGGTCGATAAGTTCCTGATGTCATATAGAAACGCCGATCATGCCGTGACTAACCAAAGTCCTGCTATGATGTTTTATAACAGGAGGTTGCGGTCCAAGTTAGACTTGTTAAAACCACATGTGCGGAGGGAAGTGGAAAACAAACAGTTTCGGCATATTAACAGCAAGACCACTCGAACTTTCGACGTAGGACAACCAGTGATGGCAAGGGGCTATGGAAATGACAAATGGCAGTCCGGAACAATCCGGGCCAGACAAGGACCTCTGATGTACACCGTAGATATTGGTCATAATGTGATAAGGCGTCATGCGGATCAACTGGTAGAGTCGAGAGCAAGGGTCGAACCCATGGTTGTGACAGAGACAGCTGTGGAAGATGTTCATGAACCTGAAGCATCTACCTCGGCCGAGAATGTATTTGATGATGATGACACCCAATACATTGGCAACCAACTAGAGGAGGCACCTCAACAACAAGAATCAGAGACCACTGAAAGGCGTTATCCAAGCCGAATCAGAAAGCCTCCTGAGAGACTGAACCTTTGAACTGTTATACCTGAAGTTATATATGTATATATGTTATGTTTATTTGGGGATATGACTGTTAAGCTAAAAAGGGAGGATTGTGGTGTATGTAACCTGTTCCACCTTAAGAGAACTTAAGCCTGGTCCACCTTAAGAAAGGTACTACTTTCTTTGGCTGCTGTATACATAATACCGGTGGTGACCACACCGGTATATAAGCACAGTGTAATAATATTGTATTCAGTATAGTCCGACCTCCAACCAGTAAAGACCTGTTGAATTTACTCTTGTGGTCTGTGTAGTAATTCTCACTATAACACACAGACTTAACACTTCACACAGTACAATATCCTCTTCCAAGGATAGAAGACATCTTCGCCTCACTGTCTGGAGGGAAGCGTTTTACAAAAATTGACCTAGCACAAGCATATTTGCAGATGGAGGTTGAAGAGTCCTCTAGGAAGTATCTCACGATAAACACTCACAAATGTCTTTACCAGTATCATCGATTGGTATTCGGGGTAGCATCGGCTCCGGCGATGTGGCAAAGAGTGATGGAACAAGTCCTGCAAGGGATTCCGGGGACTCAGTGTTACTTGGACGAAATCCTTGTGACAGGTGAAGATGACAGTGAACACCTTAACAACCTAGAACAGGTGCTCACTAGACTACGGGAACATGGGCTACGAGCCAACCGCCCCAAGTGCGAGTTTTTTAAGAAACAGATATCGTATTGTGGCCACGTGATTGATGAAGAGGGGTTACATAAGTCCCCTGACAAAATTGAAGCGGTTGTTAAGGCCCCAGTGCCTGAAAATGTGTCGCAACTGAGGTCATTCCTCGGATTGGTGAATTACTACCATAAGTTTTTGAAGAATTTGTCGACAATTCTGCACCCACTGAACGCCCTGCTATGAACGGGAGTAGCATGGAAATGGAGCGATGACTGTAAGCGGGCCTTTCAGAAGAGAAAGGACTTAATCACTTCAAGAGAAGTATTAGCTCACTACAACCCAGCACTGCCGATCAGACTGGCGTGTGATGCGTCTCCCTACGGCATTGGGGCGGTACTGTCACATAAATTCCTTGATGGTTCAGAGAGGCCGATAGCTTTTGCGTCACGCTCGTTAACTTCTGCCGAGCGTAACTACGCCCAGATTGACAGAGAGGCCCTCAGCCTAGTGTGGGGGGTGAAGAAGTTCAATCACTACCTACACGGTCAAAAATTTACTCTACTAACCGATCATCAACCTCTTGTCTCCATTTTCAGCCCTCAGAAGGGCTTACCGATAATGACAGCACAACGGCTGCAGAGGTGGTCCCTTTTCCTAGGGGCACACCAATATGACATCGAGTACAAAGGAACTAAACAGCATGGGAATGCTGATGGATTGTCACGCCTACCGTTGCTGACGGTGGAAGAAGAAGACCTTGCAGTGAATCCAATGGAGTTATTCCACTCAACCATAGTCGAATGTCTCCCTGTGACGAATGCAAACATAGAAAAGGAAACACGGAATGACCCGACACTATCACGGGTCTATGATTTAACGGTGAAGGGATGGTCAGCACATGGCGTATCACTGCTGCCAGCATTCTCGCCGAGAAGAGAACAGCTGTCAGTGTGCAGAGGAACCTTGATGTGTGGATCCAGAGTAGTAATTCCACCTAAGTTGCTGGATAGAGTGCTCAATGAGCTTCATGAGGGTCATCTGGGTGGGGTGAAAATGAAGAACTTAGCCAGAGCGTTTGTGTGGTGGCCGGGAATCGATAGAGAAATCGAAGAGATGACCAAGAGCTGTGCAGGATGCCAGAAGGTCCAAAACGCCCCACCACAAGCTCCTCTGCATCCATGGGAGTGGCCCTCATCTCCATGGCAAAGGGTGCACATTGATTTTGCTGGTCCCTTCATGGACTCGATGTTTTTAATTGCGGTGGATGCACATTCAAAGTGGCCAGAGGTAATAAATATGTCCTCAACCACCACGGAAAAAACTATCACAGTTTTACGAACCATATTTGCCAGGAATGGACTGCCTGAACAGATTTGCTCTGATAATGGACCACAGTTTGTGTCTGAAGAGTTCCGGAGGTTCTTAAAAAACAATGGTGTTAAGCATTACACATCTGCCCCATATCATCCAGCCACTAATGGTTTGGCCAAGAGGTTTGTTCAAACATTCAGGAAGGCTATCAAGGCAATGTGTAATGAAGATATACCCCTACAACACAAGGTGGACAACTTCTTGTTTGCCTACCGGAATGCGACACATGCGGTTACCAACCAAACTCCAGCCATGATGTTCTTCAATCGATGACTACGATGCCGCTTGGATTTGGTTAAGCCAAACGTCCGAAGAGATGTGGCGAACAGGCAGTTTCAGAATATGAATGAAAGGCTGACCAGGAGTTTTAAGATAGGTCAACCAGTTTTGGCCCGCGACTACCGCACTGAGAAATGGCAGCCAGGAACGATTTGTACACGGCAAGGACCTCTCATGTATACCGTGGACGTTGGAGAGAGCATTGTAAGACGCCATGCTGACCAGATTCTAGAGTCACTGGAAAACGTCAACTCCACACCACGATCTGATACACCTGGCAATGAAATCGACGTACCAATTGCAGCTACTGCAGATTCAGTGATATTGGAAGCAGATGAACCAAACAACGACATTGATCCCGACTCAACCTTGCCAGAAGAACCTGATACCCCAAAGAGGCGTTATCCAGACAGAATCAGGAAGCCTCCTCAAAGACTGAACTTATAATTGCTTAAACTTAACCAATGTATCTAGCAACCGTAATTGTGATTGTAATTAGTTATCATTTAGTTGTTAAATGAATGTTATGTACTGTTTATCTAAAAGGGGAGGAATTGTTGTGTATGTACTTTTAAGAGAATAACTGGTCTCAGACTGCAGTACCGGCAGTGACCACCCCTGTATAAAAGGCGCTAGTGAGCCTCTGTAGTTTCAGTTTCCCGATTGACTTCAATCAGTAAAGACTTGTTTTGTTCAACTCCTGCTGTCCGTGTCTCAATCATTCACGGACATAATAGCAAGGATTCGGGGTCACCAATGTAGGAGTCTCTGCACTCCCAGCAAAGAATCTATAAACTCACTAGTAGTTAACAAACTGAGTTTAATGTACTGAAACTTTACAAAACAAGAAAATGCAGGAGAAGCTCTAAGCAGGTCTATTCACTATCACTCCACACGAGGACTGGCTGGAAACGTCTTCCACCTCTGACGTCATGATGTCATCATGTTTCCCGCCGTTGGGGACGTCACCTGACCCATGTGATGAGGTCATCGCGTCAGATCGTGATTTTATCGATCTAGCTCTGTTTAACCAGAACCAACTTTAAAAGGTAATAAACATGATTAAAGGCAGTTATACAAATCACTGTGAGAGTCTCTTAGTGGCTTTGCCACAATATCAGCATTTTGGTTTTTGTTCATCCAAACTCACAATTTATTAGTCCTGATTTATACAACTTTCTGTTTTGATACTCAGTAAAGGTCTAACACTCCGACAAGTAATGTTGTTGAACTTCAGAAAGAGATTCCCAGCCATATATTCAATGTTAATTTTCAGGATTAAAATATATTATTCAGTCCTCATTTAGACTGGTAATAGATAAATCTATTTTCCATATTGTAGATGCATTATTTCGATATATTGTTTTTTATGTTGTTCATTTTTGAGTTGAAAGGACAGACTTGGTTGCTGAAATCTGATAGATGTTCACTTTATTTAACTTTCTTATTCATCTTCCCAATGAATTAAAATGGTTACTTTCTATCTGCCTATCTGTCTGGCTTTCTCTGTTTCTAAAGGATATTTTTTCATGAGCAATCAATTTAATTTTCAGAGTTTAACTGCAAGAGTATGCTAAATAGTGTTTTCACATGATACTCCCAAAAACAACTAAAGAAATCTTTAACTACTGTTAGATTGTACGATTTGGACATGTGCTCACCGTTTAATGATATAAAGCTAAATTACACGAAAGATAACAGCTGTAATTTGCAGGGTTCTCAAAATTCCCGCACTCCCCAAGTTATGGATCAAGGGACCCTGTTTTGGACAAGTTATTAAAAGCAGGGTACCCAAAATGGCTTCTGTAAACCTCATGACCAATTCGGACTGGATTTTTAAAAGCAAGGCTCTGCCAACAAGCAGGCCCGGAGTGTAAGGGGTTCTCCTCTTTGGATCGCAGAGGTTTCTCTCTCTAGAGGCCTCTCTCTCCCTCTTGCACAGTAAAACCTTGAGTGGTTCGACCCACTCACCCCTTAGGTTCTAGACACTGGACTTAGATGCAGGAACTACAATGCAGAGAATACTCTTATGGACCAAGTTTAATGAAATGAAATGAAATGTTATTGCATAAGGAAAAACAAATCAAATGCAAGCAAATAAGAGGGTACATGGGAGGGAAAAACAAATCAAAATACAGTACTAACTAAAATAGATACAGGCATATTATACTTTACAACAGTCATCATGAAATGGGGAAACACATGGAACATCGAGGGACAACAACTTATGTTCATTATAACCAAAATGCCCACCCCCTTAAACCTATCTAGATCAGATTATGAAGGGCAAGAAACATGCTCACCAATCCAGTTGGAAAAGTATAGAGTTTTGAAACAAGTCTGCATTTTGATCCCCTCAGGCGTCCTGTTTCCGCGTGGTCAGTGGAGCCACAGCGAGCTACGCCACACTTCTCTCTCTCTCTCTCTCTCGCTCTCTCTCGGTGAAGGTCACGGGCAGGCTGGACACTGGCAGGCCTGGACGTCGGTGGGGACGGAGACCATCTGTTTGACCACGGTTGGAGAGGTCTCTAGCTGGTTACCATTTTCATATAGGTTTCCTCTGTAGGGTTGCTGCCCTTTGTCTCGTCAATGGCCCGGGGTTTTGTCGACGATCTCCCGATGGTTACCCCGGGGCGGGACGCAGACTCAAATCACCTTCTTGGCCGACGTTTCTCCACGGCTCTCACAAGGACAAGCTCAAAAACGTGTCTGGCGGATCGCTCTTTTTCTATGGCTACCCCAGGACTCCAATTATACTTCTCAAGAGAAGCCTCTATCTCCCGCCAAATCAAGGTTAGTCTTTGTTTAACTTTTGGCGGGCTTGTTGCACAGCGGGGTAGTTATTATATTTAAACTGCTTTCGGGATGGCCGGTGGTGGCCATCTCTGGTCTGGAATGACCCTGTATTGTTTTGAATGTCTTCTTGATGTCTTTAATGGGTCTTTGATGCTCCCCTTATGAATATAAAACTGTTTCCCTTTGTCTGGGTAAACATTTAGATGGCCTTTAACTGCAGGCCGATCTGACTGGATCTGCATCCAATCTATATGTATGTGTTTGTGTCTGGTTTTGTTTTCTCAGAAACAGCTTCCAGAACTTACTGTGGGTTGAATCCACAAAGGCTGTCTGGGGACTGCAGGAACCATTTTAAAGTGTCCAAAAAGCTAGTCACGGGGTCTGGTGGCCATTTTATATGCCCCTTTTTCCTGGGCTTCTTTTAAAACAGTCTTTAAAACAAGGCCTCTTCTGCCAATAGACCCTTATAATACAATGTTCAATTTTGCGGATCTTACAGAAGACGAAACATTAAAATGCAGGAATCTGTGAGAAGGGACTCTATGGGGCCAGCCAGACCAAGTAAACACAGAATACGCATTGGTTCGACTTGAATCAAATCAAAATAGAATGGGCCTATAATCGTCGCCATTAGCTTTCTGCATGTTTAATCGATAACAGCTTACAGTAGCAATCAAGGCAGGATGGGGACAATTAATTCTTATCCATGACAAAACAACCAGGACATCGGGGCCATTAGACCCGGAGATAACCACTCCAAAAGTAGTTAAAATAAATGGTTGTAATCATTTAAAACTGCCTGCCAAAAGTTTACCTGATTTGGCGCGCAGATAAGGAGTTGAAGAAATGGGTATAATTGAAGGCCCATCAGTAGCAATCGCTCTCTTGACTCTTGCTCTTCCCTTGACTCTTGTCTGTGGCCTTGGGCTGCTGCCGCTCATACTCACACCCTGGCCTCATGGCGGGTTCTCTTCTCGCTCCCCGCACCGCTCAACAACCGAGGACGCCCATTACACTGGGGCCAAACGCGGGAGGAGAACGAGGCCCAAGTTCAATACCACACCGGACACACAGGCCACAAAGGGGCAAAAGGGATGAGATGAGACGAAGAAGAAGGTAAATCGATAACAGCAGAGAAGGGCAGCGAAAGACGCATTGGTAAAAACCAAATGCCGAGTTATAAGCTGGCGTTTGGGGAAGAAAGTGGCAGTGTATGTATGGACAGTGAGAATAAGTTGGCATTAGAACACTGCGAATAAGCTGGCATTAAATGCGGGTGTCCATGCCCACGATGAATAAACTGGCGTTCAAAATATGGGTAGTAAAATCAACTAAGCGGTGAAGACCGCCAACCAACTCCCAACCGCAACATTACCGCCAGCAGCCGCCCGAGGGAGAAGAAGAAGAACACCCATTGCAACAAGATGACGACGGTAGCTGAGGAGAGGGAGGGTGTGTCGCAGCAACAACTCCAGCGCCGTGCCCTGAGACCATATGGCGACGGGATACCCCAAAGAACAGCAGGACCAGACCTCAAAACTCACAACCGTTAAAGCAACAGGTTTTGGATTGGTGAGCATGAATTCCTGGCCCCTCATAGCTTAATCTAGTTAGGTATAGGGGGTGGGATAGAGATAAGGGGATTGGTAATATAGTAGTTTTTCCCTCGATGTGCCGTGTGTTCCCCATTCCCATAAAAGTGTAATTGTTTCATGCCTGTATTTTATACCAGTAATTTTTCATAAGATTGTTGTATTCTGCTTTTAATAAAATCTTGGTTTTCTTACACCAAACCACTTGTCTACTCAATTTTCTGTATTGCCACCTGTACCTAAGTCCGGTGTCGAGAACCCAGGGGTGTGGGAGCGATTCGAACCGCTTAAGGGACAGTCAGAGGCGAAGCTGACTGGGCATGCACACACGCCACCCCCTACACAGCCCCTCGCTACACACTGTTGAAACAAAACTAAAAGTTATCCTAGAAATCTTGCATTGATTTCTGCTTAAAAGCCTGTGCAAAGTCAAACATTCTGAGGGCACGCACTGCGCTGTGAGAAGTGTGTTTTGACTATAGGAGATGTTTTTATCCTGGCTATTTGAACATGGGTGCTCCCTGTGATAACTATGTTCTGTGTAACACATGCTACAAATGTTTCCTTGTGTGCTTGTGTACATCTGTTTCAATTTGTATTAAAGGCCAAGCTAGAAAAATGTAAGTCTTTTGATTCCAGTTTGCCATGTTTCCTGGTTTGGAAGGTTGGGTGTCAGTCCTGCACCGGCTCACACTACATATGCTTTAAATTGAAAGGCACGGCCATTTGAACCTTAATCGGCCGACAAAAACATTTTCCTCCACCAAAACACAGACATAGAAACAGGATCCTGCGTCTGTAAAATTTCTGGAGGTAATTGCTGGGCAGTTGGTGGGCAATGAGCCCAACTCTGCACCAACAATTGTGATTTCCAAGGTGGTGTGGATCATCTGTCATGGTGCACATTGACAGATTGCATGTTCGGGATTCAGCACATGCGCAAGCGAAAATCCCGAACCTGGGGAATATTTCAAAGGCGGTATGACGGCTACTCTCAGAGCATGCAGTCATACCCACTGCAGAATCTGGGCCCATATGGATGTGATTGGTGGAAATAAGGCACTTACTTTGTGTGAAAACAGACGGAAGTAGCAACACAAAGAAACTGAACATCAAACCAGCTGGCATTTTGCTGCAGAAAAATCGTAGCCTCATTTCACAGATTCTGTCTCTTTGCCTGTAAGAAATATACATATAGATATAGATAGATATATAGCACCAGAAAACCACCAGAAGTAAAACCGAGGCACATTTCTTCAATATATTTAACACTTCAGACTGTGAAGAGGAAGACATGAGATAAAAGAGCTTTTCAAATTATTTCCTCATTCTAACTTGGAACTGTAAAATGTCTAAAAATGTCTTCAGTAAAGTATTCCACCTCTTCCTGTGAGAAGTGTAATGAAAATTACTCACCCTAATATCAACTGAAAATAAAGTAAATAAAGTAGGAATAAAAAGAGAAATGTAATATGAAGAATGGTCAAAAAGTATACTTGCAAAAGATTTCTCCACTATAATGTTCACTTACACTGATCAGAAAACTACTGAATTTTATATAACTGAGGGTAAATTTAACAGCAATTAGCATTTTCTTATTCATTGCTGCTCCGTTTATTGATCATGTTTATATAATAACATGCTTGCAATGTCATTATCATCGGCAAATCCCCAACATCAACAACAACACTGACACTGACCAGAAATTCAACTGTACCAGCCATATAAATACTATGGCTACTGGAGCAGGTCAGAGGCTGGGTATTCTATGGCGAGTGGCTCATCTCCTGATTCCACAAAGCCTCTCCACCGCCTACAAGGTACAAGTCAGGAATGTGATGGAATACTTTCCACTTACAAGGAAGGGTGTAGCTGCAACAACACTCAAGTAGCTCAACACTACCCAGAATAAAGCTTTCCACTTGAAGGGCAACCCATCCACGACCTTTAACATTCTCTCCTTCCACCACTGACACACTGTGGCCGCAGTGTGTCTGATCTACAACTCACCAAGGCTTCTTCAGCAGCAGCTCTAAAACCTGCAACCTCTACCATCTAGAAGGACAAGGGCAGCCGGTGTATGGGAACACCATCACCTCCAAGTTCCCCTCCAACTCACATGTCATCCTGTCTATATTCTTGAACTCTGTACCTAAGAGCTTTGTAGGAGTAACTTCACCACATGGACTGCAGCGCTTCAAGAAGAAGGCCCACCAGCCCCTTCTCAAGGGCAACTAGAAATGGGCAAAATGCTGGCCTTACCAGTGACAGCCATATGCCGAGAAGGAATTATTAATAAAAATATTTGTTGTGCCTTTTTGAAAGACTTTTACCAGGCTGTTTTGCACCCCAGTGAAATGATATTACAGGATACCATCTCACAAATTGATGTAAAATAATATAAACTATTGGTCAGGATTAGGGTTAAAAGAACTAGTTATATAAAGGAAAGTATTGGTATCAGAGTCAACTTAGTTCCATCACTCTTGTGCAGCGCTATGTTTTGCACATCCGTTGTGTGATCTATTTGGTAGCCTTCCCTCAGGTTGATGCTCTCTGTATTTGACAATGGAATCTCTTTGTGAATGAGATTGTATCAAATTAACAACCTGGAGTTGGAACCAGTCTATCTTGAGGCTGGGACTTATAGGCCTAGATATTCGCCGGCGTAGCGCCCATTTTTTGGGCACCAAATGGATTCTTAATCTTCCAATATGGCGGGCAGTGATGTCATAGGGTTGATATAATTGGCTTGAAACGAGCACAACCATCGTTCCCCCCTCATCCCCATTGACTTCAGTTTTACTGGGGCTCCTTGGTGCTGCACTTGGTTAAATGCTGTCTTGATGTCAAGCGCTGTATATAAATACAAGTTATATCTCTCTAATGTGTGTGTGTGCGTGTGTGGAACTGGGCTGGCATGAAGTTGAAGAGACACCATTACTTGCGGAAGATCTCCGTCTTTGTCGTATTCTCTCAGCAGCATTTCTTACTCCTCTCCATCCCAGGCAGAACCATAACAAGTAAATGACTACCTCCAGGATTAGACTTTTTCTGATAGATACAAAGGGCTGGATTTTCCAGGGGTCAGCAGCCGCAATCGGTGGCGGATCGGGTAGGAAAGTGTTTTTTTCCCTCAGTGGGTCAGGACCCCGCTGTGAACCCACCGCCACATGCCTTTACCAAATGTCAGGTCTGTCAGCGCAAAGCAGACACGACACGCAGCGGTGGGGGAGGCAATTAAAATCATTACTGTTGTTTACAGCCACTTATCAATGGTTTATTCCCAGCATTTTGAATTTGACAGGTCGCCCACCGGTTTTCCACTGTGCCTCGACCTCGCTTTAAAAGGCTTCAGAGACCCAGGTAAGGCCTCAGACCGCGGGTGTCGGCGGGTGGCGCGAGCGGGAAGCTTTAAAAGGCTTCAGAGACCCAGGTAAGGCCTCAGGCCGTGGGTGTCGGCGGGAGGCGTGAGCGGGAAGCTTAAAAAGGCTTCAGAGACCCAGGTAAGGAGTACCAATCTCCAGTCTCAGACCTCAGAGGGAAGGAGAGAGGTAAAAAGTAATCCAAGTGTGACGTCACCAGAAAGCGGGTAAGTGATTGGTTGGTGAGTATTTCTCTCTTTTGAAGCTTAAACTCTGAGGTTTATAGTTTCTAAGGTGCGATATTCATCATCTAGAATCGGGGCAGAGGGTATTTAAGAATAATATTAATAAATTTAATTAATTACATAGAATGGGAGATCAGGTGATGTGTTGCTACTGTAATATGTGGGAGCTGGTGGACACCATTGATGCTCACAGTGATCACATTTGCAGTAAGTGTTGGCTGCTCGAGGAATTCCGGCTCCGTGTTGAAGAGCTGGAGTCCGAGCTTCAAACACTGAGACACATCAGGGAGGGGGAGAGTTACCTGGACTCTGTGTATCAGGAGGTAGTCAAACCAATTAGATTAATTAATTCAGATGTAGTCCGTGGCCAGGGTCAGGATGGTGTGACTAGAAGTGAGGCAGGTACGGGGATCCAGGAGGTAGTGTTGGAGGAGCCGTAGCCCTTGCTCTTGTCCAACAGGTTTGAGGCTCTTACTCCCTGTGAGGATGGGAACGGGGACCGCGGGGAGGATGAGCAACCCGGCCACAGCACCGTGGAGCGGGGGGCCATTCAAGTGGGGGGAGATAAAAGAAATGTTGTAGTGGTAGGGGATAGTATCGTTAGGGGGATAGATAGAGTTCTTTGCAGCCGAGAGCGAGAGTCCCGAAGGCTGTGTTGCCTGCCCGGTGCCAGGGTTAAGGACATCTCCTCTGGGCTAGAGAGAAACTTGGAGTGGGAGGGGGAGGATCCAATTGTCGTGGTCCATGTTGGTACCAACGACATAGATAGGACAAGGAAGGAGGTTCTGCTGAGGGTGTTTGTGCAGCTAGGGGCCAAATTAAAAAGCAGAACCACAAGGGTAATAATCTCTGGATTACTACCTGAGCCACGTGCAAATTTGGCTAGGGTAAATAAAATTAGAGAGTTAAATGCGTGGCTCAAAGCCTGGTGTGGGAGAAATGGGTTTTGCTTCCTGGGACACTGGCATCAGTACTGGGAGAGGAGAGAGCTGTTCCGTTGGGACGGACTTCACTTGGCCAGTGCTGGGACTAGAGTCCTGGCGAATCGAATAACTAGGGCTATAGAGAGGGCTTTAAACTAATTAGTAGGGGGGAGGTTTTAAGAGAGCGAAAAATAAAAATGACAGCGGAGAAGGCAATAGAGCAAGGTAGCAGTGGGGGAATTAAAAACCAGAGCATGTCAGGAAGGGACAGAATGTATAATGATAAAGGTAAAGTAGTAAAAGGGGTAAAAGCAGGAATAAATTGTCAGAAAAGATATTTGAAAGTTCTTTATCTGAATGCACGCAGCATTCATAACAAAATTGACGAGTTGACGGTACAAATAACTACACATGGGTATGATCTGGTGGCCATTACGGAAACATGGCTGCAAGATAATCATGACTGGGAACTAAACATACAAGGGTATTTGACAATTAGGAAGGACAGACAGGAAGGAAAGGGAGGTGGGGTTGCTATGTTAATCAAGGATGGAATCACTGCAATAGTCAGAAATGATATTGGGTCAAAGGATCAGGATAGTGAAATAGTTTGGGTGGAGATAAGGAATAAGAAGGGGAAAAAGTCATTAGTGGGCATAGTCTATAGGCCTCCTAACAGTTGCAACACTGTTGGTCGGAGTATAAATCAGGAAATAGTTGGGCCTTGTAATAAGGGAACAGCTATAATCATGGGGGATTTTAACTTTCATATTGACTGGACTAATCAAATTGGGCATGGCAGCCTTGAGGAAGAGTTCATAGAGTGTATTAGGGACGGGTTCCTTGAGCAGTATGTAGCTGAACCAACCAGGGGACAGGCAATCTTAGATCTGGTCCTGTGTAATGAAACAGGATTAATAAAAAATGTCCTAGTAAAGGATCCCCTTGGAATGAGTGACCATAATATGGTTGAATTCCAAATTCAGTTTGAGAGTGAGAGAGTTGGATCTCAAACCAGCATACTGAGCTTAAATAAAGGAGACTATGAAGGTATGAGAGTAGAATTGACTAAAGTGGACTGGGAAAACAGATTAAAGTGTAAGACGGTACAAGAGCAGTGGTCTACATTCAAGGAGATATTTCACATCTTTCAAAATAAATATATTCCACTGAGGAAAAAGGGGAGTAAAAGAAAAGACAGCCATCTGTGGCTTAGTAAAGTAATAAAGGATATTATCCGACTGAAAACAAGGGCATATAAAGTAGCCAAATCTAGTGGGAGGATAGAAGATTGGGAAGCATTTAAAAGCCAACAAACAATAACTAAAAGATTAATTAAGAAAGGGAAGATAGATTATGAAAGTAAACTAGCAAAAAATATAAAAACAGATAGCAAGAGTTTCTGCAGCTATATAAAAAGAAAAAGGGTGGCTAAAGTGAACGTTGGTCCCTTAGAGGATGGGACCGGGAAACTAGTGGTGGGTAACATGGAGATGGCAAAGATGCTGAACAAATGTTTTGTATCAGTCTTTACAGTAGAGGACACTAAAAATATCCCAACACTGGATAAACAGGGGGCAATGGGGGGGGGAGGAGCTAAAGATGATTAAAATCACTAAGGAGATGGTACTCAGTAAAATAATGGGACTTAAGGCAGATAAATCCCCCGGACCTGATGGCCTACATCCTAGGTTCTTGAGAGAAGTGGCAGTAGGGATTGTGGATGCATTGGTGATTATTTTCCAGAACTCCCTGGACTCAGGAAAGGTCCCGGCAGATTGGAAAACTGCTAATGTAACACCCTTATTTAAGAAGGGAAGTAGACAAAAAGCTGGAAACTATAGACCAGTTAGCCTAACATCTGTGGTTGGCAAAATGTTGGAGTCCATTTTTAAGGAAACAGTAACAGAGCATTTGGATAAACATAATTTAATAGGACAAAGTCAGCATGGTTTTATGAAGGGGAAGTCATGTTTGACAAATTTGCTCGAATTCTTTGAGGATGTAAAATACAGGGTGGATAAAGGGGAACCTGTGGATGTAGTGTATTTGGACTTCCAAAAGGCATTTGACAAGGTTCCACACAAAAGATTACTGATCAAGATAAGAAATCACGGGGTTGGGGGTAATATACTGGCATGGGTGGAAGATTGGCTATCTAACAGAAAACAAAGAGTTGGGATAAATGGTTCATTCTCGGGCTGGCAATCAGTAACTAGTGGTGTTCCGCAGGGGTCAGTGCTGGGACCCCAACTCTTTACAATCTATATTAACGATTTGGAGGAAGGGACCGAGTGCAACATATCCAAGTTTGCCGACGATACAAAGATGGGAGGGAAAGCAATGAGTGAGGATGACATAAAAAACCTGCAAAAGGACATAGACAGGCTAAGTGAGTGGGCAGAGATTTGGCAGATGCAATATAATGTTGGAAAGTGTGAGGTTATGCACTTTGGCAGAAAAAATCAAAGAGCAAGTTATTATCTAAATGGAGAGAAACTGCAAAGTGCTACAATACAAAGGGATCTGGGGGTCCTGGTGCATGAAACACAAAAAGTTAGTATGCAGGTGCAGCAGGTGATCAGGAAGGCCAATGGAATCTTGGCTTTTATTGCAAGGGGGATGGAGTATAAAAACAGGGAAGTCTTGCTGCAGTTATACAGGGTATTGGTGAGGCCACACCTGGAATACTGCGTGCAGTTTTGGTTTCCATATTTAAGAAAAGATATACTTGCTCTCGAGGCGGTTCAGAGAAGGTTCACTTGGTTGATTCCGGAGATGGGGGGGTTGACGTATGAGGAAAGGTTGAGTAGGTTGGGACTCTACTCATTGGAGTTCAGAAGAATGAGAGGCGATCTTATCGAAACATATAAGATTGTGAGGGGGCTTGATCGGGTGGATGCGGGGAGGATGTTTCCACTGATGGGTGAGACTAGAACTAGGGGGCATAATCTAAGAATAAGGGGCTGCCCTTTCAAAACTGAGATGAGGAGAAACTTCTTCACTCAGAGGGTAGTAAATCTATGGAATTTGCTACCCCAGAGAGCTGTGGAAGCTGCAACATTAAATAAATTTAAAATGGAGATAGACAGTTTCCTAGCAGATAAGGGAATTAGGGGTTACGGGGAGAGGGCAGGGAAGTGGACGTGAGTCTAGATTCGGATCAGCCATGATCCTATTGAATGGCGGAGCAGGCCCGAGGGGCCATATGGCCTACTCCTGCTCCTACTTCTTATGTTCTTATGTGAAGCTGAGGTGGGAGGTCAGTGACCATTGAATCAGCTGATGAGTTGACAGCTTTAAATGTCAAGTCAAAGCTCCCAGCTGATTGAATATGTTCCCTTAACCACTAGTCTCTCTAAACTGCATTTCCACTACAGATTCAGGGTGATGCAAGTCTTTACACAAGTCTCCACCCAGTCTGACCGCACTACCTATCCCACCTCTAACAGATCGCTCCTGTCATCTCTACTTCGCCTGCCATCTATTCCATCAGCATGATACTCTCACCTTTGTCCTCAGAATCCCATCACAGCCTGCCCCAACACCAGCATCACCAGGTACACCAGCAGCACCAACGACAGCACCAAACTTCTCCGCACTCAACTGATGCTGCACAGGACAGAGGGCATTAGCACCCATCCACATTTTGCCCAGGAGGCCAGGGATGGCCTCACCATGGCCAGATTTACTTCACTTGACGATGTACAGCCTGGGTGCCACATGTTACGCCAGGTTGGCACCACCCCACACCAACAGCATAAAGCATCCCAAACAATGCCCAAGCCATTCCTTTCATACTCATCACCATTGCGGGGGGTGCCGTTATGTCTCATCGTTCACTGCATCTCACTAAGTCATATCCAAATATGCACACAAATCTGTCCAAGAACGCAAAGTATTGAAAATAAAGGTTTCAATTTTTGACACCATATTAACAGAAATTTTACATGAACATTACATAAAACACCCAAGTGCCTACCCTTCTGTGCTGTTAGTTGATATGATTGCACTGAGAAGAGGGTGAGTGTGAGGGGTGGCTAGTGAGATGGGGATGTGATGATATAGATAGAGAGGGATGGATGGAGGTGCAAGGTAAGTTGGTGTGAGTAAGGATGTGGATGAGGCAGGTAGGGAAGGCAGAGTGATGGGGATGTGGTGAGAGACACAGCAGGATGAGGTTGAGTGTGGTTTTGTACAAACATTTCATGATCGACGGAAAACATTGAAACATTTGCGGCGCTGCACCCAGGTCCTCCTGACGACACCCCTGCTCATGCCCTCCTCTGCATTATGCAACCAGGCTGAGTTGATCTACTAGGGAGGTCTTATCCACCCATGGGAAGGGAGGAGGACCTCCCTGTGTGCTGTGGCTCCCTCTATAAGCATATGGAGGGAGTCATGGGACAGCCAGGCTGCAGTCCTGCACCTCTATGCAGTGCTTGTCAGTGTTTGCAGCACCTCAATGCTGTAGAACACAGACAGCACAAATGTCAAACTAAATTTGGGCATGGTCCCTTTAAGGAAACCGGCTGATGAAGCATCATCAAATGAGGTCATCAGACCCGCTTCCTCTAATCGGCCAGGAAACGCGCTGGGCAGGTTTAACAAGTCCAATCAAGGCAAATTAATTTCAGATACAAAAGCAAAATACTACAGATGCTGGAAATCTGATATAAAAACAGAAAATGCTGGAAATACTCAGCAGGTCAGGCAGTATCTGTAGAGAGAGAAACAGAGGTAATGGGCTCGATTTTGCCATTGAGGTCGGGCTGGGGCGTGTCAGGTGGTTTTCATGTCAGGACCCCGACTCCGATGTGAAGTGGGAAAAAAAGTGCGATTTTCCCCTAATTGGGCACTTGATTTCCAGCGTGTGGGAACGCTTGGCACAATTAATCATTCCATCCTGAAAGTCGCCTCCAATGACATCATCAGTGCTGCTGGATTTAAGGCCTGCAAGCAGCCTTGCTTCTTCTGGAGACTGGAAACGCTTTGGACATTGTATGAAGGACTTCATTTACCGACCATGTCCGCCAGCAAGCAAAAGCGTGCACCTCGCTTTGATGAGACCTCCCTCCAATCTCTGGTGCAGGGAGCAAGATCTAATAAGGAGGTGCTCTTCCCTTCCTCAGGGAGAAAAAAGCCACCACGACAGACTAAAGCTGTGTGGCTGCAAGTGGCCCAGAAGGTCAATGCCATCCCTATGTGCCGCAGAACCTGGCTGCAGTGCAGGAAGAGGTTCATGACCTTCTCCGCACAGGAAAAGTGAGTATGACTTTCTCATCACCTTCAATCTCATCCCCATCACCTCTCCTCACCAGCACTCTGCTTTGCCAACCTCATCCTCCACATCTCACTTGACACTGATATCCCTGCACCCTTACCCATTCCCTATCTATGCTATGGATTCTCTACACTCACTCCTTCATTCTCACTCAAACTCCACTTGTGTCCCTCATTGCAGGAAAAAAGAGCCCAGAACAAGAGGGAAAGAGTGAGGACAGGAGGAGAGCCACCCTCAGTAGCCCAGCTCACCACCTCGGAGGAGGCAGCCCTGGACATTGCCGGGATCGAGGAGGATTCCCAAGTGGGGAACGGAGAGACGGGTGCATCACAGCAAGCTGGTGACAGAATAGTTTGGCATCTCTCTCATTGACATTGCATGAGTGACTGATAATGATTCTGATGCTCTAACAGATTGACTTATGATCATCTGCACAATTCAATGTGCATGCAACCTTTACCTCACATCTCTAACTCTTTCCTTTACTCCCGCACAGGACCATCGAGAGCCCCCGTCCCCACTGTCCAGGAGGAAGAGCCTGAGCTTCCAGACTCCTCAGAGGAAGCTACAACCTCTGAGGGCGCTCCGTCAGCAGAATTAAGTGCACCCTGCATCAACGCAGTCACTCACACCTTGGTGGGACCTTCGGGACATAGAGTAGAGTTGTCACCTGGTGTATCACAGCTCACAAGTGAGCATCAGCAGTTGGTGGAGACAGGGACAGCAGTGGAGAGTCCTCGTCGCAGTGGAGAGGACGCTCCCAGCTCGGCTCCGCTGCATGTCGACCCCGGGTCCATCCAGAAGGAGAGCGGTGCTGGAACTCCAGGAACAGGTGCAGGAGTCTCTGGCAGGTTTTGTCTCCAGGGTCGCTGCGAGTGTGGAGCGAATGGTGGAGTCCATCACTAACATGACCAGAGCCTTTGTGGAGGCGTTGGTGCATGAACGCATCACCACGGAAAGGATGGATGCTGTGTTTCATTTTGAAAAGCCATCAGTTGCTTATTGTCATAAAAAATCCTGATGGCAAACTTGCAGTTGTGGCGTGTGTCATTTCGCTAATGGAACTTCCACATTAGGGGCTTAGGGCGACTTGCAATTATCAGTATGGTGGTCAGAGTGACAGGAATCCGCAGGTTCTTGGCCATTGTCGATGGCCTGATAAGAAGGTGCGAGGCAAAAGTGTTTGATTGTGCAGGCTAAGCAAATCTGGCCAAGGTGAGTGTGTCCCTTGCATCCCGGACAGCAATGTAGTTGCGCGCTGGCGCCTTCTGGTCTGTGCAGCTTCAGGTGGGTGAGCAGCAGCTTCACACTCCTGTTTGTGCTGTTGTTGTTCATGGTTCTGCTGCTGCCACGGCTGGTCTTCGTTCGAATCTGATGTCCAGGAGGAAAGGAAATAAATGGCTCCCATGCTTCTGGTATATGCCTCAGTTGAGGAAGCGTTCAGTCAAGGTGGGGAGAGGGGTTTCCCAGGAGGTCACACTGGAGATGGGTGTCAGGCTCCAAACTTCCACAACAATGAGTAGGCCTGCTAAAAGTTCCCCCAGACCTGAGACAACAAAGTTCTGCCACCTGCAAATGATGATTGCTGAAAACTCCTTTTTAATGGTGGAGCTGTTGCTGTTAGTAAGCAGTCCACATGTGAGGCTGCCAGGATTCACTGGCGTGTTCCAGAGGAGACATGCAGGACATGGGAAAAGTGGTAAAATCAGAAAGACCTAGCAAAATGGGATTATAGAGGTGGTTAAGGGCCTTAAGGGCCTATCCCGCCTCTTGGAGGCGAGATGGAAATGGGGTCAGAAAACACGCATTTGGGAAAATTGCTCGGAGGCGGAATGGAGGCGGGATCGGGCCCGCCCACCATTTTTTGCGATTTTACCACCTCACACGCCTCCAATCCTGTCTCCTCGGGCCTGGCAAAATCGGGCCCAATGTTCCAGGATGATGACCCCTCATTTCAGAGGCTGGGATGGAGCCAGCAGCCAGGTCAGGACCCGCCACCAACATCACCCGCCACGGACCCGCCGAGGTTAGTAAAATCACGGCCAAAGATAATTGCTAACTATAATCCTCAATGCCACCCCTCCTTTCTATAGAGACATTGAAGATTATGTCACAGAAGAATTTGTCCCATTGTGCCTGTGCCAGCACTTTGCTAGAACAATCCAAAACTAACCCCACTGCCCCACATCTCTCTCTCGAAGCCCTAAATCTTACTCTGCATCAAATATTCATCCAGCTTTCCCTTAAAGGTGTAATTGTCTCTGCCTGAAACACACCTGCGAGTGTGCTACCACTGAGCCCTGACTCTCACCTTATATTGTGAGCCATGTGTCTGAAAGTTACGTGAAACTAATCATTTTTATAATTAGCGTTACAAATAAAATGTATAATACACACTCCGAAACACAAGCTAAATGTTTCTCTTATGGATCTTTAAAATGTCGGACAATAATGAAATGGTCATGGGCTTGTTTAACTGGTCCTGACTTAGGTCATGTGAGTGACCCAAAGCAGTAGATGGTTCTCTTAGTGTCACTGTTTTGGATTAACCACATTGACATCCTTCAATGAACTGCCAAGGCCCAGATAACTGTAAACAAGCAGTAATCCTTCACTTTATAGATTTCCACACAGAATTCTTTAAAGGTAGTAGGGGTTAAGTTGAATAACCCTCGAAAGCGTGCGCAGGGATCATGATGTGTGATTAACCCATGCCCCGTGATTGAAATGCAGGCAGGATGACAACTTTGTGCTGCCTGCGTATTACTATGATCTTTGCGTGAAGCCAGTGCTCCCCGCGCTGTTCATTAGCTGCACGCAGCAGCAGGGGACCCAATTTCATGAGCGCCTACCACTACTTAAATCTCGCCTTCAAGGGGAGGTGGATTGTGGCTCTGGAGGTGCTGACATCATTGGGAATAGTGTGCTGTGCAACAATCAACAATGGCTGACCATGGGAGAGAGCGTGTACCAAGGTTTTCAGTCACTGCACTGGTGGTCGTGGTTGAAGAGGTGGAACAGAGGAGAGGTGCCTTGTATCCTCAGGGGGGCAGGAGGTCCTCCAGGCACTTGCTCAAAAGGCAGCGGCAAGAGATAGCCCTGGAGGTCAATGCCAGGCGTATAGCTCCAAGATACAGTGCAGGAAGAAGTTTAATGACCTCACACGAATTTTCAAGGTCAGTGAATGTATCTTCAAATACCGTATCCTACCAACTGCACTACTAGCCTCAGCCACTGCTCAATTCACTACACCCCTATCAATCACCTACCAACAACCTCTATCAATCAGAACTCAACCCAAACTTTCATATGCTTCACCTCACCCTCACACACTTAGCACTTTTGGAGCCCATCATTTCAAACATGGAATGGGTGGCTACCTCCAGCAGAACAGCTGTGGAACCAACCAGAATGCATCGTCTGATGGCCAATATCTCAGCTTCCATTGCAGCATAAGCAGCATCCACCCAACGTCTGAGTGCTGCAGTGGAAGCTCAGACTGCTGTCATTGTGGCTGCAGACACCAATGTTCAAAGGGACTTCCAGGGCATCACAGCACTCCAGAAATTTGTTCTCCAACAGATCTGCTCCCTAAAAGCTCTCTGCGGATATGGCCTCCTGCTGAGAGCACTTCTCCCCCTCCTCCTCCTCCCTCTACTAGCAGCTTGTCATTCTCTGTGTGACCTCTGCTCACTCTCTTAGTCATGCTCAATGCAAAGAGGAAGTCTTACTGGGTCACCCATGTCTGGAAGCAATTGGTTTGAACACAAGCCTTTAATCACCAAAAAGTAATTCAGCACCAACCAGACCACTCCATGTAGACTATTAAAACTTTTAACAAGTATGAAAAGCATCCAAACCTCTTTGACCGTGCTTTTTTTCTCTCTCTCCTTTCTTGGGGTTATGTGTGCTACCTTCCAAGCCGTGGGACCATTCTAAAATCTAGGAAATTCTGGAAGATCAAAACCAATGCATCCACTATCTCTGTAGCCACCCCTTTTAAAACCCTAGGCTGTTGGCCATCAGGTCCAGGGGATTTGTCAGATTTTAGTCTCATTAATTTCTCCAGTACTATTTCTTTACTAATATTAACTTCTTTTAGATTCCTCATTCTGATTATACCCTTGGTTCCCCACTATTTCCAGAAGATTTATTGTGTCTTCTTCCATGAAGACAAAAGGGGGAAAAATTGGCTCACGTCCCCTATGGGGCGATAACTTTTAGCCCCCCCAAAAAGTTAGCGACCCCGCACCCGAAATTGAATGGTAGCACCCCAAGCAGGAGGCAGGGCGCTACTGGAAGTGCTCCCCTCCCTCTTGTGGTGCTCCCATTCAATATTGCAGCGCTACGTGCAGCAGTCCTGCGTCGCAGGCCTCCATCCCCTGATTAAAAGGGAGGGGCCGGCTGCAGCGCATAGCGGGGCCCTGCTGGACCACCGGGGAGCCGGGTGCCGGCAAAAGAGCCTGGCACTCAAGAGGAAAGCCGGGCTGCCCGATCACGGCCGGTACCCCACAAGAGGAGGCGAGAGGGGGCAGGTGATGACAGACGGCCCAAAAACGCCACCCTGACCCTGTCGGACATAGCGTCCGGCGGTAGGTCAGGGGGCGTGAGTGAAGTTTGCGGCCGGGGTGTGAGCGGGGAGCTGTGCACAGCAATAACATCATCGCCAGAGGTACAGCGCCACGGGGTGCTACTGGCTACTTCTGCCACTGCCCTCCCACTGAATTTTGCGGGAGGCGGTAGTGGTGTCACGCCCAGGCTCTTGGTGCTAACGGGAGATACAAAGCAACTGAATTTCCACCCCAAATTATTTGTTTAATGATTCTGCCAGTTCCTTATTCTGCATTATAATTTCTCCTGTCTCTGCCTGTAACAGGCCCACATTTACTTATCCCAATCTCTTCCTTTTTATGTACCTATAGAACCTCTTACAATCTGTTTTTATGTCTCTTGCTAGTTTACTCTCATATTCTATTTTCTCTCTTTTTATTAATTTCTTGGTCATGCTGTGCTGAATTCTAAAAACCTCCCAATCCTCAGGCTCACTTCTCCTTTTGGCAACATTATAAGCCTCTCCCTTTAATCTAGTACCATCTTTAACTTCTCTTGTTAGCCACGGTTGGACCACTTTTCCCATAGGCTTTTAATTCCTAAAGCAAATGTATATTCATTGCAAATTATTTCTGTAAATGTTTGCCATTACTTATCTGCTGTCAAATCTTTCAATCTAGTTTCCCAAACTACCCGTGCCAACTCGCCCCTCATACCTATGTAGTATGCTTTGTTCATATTTAAGACGCTAGTTTCAGATTTTAAAAATGGCAGTCATATGGTTTTAAGAAACCACATTCTTAGAGCTTTAAGAAAATTGAGAAAAAGCCAAATAAATAAGCACTTGATGCCGTTGTTTAGTCTAAAGAGGAACAGGGTGCAACAGAAGAACTGATGTGAAAGAGTAACAGATCAAAAAGGGGCAAAATCTTTGAGCAATGCGTTCAGTTATTCAAACCACATTTAAATCAATCCTTTAAAAAGAATGATTGCAGTAAGATTGCCTACCTTGTGGGAAGAGACTAGTGAAGAAGTCCAGCGACTGAGCAGCAAAGCTCCCAGCACAGAGACACACAACACACTGAGGTTCTCAGTCGTTGCTCTGCACAAAGTAATTGACGTTGTCTCTTGTGAAATCAAGGGGGCAGGCGAGCTTCCTCTTCCCTTTCAGCTCAGGGTTCAGACATTGGTGTTGTGCACGTTTGAGCTGAAGTAAAAAATAGGCTCAAAATAGGAAACAGAGGGTAGCTCATAATGGGAAATATCAAGCGCAAAATCATTTCGGGATGGGTCGCAAAGGGGCCAGTCTTGCGTTCTGTTATTTTAAATGTTACTGGAGGATCTCAAATTGCAGAACTCATGGTAAATCGGAGAATCTGCTGTTTTATAATGAACTAGCAGGGGAGCCCCGCGGTGCGAGTGCAATTTTGGGCTCCGCGGTCTCCTTGCCCCTGTCTGTCCCCCCTCTCGGGCCTGGTCGATGTGTGGGCCGGGAGCTTGGGACTGGATTTGGGTTGTCGGCAGTTTCCAGGGCTTTTTCGGGCCTGGTGGATGTGTGGGCCGGTTTGGGCTGTCGGCAGTTGGAGAATCCTAGGCCCGTTTTGCACTGTTTTTTAAGCTAAACATTTCTAGCTTTTAATACCTTCAAAGATGAAAGTTAAAGTACTTATAAAAAAATTTTGGTAAATGTTATTTTTTTTAAAAGAAGAAACTGACCTGGATTACGAAAGTTTTGAGCTGCCCTGCTGATGTATAATGGCTGACAGATCCCTGAGATGAAAACGATTAGTCCCGCCCACACACACACCAATTAGTCAACCATCAGGTGACTGAACTGTAGGATTGGTGAATGATGACGGCACAGGATTTGTCGACCTTGACGTCAGTCAATGCTAATGAGTGGATAATGAGTGGAATTTTGAAGGTTTTTTGTATAATGTGCGAAGAATTTTTGTCCCGACCGAAAAGTAAATATGCTTATGACCGTTCTGGAATCATAAGCTTTCTTTGGATGTAACGCACGTGTAGGTACGCTCTATAACTTTCGAGTGTATAGCCGGACAGACAAAACGGAGGGAACCACTTTATATATAACTAGCTGAAGTGCCCGGCGGTGCCGAGGCTTTTTCGAGGGCATGTTGTTGTTGGAAGAGAGAGAGAGAGAGTGACTGGGGGGAAGAGAGAGAGAGGGTGGGGGAGGGCAGGTGGGGGGAAAGGGAGGGCGGGGGGAAGGGAGGGCGGCGGGGGGAAGGGAGGGCGGCAGGGGGGGAAGGGAGGGCGGGGGGGAAACGGAGGGTGGGGGGGAAGGGGGGGAAGGGAGGGCGGGGGGAGGGCGGGGGGGCAGGGGAGGGGGGGCGGGGGGGAAGGGGGTGCGGGGGGGGAAGGGAGGGCGGGGGGGTGGGGGAGGGGGGAAGGGAGGGCGGAGGGCGGGGGGGGAAGGGAGGGCGGGGAGGAAGGGGGGCGGGGGGAAGGGAGGGCGGGGGGGCAGGGGAGGGGGGAAGGGAGGGCGGAGGGCGGAGGGGGAAGGGAGGGCGGGGAGGAAGGGGGCAGGGGGGAAGGAAGGGAGGGGAGGGAGGGGGGAGGGGAAGAGGGAGGGGGAGGGGAAGGGAGGGCTTGAGGCTGAGAGACGGCCACGGCCATGACCGGTTGCCGGGGTAACCCTGCCGCGCCGCGCCGCCCCAAGCCCCGCCCCCCACCGGCCGAGAGCCCCGCTCTCCAAGCCCCAGCCGTCCCGCCCCGCACTCCCGAGAGCCCCGCTCACCAAGGCCGAGATCCACACTCTCAGAGCCCCGCCCGAGCCGAGCGCGGAATAGAGAGAGATGCCGCGTCTCACCTGCTCCTGCTGCGCGCGCACCCTGACCCTCGTGGCTGACGCCATTGCCCCGGGTAACGTGTCAAGGGGTGGGGGCCGGGTGAGGAGCTTAGCAGAAGCCCAATTCCCAATTACTTAGCTCGGGCCTGGCTGGGCAAGAAAGGCCAAGCTTTCAGGCCTAAGAAAAAAACGGGGAAAGGTAGGAAAAAGAATCTTCAGGTTAGATAAAATATTTACAAATGAGTGATTTATTTTAAAACAATTTAATAAATTCAATTTTATTTTGCTGGAAATGTATATTTGAAAAGAAAGATGCAGAAAGCAGGAAAAGAATGGAAGCAAGATGACGGGCTACTCACCTCGGTTCAGAACGATAAGAGCCGCCCACACACGCACCGATTGGCCCGGCGGCACACGCCAGCAACCCGGCGTACGATTGGTCAAGCTCGAGGTCACTCTGTCGCTAATGAGCGGATAATGAGATGCTAATGAGCGGAATGTTAAGGTTTTTCGGATACCGCGGGCGCGATTTCAGCCCGGCTGAAACGTAAATACGCTTAAAACCATCTCGGAAGCGTAAGCTTTCTTTGGAGGTAATGCGCGCGTAGGTATGCCCTGTAACTTTCAAGCGCATAGCCCGACAGACGCACACGCGATGACAGACAGACGGACAGACAGACGGACAGACAGATCGACCGATTTATATATATAAATATAGACTAGCTGGAGTGCCGGCGGTGCCGAGGCTTTTTCGAGGGCATGTTATTGTTGGAAGAGAGAGAGAGAGCCGACGGGGGGGGGAAGAGAGAGAGTGACTGGGGGGGAAGAGAGAGAGTGACTGGGGGGAAGAGAGAGAGTGACTAGGAGAAGAGAGAGAGCGACTGGGGGAAGAGAGAGAGCGACTGGGGGAAGAGAGAGAGCGACTGGGGGGATGAGAGAGAGCGACTGGGGGGAAGAGAGAGAGCGACTGGGGGGAAGAGAGAGAGTGACGGGGAAGAGAGAGAGCGACGGGGAAAGAGAGAGAGCGACGGGGGAAGAGAGAGCACGACTGGGGGGAAGGGGAGGCGAGGGGAGGCGAGGGGGAGGGGAGTGGGGGAGGCGAGGGGGAGGGGAGGAGGGGAGGCGAGGGGGAGGGGAGGGGGAGAGGCGAGGGGGAGGGGAGGGGGGAGGCGAGTGGGAGGGGAGGGGGGAGGCGAGGGGGAGGGGAGGGGGGGCTGAGGCGAGGGGGAGGGGAGGGGGGAGGCGAGGGGAGGGGAGGGGGGAAGTGAGGGGAGGAGGGGGGAAGGAGGGGGGGAAAGGGGGGGAGGGGGGGAAGGAGGGGGGAAAAGGGGGGGAGGGGGGAAGAAGGGGGGTAGAAGGGAGGGGGAGGAGGGGTGGAGAGGGAAGGGGGTGGAGGGGGGAGGAGGGGGGGGAGGGGGGGAGGAGGGGGAGTCCCCGAGCCCCGCCCCCCGATGTCCCACCCCCCGATCTCCCGATCTCCTGATGTCCCGCCCCCCGATGTCCCGCCCCGCGATCTCCGATGTCCGGCCCCCGTGATATCCCGCCCCCCGATCTCCCGTCCCCCCAATGTCGCGAGCCCCGCCCCCCGATGTCCCGGCCCCCGATGTCCCGAGCCCTGCCCCCCGCCCTCCCGAGCACCGGCCTCCCGCGCTCTGGAGCCCCGCCCTCCCGCTCTCTGGAGCCCCGCCTCCCGAGCTGGCTTCAAGACCGCCGATTGCAGCTGTGAGAGACGGCCGGCGGGCCCGGTTGCCGGGGTAACCCTTCCCACTCTCCAAGCCCCGCCCTAGAACCGCACTCCCGAGCGCCCCGCCCCCCCGCCCGAGCCGAGCGGGGAACAGAGAGAGACGCCGCGTCTCAGCTGCTCCTGCTGCGCGCGCACCCTGTGTATGTCCTGTGACCCTCGTGGCTGACGCCGTTGCCCCGGGTAACGTGATGGGTTGGGGGGTGGGGGAGGAGCTTAGCGGAAGCCGTGGGACAATTACCTAGCTCGGGCGTGGCTGGGCAGGAGAGGCCCAGGCTTTGAGGCCTAGATACTGAGGCCTTACAAAAACGGGGAACGGTAGGAAAAAGAATCTTCAGGTTAGAGAAAATATTTACATATGAATGAAGTTTTTTGAAAACAATTAATAAAAGCAATTTTTTTTTGCTGGAAATATATATTTGAAAAGAAAGACGCAGAAAGCGGGAAAAAGAATGGAAGCAAGATGGCGGCTACTGATCTCGGTTCAGAACGATAAGGCCCGCCCACACACGCACCGATTGCTCGGCCATCAGGTCACCAAAGCGTAGGATTGGTCAATCGTCCCGTCACTCGACTGTAGAGGGCCCGCCCTCATGCGCAGGAACCTGGCATACGATTGGTTGACCTCGAGGTCACTCTATCGCTAATGAGCGGATAATGAGATGCTAATGAGCGGAATGTTGAGCGTTTTTTGGATACCGCGGGCGCAATTTTTGTCCGGCCGAAACGTAAATACGCTTACAACCGTTTTGGAACGGTAAGCTTTCTTTTGACGTAACGCACGCGTAGGTACGCTCTATAACTTTCGAGTGCATAGCCGAACAGACGCACACCGGAGGACAGACTGACAGACAGACAGATAGACAGACAGATCGATCCTTTTATATACACAGACTAGCTGAAGTGCCCGGCGGTGCCGAGGGTCTTTTGAGGCATGTTGTTGTTGGAAGAGAGAGAGAGAGCGACTGGGGGAAGAGAGAGAGCGACTGGGGGAAGAGAGAGAGCGACTGGGGGGAAGAGAGAAAGCGACTGGGGGGAAGAGAGAGAGCGACTGGGGGGAAGAGAGAGAGCGACTGGGGGGGAAGATAGAGAGCGACTGGGGGGAAGAGAGAGAGCGACTGGGGGGAAGAGTGAGAGCGACTGGGGGGGAAGAGTGAGAGCGACTGGGGACTGGGGGGGAAGAGAGAGAGCGACTGGGGGGGAAGAGAGAGAGCGAGAAAGAGGGAGGAGGGGGAGGGGGAGGGGGAGGGAGGGGGGTGAGTGGGAGGGGGAGGGAGGGGGGAGGGGAGGGGGGAGGGGAGGGAGAGGGGGGAGGAGGGAGGGGGAGGGAGGGAGGGAGGGGGGGAGGAGGGGGGAGGGGGGAGGAGGGTGGAGGGGGAGGAAGGGGGAGGGAGAGGGGGAGGGGGAGGGGGGGAGGGAGGGGGGGAGGGAGAGGGGGAGGGGGCGGGGGGGAGGGAGAGGGGGAGGGGGGAGGGAGGAGGGAGGAGGGGGGAGGGGGAGGGGGGAGGGGAAGGGGGGCCTGAGACGGCCGATTGCGGCTGGCCGGGCCCGGTTGCCTTGGTAACCCGCCCTCCCGATCTCCGGGCCTGGGCCTGAGCGGCCGATTGCGGCTGGCGAGCCCGGATGCCGGGGTAACCCTCTCTGCTCCCCCTCCCCTCCTGAGCCCCGGTTGCCTTGGTAACCCTCCTCCGCTCTCCGCCTCCCGATCTCCGGGCCTGGGCCTGAGCGGCCGATTGCGGCTGGCGAGCCCGGTTGCCGGGGTAACCCTCTCCGCTCCCCCTCCCCTCCTGAGCCCCAGTTGCCTTGGTAACCCTCCTCCCCTCTCCGCCTCCGATCTCCGGCCCTGGGCTGAGCGACCGATTGCGGCTGGCTGAGGCCGGTTGCCGGGGTAACCCTCTCTGCTCCCCTCCCCTCCAGAGCCCCGCCCACCCCCCGAATGAACCGGCAGGAGCTTGCAGTGAGCCCAGCCAGCCTTTACCAAGATGGCTGGCCGCTGGTTCGGAATCGGGCCAGCGGGGGGGGGGTGGGGGGCGGTGAGGGGTGGGAGGAGCTTGCCACAAAACAATTGCCTAGGGTCCAGCATGGCTGGCAACAGATGCCCAGGCTTCGAGGCCTACCTGGAAAAACGGGGAAAGGTAGGAAAACTAATGAGATTAGATAAAAGATTTAGAAAGTAATTAACTTTTTTTAAAAACAATATGGCCTTGAAATTCAGTTGGTTGCGCCAGCCGGTCGCGCTTTAGGAGGAGTAGATGTCAGGCGCTAGGCGGCTAACGGCCGGGCGCAGCGCGATCTGCGCCTCGCCCCAACTTCACCCAAGATTTAGCGGCGGCGCAAAGTCTTTGCGCGCGCTCAGCTGCGCGCGCAGATCATGACGTCATTTCCTCGTGCAACGCCCTTTGTGCGCCCCCAACCGGAAATTCAGTCGCGACGCCCCATTGTGCGCCTGGCGCCCCTAGCGACTGTTAGAGTGGAACTGTGCTCAGTCGATGCGGGGCGCGGGGGGCGCAAATTAAAGGGCACTCCTCCTGCACTATAAAAGGCTGCCATTTCGCAGCACTCCTTCTTGAGAGACGGATCTTTGCAGAGAGACCAAGGTAGAGAGCTTTCTGCTTTGGCCCAACACTCGGACAGGTACTTGTGGCTTCAGGCCACAGCTTTCCACTTGTCTTTGCCTTCATTGACATCTCATTGTTTGCAAACATATAATGGGGGCTGCAATGGGTGCAAACGCTGGCCTTCTCCATTGCATTCAAAGGGCTCACAGACGCCGTGAGAGAGTGGCAGCCCTGGCTAGACGGAGAGGGGGCAACAGGCGTCGGGAAAGGAGGCCTTACCCACCCAGGGTAAAGCGCCAGCAGTTCTCCTATCTCAACATGTCTGACGAGCAGTGTGTTCGGAGGCTGCGATTCCGAAGGGAGGTGGTCACAGAGATCTGCCACCTGCTTGGCGGTGATCTGCAGCCACAGCTGAGGAGCAGGACATCTCTGTCGGTGGCAGTGAAGGTGACGGTGGCTCTCAACTTCTATGCCACCGGCTCCTTCCAATCCGCTACTGGGGACATTTCCAACATCTCCCAGTTCGCCGGGCATTGCTGCATCCGCCAGGTGACCAATGCCCTTTTCAAAAGGAGACGTCAGTTCATCTCCTTCTCCATGGCCCTTGCCAAGCAGCAACAGCGTGCAATGGGCTTTGCAGCATTCGCGGGCTTCCCCATGGTGCAGGGCGCCATTGACTGCACGCATGTGGCTATGCGGGCACCTCTGGAGAATGGCGAGGATTACCGCAACCGGAAGGGCTACCATTCGCTGAACGTCCAGCTGGTGTGTGACCACAGGCAGCTCATCCTAGCTGTCAATGCCCGCTTTCCAGGCAGCAGCCACGATGCCTTCATCCTGCGACAGACTTCTGTGGCAGACATGTTCCAGGCCCAGCCTCACCCACGAGGATGGCTTATCGGGGACAAAGGCTATCCTTTGTGTACCTGGCTGATGACCCCGCTCCGTGCGCCCAGCACCCCTGCTGAAGAGGGATACAATGATAGCCATCAAGCGACCAGGAACATCATCGAACAAACAATCGGCGTCCTGAAGCAACGGTTCCGCTGTCTGGATCGTTCCGGTGGAGCCCTACAATATTCGCCGGAGCGAGTCTCCCATTTCGTGGTCGTTTGCTGCATGCTGCACAACCTGGCTATCCGCAGGACTCAGCCACTGCCACCAGAGATTGGAGGACCACCTGAGGAGGAGGAGGAGGAGGAGGACCAGCACAGGAGGGAGGCAGAAAGTGCAAGGGCTGCCCGTCGCCGGCTTATTGAACGTCGGTTCTAGGCCCCCTCTCAGGGAATGGCTTGTGCCAATGTCAGCAGATGAATGTAGCCGCTCCACAAGCCCTCAGCCGAGCAGGGCAACCAGGACTTAACCAAAAAACCATGCACAGTGCAATTTAACAACAATAATTTATTGCAAATCTCTGCCCTTCCCACATTACATCCTCATGTGGAGAAGCCCCGTCCAAAAACACAAAACTACCAGTCTCGGCCCTACAAAAAGAAAGAAAGACACCAGTCTCGGCCTTACAAAAACACAACTGCACCAGTCTCGGCCTTACAAAAAGAAAGAAAGTCACCAGTCTCGGCCTTACAAAAACACAACTGCACCAGTCTCGGCCTTACAAAAAGAAAGAAAGACACCAGTCTTGGCCTTACAAAAACACAACTGCACCAGTCTCGGCCTTACAAAAAGAAAGAAAGACACCAGTCTCGGCCTTACAAAAACACAACTGCACCAATCTCAGCCTTACAAAAAGCACCAGGCATTTGTGCATACCTTCTACTTTTTGCCCTGCGAGGGCGATGCCTTTCGCATCCTTGCCTGGACCCTGCCCGCCCTGCAGCTCCTCCTCAATGGGAGCCCAGTGGCTGCAGCAAGGCTGGGGGAAGGCTGCTGAGGGGCAGATGGCAAGACGGCAGATGCCCTTGGGGGTCGGCCTGCACCAGCTCTGGCCTTGGAGTGGCCGGCTGCTGACTGCTCCAACTCTGGCTGGGCGGCAGCAGTCTGTCCAGTGGCTCGTGGCAGCTGCAATGGCAGAGTGGCAGTGTCGGCTGCAGGAATGGTGCCAACCTGGCAGATCGCAGGTGCTCGCTGGTCGCCTGACACATTGGCACTCGCACGGGCCAGCACTGCAGCATGCGCAGCAAACAGCTGAAGAACAGACTGCTGGGCTGCTGCTGCGCGGCGAGTGCCCTGGCGATGCCTGGCTGATCCAGCGAGGGTGGCAGCAGTTAGTGCCCGTGTGGCCCTGGTCTGTGTCCGCATGACAACAGCCAGTGAATGGACGGCACGACTGAGCACTTGGCTCGACGCCGCCTGTGCTGCCGCGAAGTCCTGTAGACTCCTGGCCTGTGCTGCTCCAAATTGCTGCACACTCCTTGACAAAGACTCAATGGAGTCAGGCATCCTTGCCACTGCAGCCATGAGCTCATTGTGCCTGTGCTCAGCCTGGACGGCCATTTCCTCCAGGAGCTACGCCTCCTCTGCGCTGACCGTCGCAGGACTGGAGGCCGCACTCACCCTCTGGGGAGAAGTCCGCCGAGCTTCCCCACCCCTCCCGCGTTGCTGCAGGCCGCTGGGCCCCGGAGCTTCACTCTCCTCCGACCCTTCCCCCCGGCTCCACTCCAGGGAAGACGTGTCCCCTACATCGCCATGGGCTGGCGCGGCTGAGGGTGGCACTAATGGGCCGGCTTCCTCTTCCTCCTCTTCGTATTCCGAAGCGCTGACAGTGGCAGCTTGAGGGCCCGCCTCCTCACCTGGCGATTCACCATCTGAAAGCAGGAAGGCACAAGAGTAGCTTTAGAGTGAGGACAGGGCGGCAGCGAGGGAGGCATGAGTGGTGCCATTCACTGCATTGGTCGGACAGTGGCAAAGGATGCTGATCTGAGGCGCAAGTGGAACGAGTGAGGTCAAAAAGGTGATGCCCTTACCATTGGTGCCCAGAACAGGGTCGGCATCTCCACTGGCGACGGGTCCAATCAGCCGGCCTGCCATAATGCGCTCCACACGCTGGTTGAGGTCGGAGAGCTCTTTTACGTCAGGACGGCCTCCCCCGGTGTCAATTCGTTTCCGCCGGTTGTGCGCCACCTTGGCCTGCAAGAGAAAGGACGGCCTCTAAGTACAGTGTGAAGCCCTGATCTTGTCTGCAATGCCTCCCATGGTGGACTGGCCCTGACAGTGTGAAGCCCTGATCTTGTCTGCACTGCCTCCCATGGTCGAATAGCTTGTACAGTGTGAAGACCTGATCTTGTCTGCACTGCCTCCCATGGTGGACTGGCCCTGACAGTGTGAAGCCCTGATCTTGTCTGCAATGCCTCCCATGGTGGACTGGCCCTGACAGTGTGAAGCTCTGATCTTGTCTGCAATGCCTCCCATGGTTGAATAGCTTGTACAGCGTGTAAAGTGCTGAATGTGCAAGTGATTTTCATGACAGTCCCATAGCTGCTGGATTAGGGCTGGCCATTAGGGCTTTCAGGTCCCTTTGCCCATAAACTGAGGTGCACATGCAGGGGTGAGGAGGACACTGGAAAGGGTACTCACCCTGACAACCCGAGTGAGGTCGTTGAACTTCTTCCGGCATTGCACAGGAGTCCTGGCAACCACGCTGTTGGAAGACACCCTGTTTGAGACCTCCCTCCAGGCTTTCCGGTAGGCGCTGGGCAGCGGCCTCTTGCCACCTTCTGGGAACAGAACATGGCACCTGCGCTCCACTCCACCAACCAGCAGCCTCAGGTCACCGTCGATGAAGCGCTGCACTCTCTCCCTGGCTTTCTCCATAGCCCTGGGCGTTGTGCAGGTGAAGCTGAAGTGGTCAGGCCTAGATTGAGGGCTGCAGTGTGCAGGGCGTGGCAGGCAAACAAATCCACCCATCCCCTTTAAGAGCTGACCGGCGCCAGAGTGTCTGCCGTCAATCAGCAACTCGCCGCACCGGCGCTGCGCCCGGCCTCGGGGGTATCGCTCTGCACCGCCGGCTTAGCGCCTAAAGATAGTCGTGCATCGCCTGTTTTAGCGCAGCAGCAACCTCTTGGGGCGATGCGACTGAATATCGGCGAAGGTGACGCGACTTTGCGCCGGGCGCAAACTTTAGCGGCCGCCCGACTTTACCGCCCCAAAAGTGGCTATACTGAATTTCTAGGCCTATGTGTTTTAAAAGCAACTTTTTTTTTAAAGACGCAGAAAGCGGGAAAAAGAAAGGAAAAGTTTGGAATCAAGATGGCGGCGACTCACCTTGGTTCAGAACGATAAGGGCCGCCCACACACGCACCGATTGGTCGACCATCGGGTCACCAAAGCGTAGGATTGGTCAATCGTCCCGTCACTCGAATGTAGGCGGGCCCGGCTGCACGCGCCAGGAACCCGGCGTACGATTGGTCGACCTCGAGGTCACTCTGTCGCTAATGGGCGGATAATGAGATGCTAATGAGCGGAATTTTGAACGTTTTTCGGATACCGCGGGCGCGATTTTTGTCCGGCCGAAACGTAAATACGCTTATGACCGTTTTGGAAAGGTAAGCTTTCTTTCGACGTAACGCACGCGTAGGTACGCTCTATAACTTTCGAGCGCATAGCCGGACAGATGCACACGTGAGGACAGAAGGACAGACAGACAGATAGACAGACAGATCGACTCGTTTATATTTATATATATAGATAACTAGCTGGAGTGCCCGGTGGTGCCGAGGCTTTTTCCAGGGCATGTTGTTGTTGGAAGAGAGAGAGCGACTCGGGGGGAAGAGAGAGAGCGACTGGGGGGGAAGAGAGAGAGCGACTGGGTGGGAAGAGAGAGAGCGACTGGGGGGAAGGGGGAAAGGGGGGAAGGGAGGGGTGGAAGGGCGGGAAAGGGGGGAGAAGGGGGGAAGGGATGGGGGAAGGAGCGGGAAAGGGGGGGGAAGGGGGGTGGGGAAGGGGGGGAAAGGGGAGGGGGGAAAGGGGGGGAAGGGGGAAAGGGGATGGGGGAAGGGGAGGGGGGAAGGGGGGGAAGGGGAAGGGAGGGGGGAGAAAGGGGAGGGGGGAAGGGGGGGAAAGGCGAGGGGGGGTAAAGGGGAGGTGGGGAGGGGGGAGGGGGAAAGGGGAGGGGGGGTGAAGGGGGAGGAGAAAGGGGAGGGGTGGAGAAAGGGGAGGGGAGGGGGGGAGAAAGGGTAGGGGAGGGGGGAGGAAGGGGAGGCGAGAGGGGGAAGAAAGGGGAGGGGGGAAAGGGGAGGGGAGGGGGGGAGAAAGGGGAGGGGAGGGGGGAGAAAGGGGAGGGGAGGGGAGGGGGAGAGGGGGGAGAGGAGGGGGAGAGGGGGGAGAGGAGGGGGGCAGAAAGGGAGGGGGGAGCCAGCAGACCCTCTCCCCTCTGCCGGCGATGGCTCCGATGAGCTCCGTGCCGCCCCACGCACTGACATGCCGAGCGCAGCGCCCCGGTCAGCCTGAGCCCCGCCCTCCTGAGGCGGCTTGAGACGGCCGATTGCGGCTGGCCGGGCCCGGTTGCCTGGGTAACCCTCTCCACTCCCGCTCCCCTCCCAAGCCCCGCACCCCCCCCCCCGCTAACCTGCTCGCTTCCCTCTGGCCGCGCTCTGTGTGGAGGTGCGCGTGCGCCGTGCAGCGCGAGCGCGAATGATGCCCCAGCCAGCCTTTACCAAGATGGCTGGCCGCTGTTTCAGAATCGCCCCAGTGGGGGGGTGGGGGGTGAGGGGTGGGAGGAGCTTGCCACAAAACAATTGCCGAGGGTCCAGCATGGCTGGCAACAGACGCCCAGGCTTCGAGGCCTACCTGCAAAAAAGGGGAAAGGTAGGAAAACTAATGAGATTAGATAAAAGGTTTAGAAAGTAATTAACATTTTTTAAAAACAATATGGCCTAGAAATTCAGTTGCTTGCGCCAGCTGGTAGCGCCTTAGGAGGAGGAGATGTTGGGTGCTAGGTGGCTAGCGGCCGGGCACAGCGCGATCTGCGCCTCTCCCCAACTTCACTCAAGATTTAGCGGCGGCGCAAAGTCTTTGCGCGCGCTCAGCTGCGCGGGCAGATCCTGACGTCATTTCCTCGTGCAACGCCCTTTGTGCACCCCAAACCGGAAATTCAGTGGCGACGCCCTATTGTGCGCCTGGCGCCCCTAGTGACTGGTAGAGGGGAACGGTTCTCAGTCGATGCGGGGCGCGGGGGGCGCAAATTAAAGGGCACACCTCCTGCAGAAGAAAAGGCTGCCATTTCGCAGCACTCCTTTTTGAGAGACGGATCTTTGCAGAGAGACAAAGGTAGAGAGCTTTCTGCTTTGGCTCAACACTCGGACAGGTACTTGTGGCTTCAGGCCACAGCTTTCCACTTGTCTTTGCTTTCAGTGTCATATCATTGTTTGCAAACATATAATGGGGGCTGCAATGGTGCAAACGCTGGCCTTCTCCATTGCATTCAGAGGGCTCACAGACGCCGTGAGAGAGTGGCAGTCCTGGCCAGACGGAGAGGCGGCAACAGGCGTCGGCAAAGGAGGCCTTACCCACCCAGGGTATACCGCCAGCTGTTCTCCTGTCTGACCATGTCTGACGAGCAGTGTGTTCGGAGGCTGCGATTCCGAAGGGCGGTGGTCACTGAGATCTGCCACCTGCTTGGCGGTGATCTGCAGCCACATCTGAGGAGCAGGACGTCTCTGTCAGTGGCAGTGAAGGTGACGGTGGCTCTCAACTTCTATGCCACTGGCTCCTTCCAATCCGCTACTGGGGACATTTCCAACACCTCCCAGTTCGCCGTGCATTGCTGCATCTGCCAGGTGACCAATGCCCTTTTCAGAAGGAGACGTCAGTTCATCTCCTTCTCCATGGCCCTTGTCAAGCAGCAACAGCGTGCAATGGGCTTTGCAGCATTCGCGGGCTTCCCCATGGTGCAGGGCGCCATTGACTGCACGCATGTGGCTTTGCGGGCACCTCTGGAGAATGCCGAGGATTGCCGCAACTGGAAGGGCTACCATTCGCTCAATGTTCAGCTGGTGTGTGACCACAGGCAGCTCATCCTAGCTGTCAATGCCCGCTTTCCAGGCAGCAGCCACGATGCCTTCATCCTGCGCCAGACTTCTGTGGCAGACATGTTCCAGGCCCAGCCTCACCCACGAGGATAGCTTCTCGGGGACAAAGGCTATCCTTTGTGTACCTGGCTGATGACCCCGCTCCGTGCGCCCAGCACCCCTGCTGAAGAGGGATACAATGACAGCCATCAAGCAACCAGGAACATCATTGAGCAAACAATTGGCGTCCTGAAGCAACAGTTCCGCTGTCTGGATCGTTCCGGTGGAGCCCTACAATATTCGCCGGAGTGAGTCTCCCATTTCGTGGTCGTGTGCTGTATGCTGCACAACCTGGCTATCCGCAGGACTCAGCCACTGCCACCAGAGATTGGAGGACCACCTGAGGAGGAGGAGGAGGAGGAGGACCAGCACAGGAGGGAGGCAGAAAGTGCAAGGGCCGCCCGTCGGCGGCTTATTGAACGTCGGTTCTAGGCCCCCTCTCAGGGAATGGCTTGTGCCAATGTCACCAGATGAATGTAGCCGCTCCACAAGCCCTCAGCCGAGCAGGGCAACCAGGACTTGCAAAATAAAGCATGGGCAGTGCGATTTAAGAATATTTATTACTTGGAAACCTCTGCCCTTCCCACATTACAAACTAATGGAGAGAAGCCCCCTCCAAAAACACAAAACGAACAGTCTCGGCCTTACAAAACAAAGAAATACACCAGTCTCGGCCTTACAAAACAAAGAAAGACACCAGTCTCGGCCTTACAAAAACACAACTACACCAGTCTCGGCCTTTCAACAAACACAAATCATTTGGCCAGACCTTCTACTTTTTGCCCTGCGAGGGCGATGCCTTTCGCATCCGTGACTGGCCCCTGCCCGCCCTGCAGCTCCTCCTCAATGGGACCCCAGTGGCTGCAGCAAGGCTGGGGGAAGGCTGCTGAGGGTCAGATGGCGAGATGGCAGATGCCCTTGGGGGTCGGCCTGCACCAGCTCTGGCCCTGGAGGGGCTGGCTGCTGACTGCTCCAACTCTGGCTGGGCGGCAGCAGTCTGTCCAGCGGCTCGTGGCAGCTGCAATGGCGGAGTGGCAGTGTCGGCTGCAGGAATGGTGCCAACCTGACAGATCGCAGGTACTCCCTGGTTGCCTGAGACATTGGCACTCGCACGGGCCAGCACTGCAGCATGCGCAGCAAACAGCTGAAGAACAGACTGCTGGGCTGCTGCTGCGCGGCGAGTGCCCTGGCGATGCCTGGCCGATCCAGCGAGGGTGGCAGCAGTTAGTGCCCGTGTGGCCCTGGTCTGTGTCCGCATGACACCAGCCAGTGAATGAACGGCACGACTGAGCACTTGGCTAGAAGCCGCCTGTGCTGCTGCGAAGTCCTGCAGACTCCTGGCCTGTGCTGCACTGAATTGTTCCAGACTCCTGGCCTGTGCTGCACTGAATTGTTGCAGGCTCCTGGCCTGTGCTGCTCCGAATTCCTGCACACTCCTTGACAGAGACTCAATGGAGTCAGGCATCCTTGCCACTGCAGCCATGAGCTCAGTGTGCCTGCGCTCAGCCTGGACAGCCATTTCCTCCAGGAGCCGCACCTCCTCTGCGCTCACCTTCGCAGGGCTGGAGGCCGCACTCACCCTCTGGGGAGAAGTCCGCCGAGCTTCCCCACCCCTCCCGCGTTGCTGCAGGCCGCTGGGCCCAGAGCTTCACTCTCCTCCGACCCTTCCCCCCGGCTCCGCTCCAGGAAAGACGTGTCCCCTTCATCGCCATGGGCTGGCGCGGCTGAGGGTGGCACTGATGGGCCGGCTTCCTCTTCCTCCTCCTCGAATTCGGAATCGCTGACAG